>NC_091979.1:125304499-125606772 GCF_044704955.1 Pristiophorus japonicus | reverse complement strand
TATCTGAACGATTTGCCTGAAAGAACGTTGCGGTGCGTGGCAATGCTGATACACTGCTGTGTGTGTGCAGCTCAGACATCAATGGTGCCCATCAACTTGGTGCCAGTTAAGGTTTACGTTGATTGAAGTTAACTTTTATTTAACCTTTTCATGTTGAGGAATCACCAGTGTGTAACGGTCCAGCAATCTGAGACAATGCGCAACAAGGTTATGTTCAATAAAAACATTTTTATACCAACATTGGTCTGAAATTATAAGTATCACATGCAAAAACACCCAATCCCCGCCCACACCCCACTCTTTCCATCATTGACATCAGCAACACAGAATACAAATGCAAAGCAGGAGGGTGGTCCCCTCCCCCCATACATTACAACAAATTGTAAATACCCAGATGGAGATGTAACACAGCCATCATCTGTGGACATAGAAACATAGAAAATAGGTGCAGGAGTAGGCCATTCGGCCCTTCAAGCCTGCACCACCTTTCAATATGATCATGGCTGATCATGCAACTTTAGTACCCCATTCCTGCTTTGTCTCCATACCCCTTGATCCCTTTAGCCGTAAGGGCCACATCTAACTCCCTTTTGAATATATCTAATGAACTGACATCAACAGCTTTCTGTGGTAGAGGATTCCACAGGTTCACAATTCTCTGAGTGAAGAAGTTTCTCCTCATCTCGGTCCCAAATGGCTTACCCCTTATCCTTTGACTGTGACCCCTGGTTCTGGACTTTCCCAACATTGGGAATGTTCTTCCTGCATCTAAACTGTCCAATCCCGTCAGCATTTTATATGTTTCTCTGAGATCCCCTCTCATTCTTCTAAATTTCAGTGAATATGAGCCGAGTCGATCCAGTCTTTCTTCATATGTCACATGCACCTCACTTTCCTTTCCCCCCTCCCCTTCTTCTCCCCACCTCTACCCCTTCCCCTCTGTGGTGTATGTAGGCACCATTAGTAATGACTCCACGAGGCAGGGTATGATACTTAAACTGTGTAGACCTGTAGTCCTTTATTTGCAGCTCCTCGAGTGAGGACACTAAGCTGTGAGCTCCTTTATATATTGGGTTACCTGCAGTGTGCAGGTAACCCTTAGGTCTCCAGCAGCAGCATCCTCTGGTGTACAGGTAAGGTGTGTACAATGTAAGGGTACATTCAGTGTTGCATAACAGTGTTATAGACATCACACAGTAAACAGGCATGCATTTTTAACAACACTCCCCCCTGAGCATTTTTCATATCCTTATTGTCATGACCAGGGGAGGTGATCAGTGGTGGGCTGTGGGAGATTGTGGTGAGGGTTGTGGTTGCCAGGTGTGACTCCTGTGCTTGAGGCTGGCCTCATACGTTTCCCCTCCCTCACACACAGACCAAGTGGGTGTCACTATTGTGGGATCCCTCAGTGGGGGGTAGCCACAGCAGCAGTGGGTGGGGTGCATACACTGTGATGTGGGTAGTTGTGGGGTGGTGGGCAGGGCCACAAGACTGGGTGGGCTCCTTGTTCACCAATTGGGATGAGGGTCAGGTCATCCCAGGGTTTGCCAGGGAAGCTGGAGGGTATTGGCCTCACGCTCCTGGTGTTGGTCCTGGTGGCCAGGGGCTGTAGGGCTGGTCTGATGCAGGTTGCCATAGGTGGTGGCTGGGCTGCCCATTGACCACTGTCCCTGTAGTGAGTCTGCTCCCAGTTCCTGTGTGTGTGTCCTGCAAGGGGCATCACATTCGTTCCAAAGGTCCAGGCTGCATGGTCAGGTAGCCTGCTGGACCTGGGGGTCTCCCAGAGGGGGATTCCATTGGCATCAGCGTGGTCCCTGGAAGACCCAATGTCCTTTTGCAGTGTCCTACCGGTATACATGACACCTTGGCTCTGATCGCACAAAGTCGAGCCTGCATTGTACATTCTAACATTTGCATCACTTTTGGGTGTCCTGGTTTCAACAGACATGGTTACATTAGGCATTTCACATTCTCTATCATCATTATTGTTAAGCATAATGAACTTGTTCTTAACCTTACCGACACCTGCATTCATCTTATTAGTCACATTAGTTAAATCAGCATCACAATTCATGGTTACATTGCATACATTTTCATACTTGCACCCTTTAATTGCATCTTTAGCTGTAAAGTTCTTGTACTCAAATAGTTGAGACTGTCCCTTTAAATTTCTTTGGTCACCCATCTCCTTTAAGGAAATCTCCAAAACCAATTGGCCGCTCGGTGCCACATGTCGCTCCTCCAACGCTGCTCCTCGTGGTGCAGCAGCCATCTTCTGGCTCTCCTGCAGGTAGGTTGTGGTGCTCTTTTCTTCCACAGGTTCGACCCTGGATGTCGAGAATCCATTTCTTTCACCGATGTTCACCTCTTGGAGCGCTGCTTCTGCCCGGAAAGTGGAGTTTGGATCCTCTGTCCTGGAGATTTTGCTGTGGTGCTGTGGAGTCATCACCATGCCGTCGAGCTGGACAGTGGAACCTCCGGATGTGGAGTTTAGATCCTCGGTCCTGGAGATTTCGCCGTGGTGCTGTGGAGTCGTTGCCGCGCCATCGAGCTGGACTGTGGAACATCCGGATGCAGCGATGGATCCGTGTTCAAGGTTGATTGCCAGAGCCCAGAGGCCTGGGAGCAGCTTCGCTTGGATGCTGTTGTGGTCGGTTGGCGGGATTTATCCAAAGTTCTTCAAAGGTCGTTTGGCTCATCGCAGACTGGCTCATCCCAGTGTCGCTCTCCATAGAAACTGGGACCCCGTCGACATCTACTTTCATCGCCCATGGAGGACTTTCGGTGCAGCAGGTATGGGTTCCATACTCTTCTTCCAGGGATTGAACAACTTCACCTTCATCTGTGTCGGAGCCCCGGTGACCAGCCAACTCATCTGAGATGCGGTGAGTACAGCTTTTTCTGCACTTCCTTTGAAGGTGCCCTTTCTCTTTGCATGCATAGTTTTTGTAGCGGCACTGGTGGGCCCTGTGGTTTCCTCCACAGCGCCAGCACGGGACCATCCGGTTTGCCCCATGTGGCGGACTCAGGGTCGCGGGACTCGGGGCAGCGTTTCTGCCCTTAGAAGTATCCATGTGCTGCATTGCACTCGCCGGTTTCGAGTCCCTTAATGCTTCATTTCGGAGGTCGCCAAAGTCGCACGGTGCAGCCAGTCTCCTTAAGTGTTTCAATCTTTCTACAAGAGCATCCCAATCTTCCCCATCGGTAAATTGCTGAAAGATGCTGAGATTTGACATGCTGAGTGTGTGGTTCGTGACCTCGTATTCTCGCTGCCAGTTGTGGTGTATGTAGGCACCTTTAGTGTGACTTCAAGAGGCAGGGTATGATACTTAAACTGTATAGACCTGTAGTCCTTTATTTGCAGCTCCTCGAGTGAGGACACCAAGCTGTGAGTTCCTTTATATACTGGGTTATCTGGGGCCGTGCTGCTGGCTGAGCTGCAAAACACAAATGAGGTTATTAGAGGAGAAGCAGGTACTAGGATCACAAGGTGAGTCTAGTGCTACACACAGCATATGCACAACAAAAGCACCACCGCCATCAAAATCATCACTGACATCACATTTCATGACCATCAACACATTTGCACTGCAATGATTTTCATCAGGCCAGCATTATTTCTAGGACAATTTTAGAAATCATCTATCATATATGATTTTTCGGACATGAGTGGGTGTGGCATCTATTGGGAGATCCCTAGCATCACTTCAGGGTCTGCAGATGCACCCGTGGCTCTCTGGGGGTGCTTCCCCATGAGTGCTAGCACTCGCTCCTCCATCTCAGTGATGTCGCTGGGGACTGGTGGCCCCCCACTCGTTCGCCTCTGTATGGATCTCATCGTCGATAGCTTCTTCTGTAAAAGGTGACAGGATGACATGGCATGAGATCATTGCATGATATCATTGCTAGGTACTGTCACAGAGACTGATATAACACATAACCGACAGATGTAATCATGATTATAATGATAATTATCATATTTACCTAAAGACGAGCACCGTGACCGCAGGCTTTGAGTAAAACATTCCCGGTAAAAGTGAAAGACCTCACATCTGCTGGTAGTCACTCATGACTGTTACAAATCAAATTATATAACTACATAAGTACATGTAAATAAATGTAATACTTACTCTTGCGGATCCCACAAGGTTGTTCCATCGTTTGCAACATTGATTGCCCTCATGCACCTCGTTGATCGCCGACGAGACCACCTCTGCTATCTCGGCCCATATCTTCTGGTTGGCCTTTGGGGTGGGCTTCCCACGCCCTCCCTGTGTCAAATCACCCCAATGTAACTCGACCTCCTGCAGGAGGGAGGAATTTGCCTCATCTGAGAACCTCCTCGCTCTTTTGCGCCCTCCAATGTGCTCCTCTCCCACCTCACTGCTCTCTCCAGCGTCAGTCTCCATAGCGTGCTGTGATGCCTCCTCCTCTCCCTCCATTATAGGCCAAATTCGGGCAAATATGTGGCTGGTAACAGCTAATGTTTTTTTCCCTATTTGCTGTAAAGCTCTAAAGTCTCCCTCCTTCCTCCCAAAGCAGCCACACCACAATTTCAAAAATGGAGACTAGGTGCTTTGAGAATGGGCGAGAAGCTGGCGATCTGAAAACCCATTTTTACCATCCACGCTGGAAATAAAGCCCATTTTTGGGTGATCTAGCCCTCTAACTTTACCTGCAAACCTTTTGTTTTCTTTTCCTGATTAATGTTTTGAAATATTGTCCATGTATTTACTGTTGTTTGTAGTGCTGCAATGTTGTTTTCATGTGCAACTAATACATATTTTGTGAAGCATGGAAATAATGACAGTCGCCCAGACAGATGAATTTTTAGAACAAAAGACTCATTAATAATGTAATGGCAGCACAGCTTGTTAAAGGGCATAAATAGAAAAGTGCTTCAAAGCACCAATAGCATTTACATGATGAAATAACATAAGTCCAAGTTGCTGGATAGTATTTAAATTTATTGCAGAATAGTAGTTCTCATTATTTCTAGGATGCTGAAATATTGAAATTGTACCAAGAATCCAGATCTTTACACAAGTAATTTCTGGTGTTTACTTGGCCCAGTTGGTAGCAGTTTTGCCTTCGAGGCAGAAGGTTGTGGGTTCAAGACCCACAATGGACATCAATAGTTACCCTCGGCTAACACTTCAGTGCAATACTGAGACAGTGCTGCAGTGTTGGATGTGCCATCTTTCATACAAAACATTAAACAGAGGCCTCGTCTGCCTGTTCAGGTGGACATAAAACATCTCATCCATTATTTTAAGAAAGGCGTTCTCCCAATGCCCTGGCCAATATTATTCTTTCAACAATCACCATCAAAAACAAATGATTTGCTGTTTGCAGGATCTGTCTGCATGAAAATTAGCTGTGATGTTTATTCAAATAACCACAGTGACTACTCTTCAAAAAATAATCCATCAGCTGTAAAGTACTTTAGGATGTCAGGACATCCGCTGTAACTGCCTGTTGTGCTTTCTCCCTCCTTTTTCTCCTCGACCTTTCTGCAGCATTCATGCCCTCCTCCCCCAATGACTCCTTGGTTGTCCATCTTTTTGTGGCTGCCCTTGTATGCCTCCGCTCTTACCTATCTGAACATAGCCAGCACAATTTCAACAATGGCTTTTCTTCCCTCCCTTCCATTGTCACCTCTGGAGTCCTCCAAGTTCTAGCTTCAGCCTTCTTCTGTTCCTGATCTGCACACTGCCCCTTGGCAAACATCATCCGCAGGCACGAGATTAACATTCACATGTACAGTGATGACATCTAACTACACCTCTGCATTGCTTCCCTTCAGCCCTTGACTGTCAGAAATTCACTCTCGTCCCATTAGCAGGTGGGATGGTGACTTCAGCAGCGCTGCACACTGGGCCGTGCAGCGCTGCCATGTTGAAAGGCTCCTTCCCTCCCTTAAAGAGAAAGTCCATTGGTGCAGGCTCAGCAAAATAAAAGCAACTTACCTGGATCATGACGGCAGCTGCGATCCCATGCAATCGCGGACTGGAACCCGCAAAAAGGACTGGAAGAAAAAAGCTAAGTTTTTTTTTACTTAGCTCAGCCACCTCGCCTTTAAGCATCGCCCCTGAAGCGGCTGGCCGCCCAATGCACAGCTCTTGCAACTGTCGGTGTTTTCGCCCGGCATTGCTGCAGGTGGCGGAAGGCAATTTTGGGTCCGGTGCGCTTCCGGGGCAATGCGCATGGCGATGACGTCACGATCTCCGGTCAAAGGAGATTGGAGCATAACGCCATAGCGCTGCCGCAAAACTCCCGCTGAATATGGCGGGAGTCGATGTCATTGCCAGGCCCGGCGCAAAGGCACCCGATTTCTCCCCTCTCGAGTCCAAAATCTATCTATCGCAGCCTTGAATATACACAACGACTCAGCACCCACAACCCTTCGGGGTAGAGCATTCCAAAGATTCACAATCCTCTGAGTGAAGAAATTTCACCTCTTCTCAGTCTTAAATGCCCGACCCCTTATCCTAAGACTATGCCCGCTAGCTCTAGACTCTCCAGCAAGGGGAAACAACCTCTCAACATTTACCATGTCAATCCACCTCAGAATCTTAGATGTTTTGATGAAATCACCTGTCATTCATCTAAACTCCAGAGAGTATAAGCCCAATCTACTCAATCTCTCCTCAGAGGACAACCCTCTCATCCCAGTGATCAATCTAGCGAACCTTTGTTGCACCGCCTTTCTCAGATAAGGAGATCAAAACTGTGCACAGCATTCCAGGCAAGAAGTTATTTTCTTCGGCCACCATCATAGACTTTGGTTCCATGACACCAATGCAAACTCCCCTCTGAGGAGACTCTTTCAGGCTGAATGAGACTGTTCATAACTGCATAATATTTGATCTTGAGCTGAGCTTTAAACCCCACAACCCATCAATTGGCAAGACCGCTTACTTCCATCTCCTCAATGCTCACCAACTATGCCGCCCTTTCTGCAATGAATTTCTCTGATACATGCCTGTCACTTCCGGATTTGTTGGCCTCCCATTGTCCTCCCTCCATAAACTATAACTTGTCCAAAACTCCACTGTTCAGGTCTGGTCCTGTGCTAAGTCTCATTTGTCCATCATCCTGTCCTTGCTGACCTCCACGGGCTCTCATTAAATGTAAAATCCTTGTCTTTATCAGTAAATCCCTTCACTGTGTTGCCCCACCCTCTCTCTGCAGTCTCACCTGGAGACTTTGTTCCTCCAATTCAGACCTGCAATTCATTTCTCCTTTTCTTTGCCCCACCATTGACAATAGACCCATCAGTCACTTTGGTTGTACTCTCTGGATTTCTCTCTCTCTCAACTGCTTCATCCCTCCACCTCTCTTTCCACTTCTCAAAAGTAATCTTTTCAGTTTAACTTTCAGCTCCATTTCTTAATCTCTATCTTCCAGGTTTAATGGCCATTCCCAATCGCAATCTGTGCAGTGCCTTGGGATATTTTCTTAATTAGAGGTGCTATATAAATTCAATTTGTTGTTTATATATGCAAGTTCTTTCTTAGTGCTTCTAACATGCTCAATCATCATCTCCTTAAGCACATAAATCAATGTGTATACTCTGTAAAAAGGACAATTTTACATAGTATTTTCAAAAGTTCTATAATTATTATTCATGATATAAACTTAATCCATCATTACAACAACTAACATTAATTATGGATTTATGTGTCCTCAAATTGGCCTTGAAGCACTGTGAAATGACCCTTTGCAACATGTGATATTGCTATTGATATAAAACAGACAAAGCATTCATCCTTTGAATGAAAATGCTAACATTTGTAGAAAACTATACATTTACTGGTCTGTGTGTATACATATACCCGCTCCCACACAACCTCCATGTATACAGAATGAAATACACCAAATGCTGTTTTAACAGGAAGTAAATGCATGTCCTCAATGTATATGTGGCAAAAATGACAAATTGGACCAAACTATGGAATGAGAATCAGAAAAAGAGAAACATATGATCAAAGAAATAAAGATTATTGTTGGTGAAATGAAACAAAACAATACTTGCATGTTAATTAGTCATAGAGGATCTAATAGGTCATTACTGAAAGTTGGATTTATTAAAATGAGCCTTAAAGATGAGCAGGAAATGAGTGTTTATTCTCTTCATTTTGAGATTATTATGATTATACTGGTTAATTAAGAGCTGTAGGTGCCATTTTAGAAATTATAATAGCAGTAATGTTTCTATGAAAAAGTAATACATTTGTTGAATGTGCAACTTTGCTTTTGTATTCATGAAATAATATAAGAAAATTACTGTATTGGAAAAACATATCACGTGAAGGAAAATGTCAGATCAGTGAAGGAAGGTCAATTATATAATTAACAGCATTGCAGGTTGATGTCATTTTAATTTTCCCATGTGTATTCTGCATGCATGTATTAAGCTAATTTGCATCTTATTGCAGGAACATTTGTATGCGGTTTTGATTTGGTGTTTTTAAGAGTACTGTTAAGGGCTGAGGGGGGACAAATTCATTAATTACGGGAAGATAACTCTTTATTGGGGCTCTGTTTATGAACTTGCAATGTTAAATAGATACAAAGCAACATTGTGGAAGTCAGAACAGGTAAAATTGTGGAAAATGAATGTGGAAAAGAAGTAAATAGTTGGAGGGGTATATGAAGAACAAGGTTCCAACTGAAGTGATAGAAAGAGTGACTAATACTAATTGCTATAGGGAATCCATAAGTGACTGATCCATGTGGAGTGGGAAGAGGCACCATGCTGTGTGATTGTCACTGCTGGGATAAATCATATAGACTACAGGCAATAAGAGGTTCTAAGACTGAAATAGAAAATTATTTCAAGATTGTAAGAAAGCAGTGATGTTACTATCAATTCTGAGTTGCCACAGGGTAAAGCAAAGCATATTAAGGGTCTAGAATTTATGGTTGGAAAGATTATGTAGGTAAGAAGGGAATGGAAAACTGGATACATTTTTTTGTAAATATTTAATTTGAATGGACCATACTTTAATTGATAGCATGAACTGAAGAATGAAAAGAAAAAGCTATAAGATGGAGTAAGTATGTATCAGGTAGAAGCCGAATCATTGAGAAAGCAGAAGATTAAAAAAAGCCTTAATATCCCCAAAATATGAGGAGAGCAAAAGTGGATACAATATTCAAACTTAGGCCTAACTAAGGCCTTGTACAGGACAATGGTGGGAAGTTAGCAGGAAGTAATAGAAAAGCATGCAGCCTGGAGACCGCCCCTTGATACCAGATAGGTGGCCAGATCATATTCAGAGGTTGTCCTGCAGTGGTCTTGAGTGTGGGAAGGGGAAGAGTTGGCAACAGGGGAGGCTGTTAGGGAGGGAGTTCCAGGGTTTTGACCCAGCGACGAAGAAGGAACAGCGATATATTTCCAAGTCAGGATGGTGCATAACTTGGACGGGAACTTGCAGGTGATGGTTTTCCCATGATCCTGCTGCCCTTGTCCTTCTAAAAGAAGAAAGATTTGCATTTATATAGCACCTTTCATGACCACCGGATGTCTCAAAGTGCTTTACAGCCAATGGAATACTTTTGAAGTGTAATTACTGTTGTTATGTGGGAAATGTGCCAGCCAACTTGCGCAACTCCCACAAACAGCAATGTGATAATGAACAGATAATCTGTTTTTGTGATTTTGATTGAGGGATAAATATTGGCCAGGATACCTGGGATAACCCCTCTGCTCTTCTTCGAAATAGTGCCATGGGATCTTTTAAGTCCGCCTGAGAGGGCAGATGGGGCCTCGGTTTACAGTCTCATCCAAGAGATGATAGAGGTGGTAGAGGTCGTGGGTTTGGGAGGTGCTGCCAAAGAAGCCTTGGCCAGTTGTTGCAGTGCATCTTGTCGATGGTACACACTACAGCCATGGGCGCCAGTGGTGGAGAGAGTGAATGTTTAAGGTGGTGGATGGGGTGCCAATGAAGTGGGCTGCTTTGTCCTGCATGATGTCGAGCTTCTTGAGTGCTGTTAGAGCTGCACTCATCAAGGCAAGTGGAAACTATTCCATCACACCCCGGCTTGTGCCTTGTAGATGGTGGAAAGGTTTTGGGGAGTCAGGACGTGAGACACACCACAGAATACATATCTGCCCATTTCAGACCTTATGATGGATGGAAGATCATTGATGAAGCACCTGAAGATTATTGAGCCTAGGACACTGTCCTAAGGAACATCTGCAGCAATGTCCTGGGAATGTAATGATTGGCCTCCAACAACTACAAGCATCCCTTTGTGCTAGGTATGACTCCAGCCAATGGAGAGTTTTCCCCCTGGTTCTCATTGACTTCAATTTTACTAGGGCACCTTGATACCACAATCGGTCAAATGCTGCCTTGCTGTCAAGGGCCGTCGCTCTCAGCTCACCTCTGGAATTCAGCTAATTTGTCCATGTTTTTACCAAGGCCGTACTGAGGTCTGGAGCCCTGTGGTCCTGGCGGAACCCAAACTGGGCACCGGTGATCAGGTAATGATCTTATTGAATGGCAGAGCAGGCTCGAGGGGCCTATTTCTTATGTTCTTATAGAAACATAGAAAATAGGTGCAGGAGTAGGCCATTCAGCCCTTCAATAAGATCATGGCTGATCATTCAACCTCAGCACCCCTTTCCTGCTTTCTCTCCACACCCCTTGATCCCTTTAGCCGCAAGGGCCATATCGAACTACCTTTTGAATATATCTAACAAACTGGCCTCAACAACTTTCTGCGGTAGAGAATTCCACAGGTTAACAACTTTCTGAGTGAAGAAGTTTCTCCTCATCTCGGTCCTAAATGTCTTATCCCTTATCCTTAGACTGAAACCCCTAGTTCTGGACTTCCCCAGCATCGGGAGCATTCTTCCTGCCTCTAACCTGTCCAATCCCATCAGAATTTTGTATGTTTCTATGAGATCCCCTCTCATCCTTCTAAACTCCAGTGAATACAAGCCCAGTCGATCCAGTCTCTCAGCGTATGTCAGTCCTACCATCCTGGGAATCAGTCTGGTGAACCTTCGCTGCACTCCCTCAATAGCAAGAACGTCCTTCTTCAGATTAGGAGACCAAAACAGAACACAATATTCCAGACGTGGCCTCACCAAGGCCCTGTACAACTGCAGTAAGACCTCGCTACTCCTATACTCAAATCCTCTAGCTATGAAGACCAACATTCCATTTGCCTTCTTCACCACCTGCTGTATCTGCATGCCAACTTTCAATGACTGATGTGCCATGACACCCAGGTCTCGTTGCACCTCCCCTTTTTCTAATCTGTCACCATTCAGATAATATTCTGTCTGCCTTCCTGTTTTTGCCACCAAAGTAGATAACCTCACATTTATCCACATTATACTGCATCTGCCATGCATTTGCCCACTCGCCTAATCTGTCCAAGTCAGCCTGCAGCCTCTTAGCATCCTCCTCACTGCTCACACCGCCACCCAGCTTAGTGTCATCTGCAAACTTGGAGATATTACATTCAATTTCTTCATCTAAATCATTAATGTATATTGTAAATAGCTGGGGTCCCATCATTGAACCCTGCGGCACCCCACTAGTCACTGCCTGCCATTCTGAAAAGGATCCATTTATTCCAACTCTCTGCTACCTGTCTTCCAACCAGTTCTCTTTCCATGTCAATACATTACCCGCAATACCATGTGCTTTAATTTTGCACAACAATCTCTTGTGTGGGACCTTGTCAAAAGCCTTTTGAAAGTCCAAATACATCACATCCACTGGTTCTCCCTTGTCCACTCTACTAGTTACATCCTCAAAAAATTCTAGAAGATTTGTCAAACATGATTTCCCTTTCATAAATCCATACTGACTTGGACCGATCCTGTCACTGCTTGCCAAATGCTCTGCTATTTCATCTTTAATAATTGATTCCAACATTTTTCCCACCACCGATGTCAGGCTAACCGGTCTATAATTCCCTGTTTTCTCTTTCCCTCCTTTTTTAAAAAGTGGGGTTACATTAGCTACCCTCCGGTCCATAGGAACTGATCCAGAGTCAATAGAATGTTGGAAAATGATCACCAATGCATCCACTATTTCTAGGGCCACTTCTTTAAATACTCTGGGATGCAGCCTATCAGGCCCTGGGGATTTATCGGCCTTCAATCCCATCAATTTCCCTAACACAAATTTCCTGACTAAAAAGGATTCCCTTCAGTTCAGTATTTTTGGAAGGTTATTTGTGTCTTCCTTAGTGAAGACAGAACTAAAGAATTTGTTCAATTGGTCTGCCATTTCTTTGTTCCCCATTATAAATTCAGCTGGTTCTGACTGCAAGGGACCTACGTTTGTCTTCACTAATCTTTTTCTTTTCACATATCTATCGAAGCTTTTGCAGTCAGCTTTTATGTTCCCTGCAAGGCTATGAATAAGTGCTGCTTGATAGCACTGTCGACAACAACTTCCATCACTTTGCTGATGATTGAGAGTGGTCTGATGGGGTGGTAACTGGCCTGTTTGGATTTGTCCTGCTTTTTGTGGATAGGACATACCTGCGTAGTTTTCCAATTTAGAATCATAGAATCATAGAAATTTACAGCACGGAAGAAGGCCATTTCGGCCCATTTTGTCCATGCCGGCCAACAAGAGGCTATCCAGCCTAATCCCACTTGCCAGCTCTAGGTCCATAACCTTGCAGGTTAAGGCACTTCAGGTGCACATCCAAGTACTTTTTAAATGTGGTGAGGGTTTCTGCCTCTACCATCCTTTCAGGCAGTGAGTTCCAGACCCCCACAACCCTCTGCATGAAGAAATTTCCCCTCAAATCCACTCTAAACCTTCTACCAATTGCTTTAAATTTATGCTCCCTGGTTTTTGACCCCTCTACTAATGGAAATAGGTCCTTTTTAACCACTATATCTAGGCCCCTCATAATTATAAATACCTCAATGAGGTCTCCCCTCAGCCTCCTCTGTTCCAATGAAAATAAATCCAGCCTATCTAATCTGTCCTCATAGCTAAGATTCTCTACTCCCAGCAACATCCTCGTAAATCTCCTCTGTACCCTCTCCAGTGCAATCATATCCTTCCTGTAATATGGTGACCAGAACTGCACGCAGTACTCCAGCTGTGGCCTAACCAGTGTTTTATAAGTTCAAGCATAACCCCCACTCCCCGCCCCGCCCCCCCTGCTCTTGTATTCTATGTCTCAGCTAATAAAGGCAAGCATTCCGTATGCCTTCTTAATCAGCTTATCTACCAGGCCTGCTACTTTCAGGAATCTATGGACATGCACTCCAAGGTCCTTTTGTTCCTGAACACTTCTCTGTATCCTACCATTTAATGTGTATTCCCTTTCCTTGTTATCCTTCCCCAAATGCATTACCTCACACTTCTCTGGATTAAATTCCATTTGCCACTGTTCTGCCCACCAGTTGATTGAAATCTTCCTGCAGTCCGCAGCTTTCTTCTTGATTATCAATCACAAAGCCGATTTTAGTATAATCTGCAAACTTCTTATCATACCCCCTATATTCAAGTCTAGATAATTGACATATATCACAAAAAGCAAGGGACCTAGTACTGAGCCCTGCAGAACCCCACTGGAAACATCCTTCCAGTCGCAAAAACACCTATCAACCATTACCCTTTGCTTCCTGCCTCTGAGCCATTTTGGATCAAACTTGCCACTTTGCCCTGGATCCCATGGGCCTTTACTTTTATGACCAGTATGCCATATGGAACCTTATCAAAAGCTTTGCTAAAATCCATATACACTACATCATACACTTTGCCTTCCCTTCTGGTTAATTCCTCCGAAAAATTTGCTTCCAACCAGCCTAGGTGATCGACATGGAAAGAAAGACTTGCATTTATATAACACCTTTCACAACCTCAGGAAATCCAAAAAGTGCCTTACTGCCAATTAAGTACTTTTTGAAGTGGAGTTGCTGTTGTAGGAAACGCAGCAGCCAAATCGCACACAGCAAGATCCCACAAACAGCAATGTGATACTGACCAGATAATTGGTTTTAGTGATGTTGCGTTGAAGGATAAGATTGGCCAGGACACCGGGGATAGCTCTGATTCTCTTCTTTGAAATAGTGCTGTGGGTTATGTTATGTCCACCTGAGAGGGCAGACAGGTCCGCGTTTTAACGTTTCATTCAAAAGACGGCACCTCTGACAGTGCAGCACTCGCTCAGTACTATCTCTCCGCCAGTGCATCGCGCCCTCAGGACTGCCCCTCCGACAGTGCAGCGCTCACTCAGTATTGCCCTTCCGACAGTGTGGCACTCCCACAGTACTGCACCTCCGACAGTGTAGCGCTACATTAGCACTGCCCCTTCGACAGTGCGGCGCACCCTCAGTAGTGCCCCTCCGACAGTGCGGCACTTCCTCAGTACTGCCCCTCCGACAATACAGCACTCCCTCAGTACTTCCCACTGACAGTGCAGCGCTCCCTCAGTACTGCCCCTCTGACAGTGCAGCGCTCCCTCAGTACTGCCCATCCAACAGTGTAATGCTCCCTCAATACAGCCTCTCCAACAGTACGGCACTCCCTCAGTACTGCCCCACCGATAGCACAGCACTCCCTCAGTACTGCCCCTCAGACAGTGCGGCGCTCACTCAGTACTGTCCCTCCTTCAAACACCATTCCCTCAGTACTGCCCCTTCGACAGTGCGGCACTCCCGCAGTACTGCCCCTTGGAAGGTGCAGCACTCCCTCAGTACTGCCACCTGACAGTATAGTGCTCCCTCAGTACCGCCCCTCCGACAATGCATCGCATTCTCAGTACTGCTCCTCCGATAGTGCAGCGCTCCCTCAGTACTGCCGATCCAACAGTACCCAACTCCCTCAGTACTGCCCCTCAGACAGTGTGACGGTCCCTCAGTAATGCCCCTCTGACAGTGCACTGCTCCATCAGTACTGCATGTCCGACAGTGCGATGCTCCCTCAGTACTGCTCCTCTGACAGTGCAGTACTCCCTTAGCATTGCCCCTTCGACAGTGCAGCACACCCTCAGTACTACCCCTCCGACATGCGGCAATCCCATAGCACTGCCCCTCCAACAGTACAGCGCTCCTTCATTACTGCCCCTCCGACAGTGCAGCGCTCCCTTAGCACTGCCCCTTCGACAGTGCAGTCCTCCCTCTGTAATGCCCCTTGGACTGTGCGGCAATCCTCAGTACTGCCCCTCCGACAGTGTGGCGCTCCCTCAGTACTGCCCTTCCGACAGTGCGGTGCTCCCTCAGCACTGCCCCTCCGACAGTGCGATATTCACTCAGTACTGCCACTCTAACAATGCGGCACACCCTCACAACTGCCCCTCCGACCGTACAGCAATTCATCAGTACTGCACCTCTGACAGTGCGGCACTCCCTCAGTACTTTTTCTCCGATAGTACAGAGCTCCCATAGCACTGCCCCATCGACAGTGCGGCGCTCACTCAGCACTGCCGATCTGATAGTGCGGCATTCCTACAATATTGCACCTCAGACAGTGTGGCGCCCCCTCAGTAGTGCCCCTCTGACAGTGCACCGCTCCCTCAGTACTGCCCCACTGACAATGCAGCGCTCCCTTAGCATCGTCCCTTCAACAGTGGGGCACTCCCTCAGTACTGCCCCACCGACAGTATGGCGCTCCCTCAGTACTGCCCCTCCGACATGCGGCACTCCCTGAGCACTGCCCCTCCGACAGTACTGCCAATCCGACAGTGCGGCCATCCTTCAGTACTGCCGCTCCGACAGTGCGGCACCTCCTCAGTACTACCAGTCTGACAGTACGGTGCTCCTTCAGTACTGCCCTTCCGACAGTGCGATGCTCCAATGAGTGCTGCCCTTCCGATAATGCGACATTCCCTCACTTCTGAACCTCTGACAGTGCGGCACTCCCTCAGGACTGCCCCTCCGAAAGTGTGGCACTCCCTCAGTACTGCCCCTCAGATTGTACGGCACTCCCTCAGTACTACCCCTCCAACAGTGCAGCACTCCCTCAGTACTGCCCCTCCGACCATGCAGCGTTCACCAATACTGCACCTCAGACAGTGTGGCGCTCCCTCAGTACTGCCCCACTGACAGTGCAGCGCTCCCTTAGCATCGCCCCTTCGACAGTGCAGCACTCCCTCAGTGCTGCCCTCCGACAATGCGGCGCTCCCTCAGTACTGCCCCTCTGACAGTGCGGCGCTCCCTTAGCACTGCTTCTCCGACAGTGCTACATTCCCTCAGTACTGCTCCTCGGACTGTGCGTCACTCGCTCAGTACTGCCCCTCGGACAGTTCGGCACTCCATCAGTACTCCACCTCCGACAGTGCGGCGCTCCCTCAGTGCTGCCCCTCCGACAGTGCAGCGCTGCCTTAGCATGGCCCCTTCATCAGTGCGGCACTCCCTCAGTACTGCGCCACCGACGGTGCGGCGCTCCCTCAGTACTGCCCCTCTGACAGTGCGGCACTCCCTCAGTACTGCCCCTCGGACTGTGCTGCACTCCCTCAGTGCTGCCCCTCTGACAGTGTGGCACTCCCTCAGTACAGCTCCTCAGATAGTGCGATGCAACCTCAGTACTGCCGCTCTGACAGTGCAAATTTGCCTTAGCATCGCCCCTTCGACAGTGCGGCACTCCCTCAGTACTGCCCATCCAACAGTGCGGCGCTCCCTCAGCACTGCCACTCTGAAAGTCCATTGCGTCCTAAGTACTGCTCCTCTGACAGTGCGGCGCTCCCTCAGTACTGCCGATCCGACAGTGCGGCAGTCCCTCAGTACTGCCCCTCGGATAGTGCGGCACTCCCTCAGTACTGCCGATCCGACAGTGCGGCAGTCCCTCAGTACTGCCCATCGGATAGTGCGGCACTCCCTGAGTGTTGCCCCTTGTACAGTTCGGCACTCCATCAGTACTCCACCTCTGACAGTACGGCGCACCTTCAGTACTGCCCATCCGACATTGCGGAGCTCCCTCAGTACTGCTCCTCCAACAGTGCAGCGCTCCCTCAGTACTGCCCCTCTGACAGTGCAGCACTCCCTTAGTACTGCCCCTCCGACAGTGCGGCACTCCCTCAGTACTGCCCCTCGGACAGTGCAGCACTCCCTCAGTACTGCCCCTCTGACAGTACGGCTCTCACTCAGTACTGCCCCTCGGACAGTGCAAGACTCACTCAGTATTGCCGTTCCGACAGAGCGGAACTACTCAGTATTGCCCCTCGGTGAGTGCAGCGCTCCCTCAGTACTGCCCCTCTGACAGTGCTACATTCCCTCAGTACTGCTCCTCGGACTGTGCGTCACTCGCTCAGTACCGCCCCTCGGACAGTTCGGCACTCCATCAGTATTCCACCTCCGACAGTGCGGCGCACCCTCAGTGCTGCCCCTCCGACAGTGCAGCGCTGCCTTAGCATGGCCCCTTCATCAGTGCGGCACTCCCTCAGTACTGCGCCACCGACGGTGCGGCGCTCCCTCAGTACTGCCCCTCTGACAGTGCGGCACTCCCTCAGTACTGTCCCTCGGACTGTGCTGCACTCCCTCAGTGCTGCCCCTCTGACAGTGTGGCACTCCCTCAGCACTGTCCCTCCGACAGTGCGACGCTCACTCAGTACTGCCAATCCGACAGTGCCGTGCTCCCTCAGTACTGCCGATCCGACAGTGCGGCAGTCCCTCAGTATTGCCCCTCAGATAGTGCAGCACTCCCTCAGTGTGCCCCTCGGACAGTGCAAGACTCACTCAGTATTGTCGTTCCTACAGAGCGGGACTCCCTCAGTATTGCCCCTCGGAGAGTGCAGTACTCCCTCAGTACTGCCGATCCGACAATGCTGAACTTCCTCAGTACTGCCCCTCTTCAGTACTGTGCTCCCTCAGTACTGCCCCACCGACAGTGTGGCACTCCCTCAGTACTGCCACTCCGACAGTGTGACGCTCCCTCAGTACTACCCCTCTGACAGTGTAGCGCTGCCTTAGCATTGCCCCTCCGACAGTGCGGCACTCCCTCAGTACTGCCCCTTGGACTGTGCTGTACTCCCTCAGTGCTGCTCCTCCAACAGTGCGGCACTCCCTCAGTACTGCGCCACCGACGGTGCGGCGCTCCCTCAGTACTGCCGATCTGACAGTGCGGCACTCCCTCAGTACTGCCCCACCGACAGTGCAGTGCTCCATTGGTACTGCCCCACCGACAGTGCAGTGCTCCGTCAGTACTGCCCGTCGGACAGTGCCATGCTCCCTCAGTACAGCCCCTCAGAAAGTGCGACGCAACCTCAGTAGCGCCCCTCTGACAGTGCAAATTTGCCTTAGCTTCGCCCCTTCGACAGTGCGGGACTCCCTCAGTATTGCCCCTCTGACAGTCCATTGCGTCCTAAGTACTGCTCCTCCGACAGTGTGGCGCTCCCTCATTACTGCCCATCCGACAGTGCGGCGGTCCCTCAGTACTGCCGATCCAACAGTGCAGCACTCCCTCAGTACTGCCCCTCTGACAGTATGGCTCTCCCTCATTACTGCCCATCCGACAGTGCAGCGCTCCCTCAGTACTGCCGATCCGAAAGTGAGCCACACCCTCAATACTGCCCCTCCGACAGTGCAGCACTCCCTCAGTACTGCCCCTCTGACAATCCGGCTCTCCCTCAGTATTGCCCCTCTGACAGTGCAGCACTCCCTCAATACTGCCCCTCCGACAGTACGGCAGTCCCTCAGTACTGCTCCTCTGACAGTATGGCTCTCCCTCAGTACTGCCCCTCCGAAAGTGCGGCGCTCCCTCACTACTGACCCTCCGACAGTGCAGCACTCCCTCAATACTGCCCCTCCGACAGAACGGCACTCCCTTAATACTGCCCCTCTGACAGTACGGCTCTCCCTCAGTACTGCCACTCCGACAGTGCGACACTCCCGCAGCACTGACACTCCGACAGTGCGGCGCTCCCTTAGCACTGCCCCTCCGATAGTGCTACATTCCCTCAGTCCTGCTCCTCGGACTGTGCGGCACTCTATCAGTACTGCCCCTCCGACAGTGCGGAACTCCCTCAGTACTGCCCCTCCGACAGTGCGGCACTCCTTTAGTACACTCCATCCAATTGTGCAGAGCTCCCCCAGTCCTGCCCCTCCAACTTTGCAGCGCTCCCACAGTACTGCCCATCCAACAGTGCGGCGCTCCCTCAGCACTGCCACTCTGACAGTCCATTGCGTCCTAAGTACTGCTCCTCCGACAGAACGGCACTCCCTTAGTACTGCACCTCTGACAGTACGGCTCTCCCTCAGCACTGACACTCCGACAGTGCAGCGCTCCCTTAGCACTGCCCCTCCGATAGTGCTACATTCCCTCAGTCCTGCTCCTCGGACTGTGCGGAACTCCCTCAGTACTGCCCCTCCGACAGTGCGGCACTCCCTTAGTACACTCCATCCAACTGTGCAGAGCTCCCCCAGTACTGCCCCTCCAACTGTGCGGCGCTCCCTCAGTACTTCCCCACCCACAGTACGGCACTCTCTCAGTACTGCCCCTCCGACAGTGCGGCGCTCCTTCAATACTGCCCCTCAGAATGTGCGGCATTCCCTCAGTACTGCGCCTCCGACAGTGCGGCACTCCCTCTGTACTGCCCCTCCGACAGTGCAGCACTCCCTCAGTACTGCTCCTCCCACAGTGCGGCACTCCCTCAGTCCTGCCCCTCTGACAATAGTGCACTCCCTCAGTAGTGCCACTCCGACAGTGCGACGCTCCCTCAGCACTGACACTCCGACAGTGCAGCGCTCCCTTAGCACTGCCCCTCCGATAGTGCGGCACTCCCTCATTCCTGCCCCTCTGACAGTAGTGCACTCCCTCAGTACTGCCCATCCAACTGTGCAGAGCTCCCTCAGTACTGCCCCTCCGACAGTGCGGCGCTCCCTCAGTACAGTCCCTCGGACAGAGCAACACTCCCTTTGTATTGCCGATCCGACAGTGCGGGACTCCCTCAGTATTGCCACTCGGAGAGTGCAGCACTCCCTCAGTACTGTCCCTCCGACAGTGCGGCAGTTCCTCAGTACTGCCCCTCCGACAGTGCGGCGCTCCTTCAGTACGGCCCCTCCGATAGTGCGGCGTTCCCTCAGCACTGCACCTCCAACAGTGCTACATTCCCTCAGTACTGCCCCTCGGACTGTGCTGCACTCCCTCAGTGCTGCCCCTCCGATAGTGCGGCGCTCCCTCAGTACTGCACCTCCGACAGTGCAGCACTCCCTCAGTACTGCCCCTCTGACAGTATGGCTCTCCCTCATTACTGCCCATCCGACAGTGCGGTGTTCTCTCAGTACTGCCGATCCGACAGTGCGGCAGTCCCTCAGTACTGCCCCTCGGATAGAGCGGCACTCCCTCAGTACTGCCACTTGTACAGTTCGGCACTCCATCAGTACTCCACCTCTGACAGTACGGCGCACCTTCAGTACTGCCCATCCGACATTGCGGAGCTCCCTCAGTACTGCTCCTCCAACAGTGCAGCGCTCCCTCAGTACTGCCCCTCTGACAGTGCAGCACTCCCTCAGTACTGCCCCTCCAACAGTCCGGCAGTCCCTCTATACTGCCCCTCCGACAGTGCAGCACTCCCTCAGTACTGCCCCTCTGACAATCCGGCTCTCCCTCAGTACTGCCCCTCTGACAGTGCGGCACTCCGTCAGTACTGACCCTCCGACAGTGCAGCACTCCCTCAATACTGCCCCTCCGACAGTACGGCAGTCCCTTAGTACTGCCCCTCTGACAGTATGGCTCTCCCTCAGTACTGCCCCTCCGACAGTGCGGTGCTCCCTCACTACTGACCCTCCGACAGTGCAGCATTCCCTCAGTCCTGCCCCTCTGACAGTAGTGCACTCCCTCAGTACTGCCACTCCGACAGTGCAGCGCTCCCTTAGCACTGCCCCTCCGATAGTGCTACATTCCCTCAGTCCTGCTCCTCGGACTGTGCGGTACTCTGTCAGTACTTACCCTCCGACAGTGCGGAACTCCCTCAGTACTGCCCCTCCGACAGTGCGGCACTCCCTTAGTACACTCCATCCAACTGTGCAGAGCTCCCCCAGTACTGCTCCTACAACTGTGCGGCGCTCCCTCAGTACTGCCCCATCCACAGTACGGCACTCCCTCAGTACTGCCCCTCCGACAGTGCAGCACTCCCTCTGTACTGCTCCTCCGACAGTGCGGCACTCCCTCATTCCTGCCCCTCTGACAGTAGTGCACTCCCTCAGTACTGCCCCTCCGACAGTGCAGAGCTCCCTCAGTACTGCCCATCCAACTGTGCAGAGCTCCCCGAGTACTGCCCCTCCGACAGTGCGGCGCTCCCTCAGTACAGTCCCTCGGACAGAGCAACACTCCCTTTGTATTGCCGATCCGACAGTGCGGGACTCCCTCAGTATTGCCACTCGGAGAGTGCAGCACTCCCTCAGTACTGTCCCTCCGACAGTGCGGCACTCCCTCAGTACTGCCCCTCCGACGGTGCGGCGCTCCGTCAGTACTACCGATCCGACAGTGCTGAACTCCCTCAGTACTGCCCCTCCGACAGTGCGGCGCTCCTTCAGTACGGCCCCTCCGATAGTGCGGCGTTCCCTCAGCACTGCACCTCCGACAGTGCTACATTCCCTCAGTACTGCCCCTCGGACTGTGCTGCACTCCATCAGTGCTGCCCCTCCAATAGTGCGGCGTTCCCTCAGTACTGCACCTCCGACAGTGCAGCACTCCCTCAGTACTGCCCCTCTGACAGTGCAGCATTCCCTCAGTACTGCCCCTCCAATAGTCCGGCACTCCCTCAATACAGCCACTCCGACAGTGCAGCACTCCCTCAGTACTGCCCCTCCGACAGTGCGGCGCTCCCTCAGTACTGCCGATCCGAAAGTGTGGCACTCCATCAGCACTCCACCTCTGACAGTACGACGCTCTCTCCGTACTGCCCCTCTGACAGTGCAGCACTCCCTCAGTACTGCCCCTCCGACAGTGCGCCACACCGTCATTACTGCCCCTCCGACAGTGCAGCACTCCCTCAGTACTGCCCCTCAGAATGTGCGGCACTCCCTCAGTACTACGCCTCCGACAGTGCGGCACTCCCTCTGTACTGCCCCTCCGACAGTGCAGCACTCCCTCAGTACTGCCCCTCCGATAGTGCGGTACTCCCTCAGTCCTGCCCCTCTGACAGTAGTGCACTTCCTCAGTACTGCCCCTCTGACAGTGCAGAGCTCCCTCAGTACTGCCCATCCAACTGTGCAGAGCTCCCCCAGTACTGCCCCTCAGTGCGGCTCGCCCTCAGTACAGTCCCTCGGAGAGAGCAACACTCCCTTTGTATTGCCGATCCGACAGTGCGGGACTCCCTCAGTATTGCCACTCGGAGAGTGCAGAACTCCCTCAGTACGGCCCCTCCGATAGTGCGGCGTTCGCTCAGCACTGCACCTCCGACAGTGCTACATTCCCTCAGTACTGCCCCTCGGACTGTGCTGCACTCCCTCAGTGCTGCCCCTCCGATAGTGCGGCGCTCCCTCAGTATTGCACCTCCGACAGTGCAGCACTCCCTCAGTACTGCCCCTCTGACAGTATGGCTCTCCCTCATTACTGCCCATCCGACAGTGCGGTGTTCTCTCAGTACTGCCGATCCGACAGTGCAGCGCTCCCTCAGTACTGCCCCTCTGACAGTGCAGCACTCCCTCAGTACTGCCCCTCCGACAGTCCGGCACTCCCTCAGTACTGCCCCTCTGACAGTGCAGCACGCCCTCAGTACTGCCCCTCCGACAGTCTGGCACTCCCTCAATACAGCCCCTCCGACAGTGCGGCGCTCCCTCAGTACTGTCGATCCGAAAGTGTGGCACTCCATCAGCACTCCACCTCTGACAGTACGAAGCTCTCTCAGTACTGCCCCTCTGACAGTGCAGCGCTCCCTCAGTACTGCCCCTCCGACAGTGCGCCACACCCTCATTACTGCCCCTCCGACAGTGCAGCACTCCCTCAGTACTGCCCCTCTGACAATCCGGCTCTCCCTCAGTACTGCCCCTCTGACAGTGCGGCACTCCCTCAGTACTGACCCTCCGACAGTGCAGCACTCCCTCAATACTGCCCTTCGACAGTACGGCAGTCCCTCAGTACAGCCCCTCTGACAGTATGGCTCTCCCTCAGTACTGCCCCTCCGACAGTGCGGCGCTCCCTCACTACTGACCCTCCGACAGTGCAGCACTCCCTCAGTACTGCTCATCCGACAGTGCGGCACTCCCTCAGTAGTGCACTCCCTCAGTATTGCCACTCCGACAGTGCGACGCTCCCTCAGCACTGACACTCCGACAGTGCAGCGCTCCCTTAGCACTGCCCCTCCGATAGTGCTACATTCCCTCAGTCCTGCTCGTCGGACTGTGCGGCACTCTGTCAGTATTTACCCTCCGACAGTGCGGCACTCCCTTAGTACACTCCATCCAACTGTGCAGAGCTCCCCCAGTACTGCCCCTCCAAACTGTGCGGCGCTCCCTCAGTACTGCCCCACCCACAGTAGGGCACTCTCTCAGTACTGCCCCTCCGACAGTGCGGCGCTCCTTCAATACTGCCCCTCAGAATGTGCGGCGCTCCCTCAGAACTGCGCCTCCGACAGTGCGGCAGTCCCTCTATACTGCCCCTCCGACAGTGCAGCACTCCCTCAGTACTGCTCCTCCGACAGTGCGGCACTCCCTCATTCCTGCCCCTCGGACAGTAGTGCACTCCCTCAGTACTGCCCCTCCGACAGTGCAGAGCTCCCTCAGTACTGCCCATCCAACTGTGCAGAGCTCCCCCAGTACTGCCCCTCCGACAGTGCGGCGCTCCCTCAGTACAGTCCCTCGGACAGAGCAACACTCCCTTTGTATTGCCGATGCGACAGTGCGGGACTCCCTCAGTATTGCCACTCGGAGAGTGCAGCACTCCCTCAGTACTGTCCCTCCGACAGTGCGGCACTCCCTCAGTACTGCCCCTCCGACGGTGCGGCGCTCCGTCAGTACTACCGACCCGACAGTGCTGAACTCCCTCAGTACTGCCCCTCCGACAGTGCGGCGCTCCTTCAGTACGGCCCCTCCGATAGTGCGGCGTTCCCTCAGCACTGCACCTCCGACAGTGCTACATTCCCTCAGTACTGCCCCTCGGACTGTGCTGCACTCCCTCAGTGCTGCCCCTCCGATAGTGAGGCGCTCCCTCAGTACTGCACCTCCGACAGTGCAGCACTCCCTCAGTACTGCCCCTCTGACAGTATGGCTCTCCCTCATTACTGCCCATCCGACAGTGCGGTGTTCTCTCAGTACTGCCGATCCGACAGTGCGGCAGTCCCTCAGTACTGCCCCTCGGATAGTGCGGCACTCCCTCAGTACTGCCCCTTGTACAGTTCGGCACTCCATCAGTACTCCACCTCCAACAGTGCAGCGCTCCCTCAGTACTGCCCCTCTGACAGTGCAGCACTCCCTCAGTACTGCCCCTCCGACAGTGCGCCACACCCTCAATACTGCCCCTCCGACAGTGCAGCACTCCCTCAGTACTGCCCCTCAGAATGTGCGGCACTCCCTCAGCACTACGCCTCCGACAGTGCGGCACTCCCTCTGTACTGCCCCTCCGACAGTGCAGCACTCCCTCAGTACTGCCCCTCCGATAGTGCGGCACTCCCTCAGTCCTGCCCCTCTGACAGTAGTGCACTTCCTCAGTACTGCCCCTCCGACAGTGCAGAGCTCCCTCAGTACTGCCCATCCAACTGTGCAGAGCTCCCCCAGTACTGCCCCTCAGTGCGGCTCGCCCTCAATACAGTCCCTCGGAGAGATCAACACTCCCTTTGTATTGCCGATCCGACAGTGCGGGACTCCCTCAGTATTGCCACTCGGAGAGTGCAGAACTCCCTCAGTACGGCCCCTCCGATAGTGCGGCGTTCGCTCAGCACTGCACCTCCGACAGTGCTACATTCCCTCAGTACTGCCCCTCGGACTGTGCTGCACTCCCTCAGTGCTGCCCCTCCGATAGTGCGGCGCTCCCTCAGTATTGCACCTCCGACAGTATGGCTCTCCCTCAGTACTGCCCCTCCGACAGTGCGGCGCTCCCTCACTACTGACCCTCCGACAGTGCAGCACTCCCTCAGTACTGCTCATCCGACAGTGCGGCACTCCCTCAGTCCTGCCCCTCTGACAGTAGTGCACTCCCTCAGTATTGCCACTCCGACAGTGCGACGCTCCCTCAGCACTGACACTCCGACAGTGCAGCGCTCCCTTAGCACTGCCCCTCCGATAGTGCTACATTCCCTCAGTCCTGCTCGTCGGACTGTGCGGCACTCTGTCAGTACTTACCCTCCGACAGTGCGGCACTCCCTTAGTACACTCCATCCAACTGTGCAGAGCTCCCCCAGTACTGCCCCTCCAACTGTGCGGCGCTCCCTCAGTACTGCCCCACCCACAGTAGGGCACTCTCTCAGTACTGCCCCTCCGACACTGCGGCGCTCCTTCAATACTGCCCCTCAGAATGTGCGGCGCACCCTCAGTACTGCGCCTCCGACAGTGCGGCAGTCCCTCTATACTGCCCCTCCGACAGTGCAGCACTCCCTCAGTACTGCTCCTCCGACAGTGCGGCACTCCCTCATTCCTGCCCCTCGGACAGTAGTGCACTCCCTCAGTACTGCCCCTCCGACAGTGCAGAGCTCCCTCAGTACTGCCCATCCAACTGTGCAGAGCTCCCCCAGTACTGCCCCTCCGACAGTGCGGCGCTCCCTCAGTACAGTCCCTCGGACAGAGCAACACTCCCTTTGTATTGCCGATGCGACAGTGCGGGACTCCCTCAGTATTGCCACTCGGAGAGTGCAGCACTCCCTCAGTACTGTCCCTCCGACAGTGCGGCACTCCCTCAGTACTGCCCCTCCGACGGTGCGGCGCTCCGTCAGTACTACCGATCCGACAGTGCTGAACTCCCTCAGTACTGCCCCTCCGACAGTGCGGCGCTCCTTCAGTACGGCCCCTCCGATAGTGCGGCGTTCCCTCAGCACTGCACCTCCGACAGTGCTACATTCCCTCAGTACTGCCCCTCGGACTGTGCTGCACTCCCTCAGTGCTGCCCCTCCGATAGTGAGGCGCTCCCTCAGTACTGCACCTCCGACAGTGCAGCACTCCCTCAGTACTGCCCCTCTGACAGTATGGCTCTCCCTCATTACTGCCCATCCGACAGTGCGGTGTTCTCTCAGTACTGCCGATCCGACAGTGCGGCAGTCCCTCAGTACTGCCCCTCGGATAGTGCGGCACTCCCTCAGTACTGCCCCTTGTACAGTTCGGCACTCCATCAGTACTCCACCTCCAACAGTGCAGCGCTCCCTCAGTACTGCCCCTCTGACAGTGCAGCACTCCCTCAGTACTGCCCCTCCGACAGTGCGCCACACCCTCAATACTGCCCCTCCGACAGTGCAGCACTCCCTCAGTACTGCCCCTCAGAATGTGCGGCACTCCCTCAGTACTACGCCTCCGACAGTGCGGCACTCCCTCTGTACTGCCCCTCCGACAGTGCAGCACTCCCTCAGTACTGCCCCTCCGATAGTGCGGCACTCCCTCAGTCCTGCCCCTCTGACAGTAGTGCACTTCCTCAGTACTGCCCCTCCGACAGTGCAGAGCTCCCTCAGTACTGCCCATCCAACTGTGCAGAGCTCCCCCAGTACTGCCCCTCAGTGCGGCTCGCCCTCAATACAGTCCCTCGGAGAGAGCAACACTCCCTTTGTATTGCCGATCCGACAGTGCGGGACTCCCTCAGTATTGCCACTCGGAGAGTGCAGAACTCCCTCAGTACGGCCCCTCCGATAGTGCGGCGTTCGCTCAGCACTGCACCTCCGACAGTGCTACATTCCCTCAGTACTGCCCCTCGGACTGTGCTGCACTCCCTCGGTACTGACCCTCCGACAGTGCAGCACTCCCTCAATACTGCCCTTCGACAGTACGGCAGTCCCTCAGTACAGCCCCTCTGACAGTATGGCTCTCCCTCAGTACTGCCCCTCCGACAGTGCGGCGCTCCCTCACTACTGACCCTCCGACAGTGCAGCACTCCCTCAGTACTGCTCATCCGATAGTGCTACATTCCCTCAGTCCTGCTCGTCGGACTGTGCGGCACTCTGTCAGTACTTACCCTCCGACAGTGCGGCACTCCCTTAGTACACTCTATCCAACTGTGCAGAGCTCCCCCAGTACTGCCCCTCCAACTGTGCGGCGCTCCCTCAGTACTGCCCCACCCACAGTAGGGCACTCTCTCAGTACTGCCCCTCCGACAGTGCGGCGCTCCTTCAATACTGCCCCTCAGAATGTGCGGCGCTCCCTCAGTACTGCGCCTCCGACAGTGCGGCAGTCCCTCTATACTGCCCCTCCGACAGTGCAGCACTCCCTCAGTACTGCTCCTCCGACAGTGCGGCACTCCCTCATTCCTGCCCCTCGGACAGTAGTGCACTCCCTCAGTACTGCCCCTCCGACAGTGCAGAGCTCCCTCAGTACTGCCCATCCAACTGTGCAGAGCTCCCCCAGTACTGCCCCTCCGACAGTGCGGCGCTCCCTCAGTACAGTCCCTCGGACAGAGCAACACTCCCTTTGTATTGCCGATGCGACAGTGCGGGACTCCCTCAGTATTGCCACTCGGAGAGTGCAGCACTCCCTCAGTACTGTCCCTCCGACAGTGCGGCACTCCCTCAGTACTGCCCCTCCGACAGTGCGGCGCTCCGTCAGTACTACCGATCCGACAGTGCTGAACTCCCTCAGTACTGCCCCTCCGACAGTGCGGCGCTCCTTCAGTACGGCCCCTCCGATAGTGCGGCGTTCCCTCAGCACTGCACCTCCGACAGTGCTACATTCCCTCAGTACTGCCCCTCGGACTGTGCTGCACTCCCTCAGTGCTGCCCCTCCGATAGTGAGGCGCTCCCTCAGTACTGCACCTCCGACAGTGCAGCACTCCCTCAGTACTGCCCCTCTGACAGTATGGCTCTCCCTCATTACTGCCCATCCGACAGTGCGGTGTTCTCTCAGTACTGCCGATCCGACAGTGCGGCAGTCCCTCAGTACTGCCCCTCGGATAGTGCGGCACTCCCTCAGTACTGCCCCTTGTACAGTTCGGCACTCCATCAGTACTCCACCTCCAACAGTGCAGCGCTCCCTCAGTACTGCCCCTCTGACAGTGCAGCACTCCCTCAGTACTGCCCCTCCGACAGTGCGCCACACCCTCAATACTGCCCCTCCGACAGTGCAGCACTCCCTCAGTACTGCCCCTCAGAATGTGCGGCACTCCCTCAGTACTACGCCTCCGACAGTGCGGCACTCCCTCTGTACTGCCCCTCCGACAGTGCAGCACTCCCTCAGTACTGCCCCTCCGATAGTGCGGCACTCCCTCAGTCCTGCCCCTCTGACAGTAGTGCACTTCCTCAGTACTGCCCCTCCGACAGTGCAGAGCTCCCTCAGTACTGCCCATCCAACTGTGCAGAGCTCCCCCAGTACTGCCCCTCAGTGCGGCTCGCCCTCAATACAGTCCCTCGGAGAGAGCAACACTCCCTTTGTATTGCCGATCCGACAGTGCGGGACTCCCTCAGTATTGCCACTCGGAGAGTGCAGAACTCCCTCAGTACGGCCCCTCCGCTAGTGCGGCGTTCGCTCAGCACTGCACCTCCGACAGTGCTACATTCCCTCAGTACTGCCCCTCGGACTGTGCTGCACTCCCTCAGTGCTGCCCCTCCGATAGTGCGGCGCTCCCTCAGTATTGCACCTCCGACAGTGCAGCTCTCCCTCAGTACTGCCCCTCTGACAGTATGGCTCTCCCTCATTACTGCCCATCCGACAGTGCGGTGTTCTCTCAGTACTGCCGATCCGACAGTGCAGCGCTCCCTCAGTACTGCCCCTCTGACAGTGCAGCACTCCCTCAGTACTGCCCCTCCGACAGTCCGGCACTCCCTCAGTATTGCCCCTCTGACAGTGCACCACTCCCTCAGTACTGCACCTCCGACAGTCCGGCACTCCCTCAATACAGCCCCTCCGACAGTGCGGCACTCCCTCAGTACTGTCGATCCGAAAGTGTGGCACTCCATCAGCACTCCACCTCTGACAGTACGAAGCTCCCTCAGTACTGCCCCTCCGACAGTGCGCCACACCCTCATTACTGCCCCTCCGACAGTGCAGCACTCCCTCAGTACTGCCCCTCTGACAATCCGGCTCTCCCTCAGTACTGCCCCTCTGACAGTGCGGCACTCCCTCAGTACTGACCCTCCGACAGTGCAGCAGTCCCTCAATACTGCCCTTCGACAGTACGGCAGTCCCTCAGTACAGCCCCTCTGACAGTATGGCTCTCCCTCAGTACTGCCACTCCGACAGTGCGACGCTCCCTCAGCACTGACACTCCGACAGTGCAGCGCTCCCTTAGCACTGCCCCTCCGATAGTGCTACATTCCCTCAGTCCTGCTCCTCGGACTGTGCGGCACTCTGTCAGTACTTACCCTCCGACAGTGCGGCACTCCCTTAGTACACTCCATCCAACTGTGCAGAGCTCCCCCAGTACTGCCCCTCCAACTGTGCGGCGCTCCCTCAGTACTGCCCCACCCACAGTAGGGCACTCTCTCAGTACTGCCCCTCCGACAGTGCGGCGCTCCTTCAATACTGCCCCTCAGAATGTGCGGCGCTCCCTCAGTACTGCGCCTCCGACAGTGCGGCAGTCCCTCTATACTGCCCCTCCGACAGTGCAGCACTCCCTCAGTACTGCTCCTCCGACAGTGCGGCACTCCCTCATTCCTGCCCCTCTGACAGGAGTGCACTCCCTCAGTACTGCCCCTCCGACAGTGCAGAGCTCCCTCAGTACTGCCCATCCAACTGTGCAGAGCTCCCCCAGTACTGCCCCTCCGACAGTGCGGCGCTCCCTCAGTACAGTCCCTCGGACAGAGCAACACTCCCTTTGTATTGCCGATGCGACAGTGCGGGACTCCCTCAGTATTGCCACTCGGAGAGTGCAGCACTCCCTCAGTACTATCCCTCCGACAGTGCGGCACTCCCTCAGTACTGCCCCTCCGACGGTGCGGCGCTCCGTCAGTACTACCGATCCGACAGTGCTGAACTCCCTCAGTACTGCCCCTCCGACAGTGCGGCGCTCCTTCAGTACGGCCCCTCCGATAGTGCGGCGTTCCCTCAGCACTGCACCTCCGACAGTGCTACATTCCCTCAGTACTGCCCCTCGGATAGTGCGGCACTCCCTCAGTACTGCCCCTTGTACAGTTCGGCACTCCATCAGTACTCCACCTCCAACAGTGCAGCGCTCCCTCAGTACTGCCCCTCTGACAGTGCAGCACTCCCTCAGTACTGCCCCTCCGACAGTCCAGCACTCCCTCAATACAGCCCCTCCGACAGTGCAGCACTCCCTCAGTACTGCCCCTCCGACAGTGCGGCGCTCCCTCAGTACTGTTGATCCGAAAGTGTGGCACTCCATCAGCACTCCACCTCTGACAGTACGACGCTCTCTCAGTACTGCCCCTCTGACAGTGCAGCGCTCCCTCAGTACTGCCCCTCCGACAGTGCGCCACACCCTCAATACTGCCCCTCCGACAGTGCAGCACTCCCTCAGTACTGCCCCTCTGACAATCCGGCTCTCCCTCAGTACTGCCCCTCTGACAGTGCGGCACTCCCTCAGTACTGACCCTCCGACAGTGCAGCACTCCCTCAATACTGTCCCTCCGACAGTACGGCAGTCCCTCAGTACTGCCCCTCTGACAGTATGGCTCTCCCTCAGTACTGCTCCTCCAACAGTGCAGCGCTCCCTCAGTACTGCCCCTCTGACAGTGCAGCACTCCCTCAGTACTGCCCCTCCGACAGTCCGGCACTCCCTCAATACAGCCCCTCCGACAGTGCAGCACTCCATCAGTACTCCACCTCTGACAGTACGGCGCACCTTCAGTACTGCCCCTCGGACAGTCCGGCACTCCATCAATACTGCCCCTCCGACAGTACGGCAGTTCCTTAGTACTGCCCCTCTGACAGTATGGCTCTCCCTCAGTACTGCCCCTCCGACAGTGCGGTGCTCCCTCACTACTGACCCTCCGACAGTGCAGCACTCCCTCAGTCCTGCCCCTCTGACAGTAGTGCACTCCCTCAGTACTGCCACTCCGACAGTGCAGCGCTCCCTTAGCACTGCCCCTCCGATAGTGCTACATTCCCTCAGTCCTGCTCCTCGGACTGTGCGGCACTCTGTCAGTACTTACCCTCCGACAGTGCGGCACTCCCTCAGTACTGCCCCTCCGACAGTGCGGCACTCCCTTAGTACACTCCATCCAACTGTGCAGAGCTCCCCCAGTACTGCTCCTACAACTGTGCGGTGCTCCCTCAGTACCGCCCCACCCACAGTACGGCACTCCCTCAGTACTGCGCCTCCGACAGTGCGGCACTCCCTCTGTACTGCCCCTCCGACAGTGCAGCACTCCCTCAGTACTGCCCCTCCGATAGTGCGGCACTCCCTCAGTCCTGCCCCTCTGACAGTATGGCTCTCCCTCAGTACTGCTCCTCCAAAAGTGCAGCGCTCCCTCAGTACTGCCCCTCTGACAGTGCAGCACTCCCTCAGTACTGCCCCTCCGACAGTCCGGCACTCCCTCAATACAGCCCCTCCGACAGTGCAACACTCCATCAGTACTCCACCTCTGACAGTACGGCGCACCTTCAGTACTGCCCCTCGGACAGTCCGGCACTCCCTCAATACTGCCCCTCCGACAGTACGGCAGTTCCTTAGTACTGCCCCTCTGACAGTATGGCTCTCCCTCAGTACTGCTCCTCCGACAGTGCGGTGCTCCCTCACTACTGACCCTCCGACAGTGCAGCACTCCCTCAGTCCTGCCCCTCTGACAGTAGTGCACTCCCTCAGTACTGCCACTCCGACAGTGCAGCGCTCCCTTAGCACTGCCCCTCCGATAGTGCTACATTCCCTCAGTCCTGGTCCTCGGACTGTGCGGCACTCTGTCAGTACTTACCCTCCGACAGTGCGGAACTCCCTCAGTACTGCCCCTCCGACAGTGCGGCACTCCCTTAGTACACTCCATCCAACTGTGCAGAGCTCCCTCAGTACTGCTCCTACAACTGTGCGGTGCTCCCTCAGTACTGCCCCACCCACAGTACGGCACTCCCTCAGTACTGCGCCTCCGACAGTGCGGCACTCCCTCTGTACTGCCCCTCCGACAGTGCAGCACTCCCTCAATACTGTCCCTCCGACAGTACGGCAGTCCCTCAGTACTGCCCCTCTGACAGTATGGCTCTCCCTCAGTACTGCCCCTCCGACAGTGCGGTGCTCCCTCACCACTGACCCTCCGACAGTGCAGCACTCCCTCAGTCCTGCCCCTCTGACAGTAGTGCACTCCCTCAGTACTGCGACTCCGACAGTGCAGCGCTCCCTTAGCACTGCCCCTCCGATAGTGCTACATTCCCTCAGTCCTGCTCCTCGGACTGTGCGGCACTCTGTCAGTACTTACCCTCCGACAGTGCGGAACTCCCTCAGTACTGCCCCTCCGACAGTGCGGCACTCCCTTAGTACACTCCATCCAACTGTGCAGAGCTCCCCCAGTACTGCTCCTACAACTGTGCGGTGCTCCCTCAGTACTGCCCCACCCACAGTACGGCACTCCCTCAGTACTGCGCCTCCGACAGTGCGGCACTCCCTCTGTACTGCCCCTCCGACAGTGCAGCACTCCCTCAGTACTGCTCCTCCGACAGTGCGGCACTCCCTCATTCCTGCCCCTCTGACAGTATTGCACTCCCTCAGTACTGCCCCTCCGACAGTGCAGAGCTCCCTCAGTACTGCCCATCCAACTGTGCAGAGCTCCCCCAGTACTGCCCCTCCGACAGTGCGGCGCTCCTTCAGTACAGTCCCTCGGACAGAGCAACACTCCCTTTGTATTGCCGATCCGACAGTGCGGGATTCCCTCAGTATTGCCACTCGGAGAGTGCAGCACTCCCTCAGTACTGTCCCTCCGACAGTGCGGCACTCCCTCAGTACTGCCCCTCCGACAGTGCGGCACTCCCTCATTCCTGCCCCTCTGACAGTAGTGCACTCCCTCAGTACTGCCCCTCCGACAGTGCAGAGCTCCCTCAGTACTGCCCATCCAACTGTGCAGAGCTCCCCCAGTACTGCCCCTCCGACAGTGCGGCGCTCCCTCAGTACAGTCCCTCGGACAGAGCAACACTCCCTTTGTATTGCCGATCCGACAGTGCGGGACTCCCTCAGTATTGCCACTCGGAGAGTGCAGCACTCCCTCAGTACTGTCCCTCCGACAGTGCGGCACTCCCTCAGTACTGCCCCTCCGACGGTGCGGCGCTCCGTCAGTACTACCGATCCGACAGTGCTGAACTCCCTCAGTACTGCCCCTCCGACAGAGCGGCGCTCCTTCAGTACGGCCCCTCCGATAGTGCGGCGTTCCCTCAGCACTGCACCTCCGACAGTGCTACATTCCCTCAGTACTGCCCCTCGGACTGTGCTGCACTCCATCAGTGCTGCCCCTCCAATAGTGCGGCGTTCCCGCAGTACTGCACCTCCGACAGTGCAGCACTCCCTCAGTACTGCCCCTCTGACAGTGCAGCATTCCCTCAGTACTGCCCCTCCAATAGTCCGGCACTCCCTCAATACAGCCCCTCCGACAGTGCAGCACTCCCTCAGTACTGCCCCTCCGACAGTGCGGCGCTCCCTCAGTACTGCCGATCCGAAAGTGTGGCACTCCATCAGCACTCCACCTCTGACAGTACGACGCTCTCTCCGTACTGCCCCTCTGACAGTGCAGCACTCCCTCAGTACTGCCCCTCCGACAGTGCGCCACACCCTCAATACTGCCCCTCCGACAGTGCAGCACTCACTCAGTACTGCCCCTCAGAATGTGCGGCACTCCCTCAGTACTACGCATCCGACAGTGCGGCACTCCCTCTGTACTGCCCCTCCGACAGTGCAGCACTCCCTCATTACTGCCCCTCCGATAGTGCGGCACTCCCTCAGTCCTGCCCCTCTGACAGTAGTGCACTCCCTCAGTACTGCCCCTCCGACAGTGCAGAGCTCCCTCAGTACTGCCCATCCAACTGTGCAGAGCTCCCCCAGTACTGCCCCTCCGACAGTGCGGCGCTCCCTCAGTACAGTCCCTCGGACAGAGCAACACTCCCTTTGTATTGCCGATCCGACAGTGCGGGACTCCCTCAGTATTGCCACTCGGAGAGTGCAGCACTCCCTCAGTACTGTCCCTCCGACAGTGCGGCACTCCCTCAGTACTGCCCCTCCGACAGTGCGGCGCTCCTTCAGTACGGCCCCTCCGATAGTGCGGCGTTCCCTCAGCACTGCACCTCCAACAGTGCTACATTCCCTCAGTACTGCCCCTCGGACTGTGCTGCACTCCCTCAGTGCTGCCCCTCCGATAGTGCGGCGCTCCCTCAGTACTGCACCTCCGACAGTGCAGCACTCCCTCAGTACTGCCCCTCTGACAGTATGGCTCTCCCTCATTACTGCCCATCCGACAGTGCGGTGTTCTCTCAGTACTGCCGATCCGACAGTGCGGCAGTCCCTCAGTACTGCCCCTCGGATAGTGCAGCACTCCCTCAGTACTGCCCCTCCAACAGTCCGGCAGTCCCTCAATACTGCCCCTCCGACAGTGCGGCACTCCCTCAATACTGCCCCTCCGACAGTGCAGCACTCCCTCAGTCCTGCCCCTCTGACAGTAGTGCACTCCCTCAGTACTGCCACTCCGACAGTGCAGCGCTCCCTTAGCACTGCCCCTCCGACAGTGCAGCGCTCCCTTAGCACTGCCCCTCCGATAGTGCTACATTCCCTCAGTCCTGCTCCTCGGACTGTGCGGTACTCTGTCAGTACTTACCCTCCGACAGTGCGGAACTCCCTCAGTACTGCCCCTCCGACAGTGCGGCACTCCCTTAGTACACTCCATCCAACTGTGCAGAGCTCCCCCAGTACTGCTCCTACAACTGTGCGGCGCTCCCTCAGTACTGCCCCACCCACAGTACGGCACTCCCTCAGTACTGCGCCTCCGACAGTGCGGCACTCCCTCTGTACTGCCCCTCCGACAGTGCAGCACTCCCTCTGTACTGCTCCTCCGACAGTGCGGCACTCCCTCATTCCTGCCCCTCTGACAGTAGTGCACTCCCTCAGTACTGCCCCTCCGACAGTGCAGAGCTCCCTCAGTACTGCCCATCCAACTGTGCAGAGCTCCCCCAGTACTGCCCCTCCGACAGTGCGGCGCTCCCTCAGTACAGTCCCTCGGACAGAGCAACACTCCCTTTGTATTGCCGATCCGACAGTGCGGGACTCCCTCAGTATTGCCACTCGGAGAGTGCAGCACTCCCTCAGTACTGTCCCTCCGACAGTGCGGCACGCCCTCAGTACTGCCCCTCCGACGGTGCGGCGCTCCGTCAGTACTACCGATCCGACAGTGCTGAACTCCCTCAGTACTGCCCCTCCGACAGTGCGGCGCTCCTTCAGTACGGCCCCTCCGATAGTGCGGCGTTCCCTCAGCACTGCACCTCCGACAATGCTACATTCCCTCAGTACTGCCCCTCGGACTGTGCTGCACTCCATCAGTGCTGCCCCTCCAATAGTGCGGCGTTCCCTCAGTACTACGCCTCCGACAGTGCGGCACTCCCTCTGTACTGCCCCTCCGACAGTGCAGCACTCCCTCAGTACTGCCCCTCCAATAGTGCGGTACTCCCTCAGTCCTGCCCCTCTGACAGTAGTGCACTCCCTCAGTACTGCCCCTCCGACAGTGCAGAGCTCCCTCAGTACTGCCCATCCAACTGTGCAGAGCTCCCCCAGTACTGCCCCTCAGTGCGGCTCGCCCTCAGTACAGTCCCTCGGAGAGAGCAACACTCCCTTTGTATTGCCGATCCGACAGTGCGGGACTCCCTCAGTATTGCCACTCGGAGAGTGCAGAACTCCCTCAGTACGGCCCCTCCGATAGTGCGGCGTTCGCTCAGCACTGCACCTCCGACAGTGCTACATTCCCTCAGTACTGCCCCTCGGACTGTGCTGCACTCCCTCAGTGCTGCCCCTCCGATAGTGCGGCGCTCCCTCAGTATTGCACCTCCGACAGTGCAGCACTCCCTCAGTACTGCCCCTCTGACAGTATGGCTCTCCCTCATTACTGCCCATCCGACAGTGCGGTGTTCTCTCAGTACTGCCGATCCGACAGTGCAGCGCTCCCTCAGTACTGCCCCTCTGACAGTGCAGCACTCCCTCAGTACTGCCCCTCCGACAGTCCGGCACTCCCTCAGTACTGCCCCTCTGACAGTGCAGCACTCCCTCAGTACTGCCCCTCCGACAGTCCGGCACTCCCTCAATACAGCCCCTCCGACAGTGCGGCGCTCCCTCAGTACTGTCGATCCGAAAGTGTGGCACTCCATCAGCACTCCACCTCTGACAGTACGAAGCTCTCTCAGTACTGCCCCTCTGACAGTGCAGCGCTCCCTCAGTACTGCCCCTCCGACAGTGCGCCACACCCTCATTACTGCCCCTCCGACAGTGCAGCACTCCCTCAGTACTGCCCCTCTGACAATCCGGCACTCCATCAGCACTCCACCTCTGACAGTACGAAGCTCCCTCAGTACTGCCCCTCCGACAGTGCGCCACATCCTCATTATTGCCCCTCCGACAGTGCAGCACTCCCTCAGTACTGCCCCTCTGACAATCCGGCTCTCCCTCAGTACTGCCCCTCTGACAGTGCGGCACTCCCTCAGTACTGACCCTCCGACAGTGAAGCACTCCCTCAATACTGCCCTTCGACAGTACGGCAGTCCCTCAGTACAGCCCCTCTGACAGTATGGCTCTCCCTCAGTACTGCCACTCCGACAGTGCGACGCTCCCTCAGCACTGACACTCCAACAGTGCAGCGCTCCCTCAGTACTGCCCCTCCGACAGTGCGCCACACCCTCAATACTGCCCCTCCGACAGTGCAGCACTCACTCAGTACTGCCCCTCAGAATGTGCGGCACTCCCTCAGTACTACGCCTCCGACAGTGCGGCACTCCCTCTGTACTGCCCCTCCGACAGTGCAGCACTCCCTCAGTACTGCCCCTCCGATAGTGCGGCACTCCCTCAGTCCTGCCCCTCTGACAGTAGTGCACTCCCTCAGTACTGCCCCTCCGACAGTGCAGAGCTCCCTCAGTACTGCCAATCCAACTGTGCAGAGCTCCCCCAGTACTGCCCCTCCGACAGTGCGGCGCTCCCTCAGTACAGTCCCTCGGACAGAGCAACACTCCCTTTGTATTGCCGATCCGACAGTGCGGGACTCCCTCAGTATTGCCACTCGGAGAGTGCAGCACTCCCTCAGTACTGTCCCTCCGACAGTGTGGCACTCCCTCAGTACTGCCCCTCCAACAGTGCGGCGCTCCTTCAGTACGGCCCCTCCGATAGTGCGGCGTTCCCTCAGCACTGCACCTCCAACAGTGCTACATTCCCTCAGTATTGCCCCTCGGACTGTGCTGCACTCCCTCAGTGCTGCCCCTCCGATAGTGCGGCGCTCCCTCAGTACTGCACCTCCGACAGTGCAGCACTCCCTCAGTACTGCCCCTCTGACAGTATGGCTCTCCCTCATTACTGCCCATCCGACAGTGCGGTGTTCTCTCAGTACTGCCGATCCGACAGTGCGGCAGTCCCTCAGTACTGCCCCTCGGATAGTGCGGCACTCCCTCAGAACTGCCACTTGTACAGTTCGGCACTCCATCAGTACTCCACCTCTGACAGTACGGCGCACCTTCAGTACTGCCCATCCGACATTGCGGAGCTCCCTCAGTACTGCTCCTCCAACAGTGCAGCGCTCCCTCAGTACTGCCCCTCTGACAGTGCAGCACTCCCTCAGTACTGCCCCTCCAACAGTCTGGCAGTCCCTCTATACTGCCCCTCCGACAGTGCAGCACTCCCTCAGTACTGCCCCTCTGACAATCCGGCTCTCCCTCAGTACTGACCCTCCGACAGTGCGGCACTCCCTCAATACTGCCCCTCCGACAGTACGGCAGTCCCTTAGTACTGCCCCTCTGACAGTATGGCTCTCCCTCAGTACTGCCCCTCCGACAGTGCGGTGCTCCCTCACTACTGACCCTCCGACAGTGCAGCACTCCCTCAGTCCTGCCCCTCTGACAGTAGTGCACTCCCTCAGTACTGCCACTCCGACAGTGCAGCGCTCCCTTAGCACTGCCCCTCCGATAGTGCTACATTCCCTCAGTCCTGCTCCTCGGACTGTGCGGTACTCTGTCAGTACTTACCCTCCGACAGTGCGGAACTCCCTCAGTACTGCCCCTCCGACAGTGCGGCACTCCCTTAGTACACTCCATCCAACTGTGCAGAGCTCCCCCAGTACTGCTCCTACAACTGTGCGGCGCTCCCTCAGTATTGCCCCACCCACAGTACGGCACTCCCTCAGTACTGCGCCTCCGACAGTGCGGCACTCCCTCTGTACTGCCCCTCCGACACTGCAGCACTCCCTCTGTACTGCTCCTCCGACAGTGCGGCACTCCCTCATTCCTGCCCCTCTGACAGTAGTGCACTCCCTCAGTACTGCCCCTCCGACAGTGCAGAGCTCCCTCAGTACAGTCCCTCGGACAGAGCAACACTCCCTTTGTATTGCCGATCCGACAGTGCGGGACTCCCTCAGTATTGCCACTCGGAGAGTGCAGCACTCCCTCAGTACTGTCCCTCCGACAGTGCGGCACTCCCTCAGTACTGCCCCTCCGACGGTGCGGCGCTCCGTCAGTACTACCGATCCGACAGTGCTGAACTCCCTCAGTACTGCCCCTCCGACAGTGCGGCGCTCCTTCAGTACGGCCCCTCCGATAGTGCGGCGTTCCCTCAGCACTGCACCTCCGACAGTGCTACATTCCCTCAGTACTGCCCCTCGGACTGTGCTGCACTCCATCAGTGCTGCCCCTCCAATAGTGCGGCGTTCCCTCAGTACTGCACCTCCGACAGTGCAGCACTCCCTCAGTACTGCCCCTCTGACAGTGCAGCATTCCCTCAGTACTGCCCCTCCAATAGTCCGGCACTCCCTCAATACAGCCCCTCCGACAGTGCAGCACTCCCTCAGTACTGCCCCTCCGACAGTGCGGCGCTCCCTCAGTACTGCCGATCCGAAAGTGTGGCACTCCATCAGCACTCCACCTCTGACAGTACGACGCTCTCTCCGTACTGCCCCTCTGACAGTGCAACACTCCCTCAGTACTGCCCCTCCGACAGTGCGCCACACCCTCAATACTGCCCCTCCGACAGTGCAGCACTCCCTCAGTACTGCCCCTCAGAATGTGCGGCACTCCCTCAGTACTACGCCTCCGACAGTGCGGCACTCCCTCTGTACTGCCCCTCCGACAGTGCAGCACTCCCTCAGTACTGCCCCTCCAATAGTGCGGTACTCCCTCAGTCCTGCCCCTCTGACAGTAGTGCACTTCCTCAGTACTGCCCCTCCGACAGTGCAGAGCTCCCTCAGTACTGCCCATCCAACTGTGCAGAGCTCCCCCAGTACTGCCCCTCAGTGCGGCTCGCCCTCAGTACAGTCCCTCGGAGAGAGCAACACTTCCTTTGTATTGCCGATCCGACAGTGCGGGACTCCCTCAGTATTGCCACTCGGAGAGTGCAGAACTCCCTCAGTACGGCCCCTCCGATAGTGCGGCGTTCGCTCAGCACTGCACCTCCGACAGTGCTACATTCCCTCAGTACTGCCCCTCGGACTGTGCTGCACTCCCTCAGTGCTGCCCCTCCGATAGTGCGGCGCTCCCTCAGTATTGCACCTCCGACAGTGCAGCACTCCCTCAGTACTGCCCCTCCGACAGTCCGGCACTCCCTCAATACAGCCCCTCCGACAGTGCGGCGCTCCCTCAGTACTGTCGATCCGAAAGTGTGGCACTCCATCAGCACTCCACCTCTGACAGTACGAAGCTCTCTCAGTACTGCCCCTCTGACAGTGCAGCGCTCCCTCAGTACTGCCCCTCCGACAGTATGGCTCTCCCTCATTACTGCCCATCCGACAGTGCGGTGTTCTCTCAGTACTGCCGATCCGACAGTGCGGCAGTCCCTCAGTACTGCCCCTCGGATAGTGCAGCACTCCCTCAGTACTGCCCCTCCAACAGTCCGGCAGTCCCTCAATACTGCCCCTCCGACAGTGCGGCACTCCCTCAATACTGCCCCTCCGACAGTGCAGCACTCCCTCAGTCCTGCCCCTCTGACAGTAGTGCACTCCCTCAGTACTGCCACTCCGACAGTGCAGCGCTCCCTTAGCACAGCCCCTCCGACAGTGCAGCGCTCCCTTAGCACTGCCCCTCCGATAGTGCTACATTCCCTCAGTCCTGCTCCTCGGACTGTGCGGTACTCTGTCAGTACTTACCCTCCGACAGTGCGGAACTCCCTCAGTACTGCCCCTCCGACAGTGCGGCACTCCCTTAGTACACTCCATCCAACTGTGCAGAGCTCCCCCAGTACTGCTCCTACAACTGTGCGGCGCTCCCTCAGTACTGCCCCATCCACAGTACGGCACTCCCTCAGTACTGCCCCTCCGACAGTGCAGCACTCCCTCTGTACTGCTCCTCCGACAGTGCGGCACTCCCTCATTCCTGCCCCTCTGACAGTAGTGCACTTCCTCAGTACTGCCCCTCTGACAGTGCAGAGCTCCCTCAGTACTGCCCATCCAACTGTGCAGAGCTCCCCCAGTACTGCCCCTCAGTGCGGCTCGCCCTCAGTACAGTCCCTCGGAGAGAGCAACACTCCCTTTGTATTGCCGATCCGACAGTGCGGGACTCCCTCAGTATTGCCACTCGGAGAGTGCAGAACTCCCTCAGTACGGCCCCTCCGATAGTGCGGCGTTCGCTCAGCACTGCACCTCCGACAGTGCTACATTCCCTCAGTACTGCCCCTCGGACTGTGCTGCACTCCCTCAGTGCTGCCCCTCCGATAGTGCGGCGCTCCCTCAGTATTGCACCTCCGACAGTGCAGCACTCCCTCAGTACTGCCCCTCTGACAGTATGGCTCTCCCTCATTACTGCCCATCCGACAGTGCGGTGTTCTCTCAGTACTGCCGATCCGACAGTGCAGCGCTCCCTCAGTACTGCCCCTCTGACAGTGCAGCACTCCCTCAGTACTGCCCCTCCGACAGTCCGGCACTCCCTCAGTACTGCCCCTCTGACAGTGCAGCACGCCCTCAGTACTGCCCCTCCGACAGTCTGGCACTCCCTCAATACAGCCCCTCCGACAGTGCGGCGCTCCCTCAGTACTGTCGATCCGAAAGTGTGGCACTCCATCAGCACTCCACCTCTGACAGTACGAAGCTCTCTCAGTACTGCCCCTCTGACAGTGCAGCGCTCCCTCAGTACTGCCCCTCCGACAGTGCGCCACACCCTCATTACTGCCCCTCCGACAGTGCAGCACTCCCTCAGTACTGCCCCTCTGACAATCCGGCTCTCCCTCAGTACTGCCCCTCTGACAGTGCGGCACTCCCTCAGTACTGACCCTCCGACAGTGCAGCACTCCCTCAATACTGCCCTTCGACAGTACGGCAGTCCCTCAGTACAGCCCCTCTGACAGTATGGCTCTCCCTCAGTACTGCCCCTCCGACAGTGCGGCGCTCCCTCACTACTGACCCTCCGACAGTGCAGCACTCCCTCAGTACTGCTCATCCGACAGTGCGGCACTCCCTCAGTCCTGCCCCTCTGACAGTAGTGCACTCCCTCAGTATTGCCACTCCGACAGTGCGACGCTCCCTCAGCACTGACACTCCGACAGTGCAGCGCTCCCTCAGTACTGCCCCTCCGACAGTGCGCCACACCCTCATTACTGCCTCTCCGACAGTGCAGCACTCCCTCAGTACTGCCCCTCTGACAATCCGGCACTCCATCAGCACTCCACCTCTGACAGTACGAAGCTCCCTCAGTACTGCCCCTCCGACATTGCGCCACATCCTCATTATTGCCCCTCCGACAGTGCAGCACTCCCTCAGTTCTGCCCCTCTGACAATCCGGCTCTCCCTCAGTACTGCCCCTCTGACAGTGCGGCACTCCCTCAGTACTGACCCTCCGACAGTGCAGCACTCCCTCAATACTGCCCTTCAACAGTACGGCAGTCCCTCAGTACAGCCCCTCTGACAGTATGGCTCTCCCTCAGTACTGCCACTCCGACAGTGCGACGCTCCCTCAGCACTGACACTCCGACAGTGCAGCGCTCCCTTAGCACTGCCCCTCCGATAGTGCTACATTCCCTCAGTCCTGCTCCTCGGACTGTGCGGCACTCTGTCAGTACTTACCCTCCGACAGTGCGGCACTCCCTTAGTACACTCCATCCAACTGTGCAGAGCTCCCCCAGTACTGCCCCTCCAACTGTGCAGCGCTCCCTCAGTACTGCCCCTCTGACAGTGCAGCACTCCCTCAGTACTGCCCCTCCGACAGTCCGGCACTCCCTCAATACAGCCCCTCCGACAGTGCAGCACTCCCTCAGTACTGCCCCTCCGACAGTGCGGCGCTCCCTCAGTACTGTTGATCCGAAAGTGTGGCACTCCATCAGCACTCCACCTCTGACAGTACGACGCTCTCTCAGTACTGCCCCTCTGACAGTGCAGCGCTCCCTCAGTACTGCCCCTCCGACAGTGCGCCACACCCTCAATACTGCCCCTCCGACAGTGCAGCACTCCCTCAGTACTGCCCCTCTGACAATCCGGCTCTCCCTCAGTACTGCCCCTCTGACAGTGCGGCACTCCCTCAGTACTGACCCTCCGACAGTGCAGCACTCCCTCAATACTGTCCCTCCGACAGTACGGCAGTCCCTCAGTACTGCCCCTCTGACAGTATGGCTCTCCCTCAGTACTGCTCCTCCAACAGTGCAGCGCTCCCTCAGTACTGCCCCTCGGACTGTGCTACACTCCCTCAGTGCTGCCCCTCCGATAGTGCGGCGCTCCCTCAGTACTGCACCTCCGACAGTGCAGCACTCCCTCAGTACTGCCCCTCTGACAGTATGGCTCTCCCTCAGTACTGCCCCTCCGACAGTGCGGTGCTCCCTCACTACTGACCCTCCGACAGTGCAGCACTCCCTCAGTACTGCCCCTCTGACAATCCGGCTCTCCCTCAGTACTGCCCCTCTGACAGTGCGGCACTCCCTCAGTACTGACCCTCCGACAGTGCAGCACTCCCTCAATACTGTCCCTCCGACAGTACGGCAGTCCCTCAGTACTGCCCCTCTGACAGTATGGCTCTCCCTCAGTACTGCTCCTCCAACAGTGCAGCGCTCCCTCAGTACTGCCCCTCGGACTGTGCTACACTCCCTCAGTGCTGCCCCTCCGATAGTGCGGCGCTCCCTCAGTACTGCACCTCCGACAATGCAGCACTCCCTCAGTACTGCCCCTCTGACAGTATGGCTCTCCCTCAGTACTGCCCCTCCGACAGTGCGGTGCTCCCTCACTACTGACCCTCCGACAGTGCAGCACTCCCTCAGTCCTGCCCCTCTGACAGTAGTGCACTCCCTCAGTACTGCCACTCCGACAGTGCAGCGCTCCCTTAGCACTGCCCCTCCGATAGTGCTACATTCCCTCAGTCCTGCTCCTCGGACTGCGCGGCACTCTGTCAGTACTTACCCTCCGACAGTGCGGAACTCCCTCAGTACTGCCCCTCCAACAGTGCGGCACTCCCTTAGTACACTCCATCCAACTGTGCAGAGCTCCCCCAGTACTGCTCCTACAACTGTGCGGTGCTCCCTCAGTACTGCCCCACCCACAGTACGGCACTCCCTCAGTACTGCGCCTCCGACAGTGCGGCACTCCCTCTGTACTGCCCCTCCGACAGTGCAGCACTCCCTCAGTACTGCTCCTCCGACAGTGCGGCACTCCCTCATTCCTGCCCCTCTGACAGTAGTGCACTCCCTCAGTACTGCCCCTCCGACAGTGCAGAGCTCCCTCAGTACTGCCCATCCAACTGTGCAGAGCTCCCCCAGTACTGCCCCTCCGACAGTGCGGCGCTCCCTCAGTACAGTCCCTCGGACTGAGCAACACTCGCTTTGTATTGCCGATCCGACAGTGCGGGATTCCCTCAGTATTGCCACTCGGAGAGTGCAGCACTCCCTCAGTACTACCGATCCGACAGTGCTGAACTCTCTCAGTACTGCCCCTCCGACAGTGCGGCGCTCCTTCAGTACGGCCCCTCCGATAGTGCGGCGTTCCCTCAGCACTGCACCTCCGACAGTGCTACATTCCCTCAGTACTGCCCCTCGGACTGTGCTGCACTCCATCAGTGCTGCCCCTCCAATATTGCGGCGTTCCCTCAGTACTGCACCTCCGACAGTGCAGCACTCCCTCAGTACTGCCCCTCTGACAGTGCAGCATTCCCTCAGTACTGCCCCTCCAATAGTCCGGCACTCCCTCAATACAGCCCCTCCGACAGTGCAGCACTCCCTCAGTACTGCCCCTCCGACAGTGCGGCGCTCCCTCAGTACTGCCGATCCGAAAGTGTGGCACTCCATCAGCACTCCACCTCTGACAGTACGACGCTCTCTCCGTACTGCCCCTCTGACAGTGCAGCACTCCCTCAGTACTGCCCCTCCGACAGTGCGCCACACCCTCAATACTGCCCCTCCGACAGTGCAGCACTCCCTCAGTACTGCCCCTCAGAATGTGCGGCACTCCCTCAGTACTACGCCTCCGACAGTGCAGCACTCCCTCTGTACTGCCCCTCCGACAGTGCAGCACTCCCTCAGTACTGCCCCTCCGATAGTGCGGCACTCCCTCAGTCCTGCCCCTCTGACAGTAGTGCACTCCCTCAGTACTGCCCCTCCGACAGTGCAGAGCTCCCTCAGTACTGCCCATCCAACTGTGCAGAGCTCCCCCAGTACTGCCCCTCCGACAGTGCGGCGCTCCCTCAGTACAGTCCCTCGGACAGAGCAACACTCCCTTTGTATTGCCGATCCGACAGTGCGGGACTCCCTCAGTATTGCCACTCGGAGAGTGCAGCACTCCCTCAGTACTGTCCCTCCGACAGTGCGGCACTCCCTCAGTACTGCCCCTCCGACAGTGCGGCGCTCCTTCAGTACGGCCCCTCCGATAGTGCGGCGTTCCCTCAGCACTGCACCTCCAACAGTGCTACATTCCCTCAGTACTGCCCCTCGGACTGTGCTGCACTCCCTCAGTGCTGCCCCTCCGATAGTGCAGCGCTCCCTCAGTACTGCACCTCCGACAGTGCAGCACTCCCTCAGTACTGCCCCTCTGACAGTATGGCTCTCCCTCATTACTGCCCATCCGACAGTGCGGTGTTCTCTCAGTACTGCCGATCCGACAGTGCGGCATTCCCTCAGTACTGCCCCTCGGATAGTGCGGCACTCCCTCAGTACTGCCATTTGTACAGTTCGGCACTCCATCAGTACTCCACCTCTGATAGTACGGCGCACCTTCAGTACTGCCCATCCGACATTGCGGAGCTCCCTCAGTACTGCTCCTCCAACAGTGCAGCGCTCCCTCAGTACTGCCCCTCTGACAGTGCAGCACTCTCTCAGTACTTCCCCTCCAACAGTCCGGCAGTCCCTCTATACTGCCCCTCCGACAGTGCAGCACTCCCTCAGTACTGCCCCTCTGACAATCCGGCTCTCCCTCAGTACTGACCCTCCGACAGTGCGGCACTCCCTCAGTACTACCCCTCTGACAGTGCAGCGCTGCCTTAGCAAGGCCCCTTCGTCAGTGCAGCACTCCCTAAGTACTGCCCCTCCGACAGTGTGGCGCTCCTTCAATACTGCCCCTCAGACTGTGCTGCACTCCTTCAGTCCTGCCCCACCGACAGACAGTGCGAAGCTCCCTCTGTACTGCCCCTCCGACAGTGCAGCACTCCCTCAGTACTGCCCCTCCGACAGTGCGGCACTCCCTCGGTACTGCCCCTCCGACAGTGTGAAGCTCCCTCAGTACTGCCCCTCCTACAGTGCAGCACTCCCTCTGTACTGCCCCGCCGACAGTGCGGCACTTCATCAGTTCTGCCCCACCGACAGTGCGACGCTCCCTCAGTACTGCCCCCTCACAGTGCAGCGCTGCCTTAGCATCGCCCCTTCGACAGTGCGGCACTCCCTCAGTACTGCCCCACCGATGGTGTGACGCTCCCTAAGTACTGCCCCTCCGATAGTACAGTGCTCCCCCAGTACTGCCCCGCCGACAGTGCGGCACTTCATCAGTCCTGCCCCTCCGACAGTACAGCGCTGCCTTAGCATCGCCCCTTCGACAGTCCGGCAATCCCCCAGTACTGCCGATCCAACAGTGTGGCACTCCCTCAGTACTGCCCTTCCAACAGTGCGGCGCTCCCTCAGTAGTGTCGAATCGACAGTGCAGCACTATTTCAGTCCTGACCCTCGGACAGTGCAACATTCCCTCAGCATGGCCCCTGGGCCAGTGCAGCACTCCCTCAATACTGCCCCTCCGACAGTGCACCACTCCCTCAGTATTGCCAATCCGACAGTGCGGGACACCCTCAGTATTGCCCCTCGGACAGTGCGGCACTCCTATAGTACTGCCCTTCCGACAGTGCGGCACTCGATCAGTACTGACCCTCCAAAAGTGCGGCGCTTCCTTAGCTCCATCCCTCCAACAGTGCGATATTCCCTCAGTACGGCCCCTCATACAGTGCGGCACGCCCTCAGTATTGCCCCTCCGACAGTACGGCATTTCGTCAGTACTGCCCCTCTGACAGTGCGGTGCTCCCCCAGTACTGCCGAACCGACAGTGCGGCTCTCCCTCAGTACAGCACCTCCGACAGTACGGCACTCTCTCAGTATTGCCCCTCTGACAGTACAGCGCTCGCTCGGTACTTCCCCAGCGACAGTGCAGTGCTCCCTCAGTACTGCCCCTCAGACAGTGCTGCGCTCCCTCAGTACAGCCCCTCAGATAGTGCGACGCTACCTCAGTACTGCCCTACTGAAAGTGCAACGTTGCCTGAGCATCGCCCCTTCGACAGGGCGACGCTCCCTCAGTACTGCCCGTCCGACAGTGTGGAGCTTCCTCAGGATGGCCCCTCAGATAGTGCAGCACTCCCTTCGTACTGTTCCTCGGTCTGTGCGGCACTCCCTCAGTATTGCCCCTCCCACAGTGCCGTACTCCCTCAGTACTGCCGAACCGACAGTGCGGCACATCCTCAGTACTGTCCCTCAGACAGTACGGCACTCCCTCATTACTGCCCCTCCGACAGTGCAGCACAGCATCAGTACTGCTCCTCTGACAGTGCGGCACTCCCTCAGTCCTGTCCCTCGGACTGTGATGCACTTTCCATCTGTGCTGCCCCTCCGACAATGGGGCACTCCCTCAGTACTACTACTCCGATAATGCGGCACTCAGTCAGTACTGCCCCTCGGATGGTGCGGCACTCCCTCTGTACTGCCCCTCGGACAGTGCAGCGCTCCCTCAGTACTGCTACTTCAACAGTGTGGCACTCCCTCAGTACTGCCCCTCGGACAGTGCAGAGCTTCCTCAGTACTGCTCCTCCAACAGTGCAGCGCTCTCTCAGTACTGCCCCTCCGACAGTGCAGCGCTCCCTCAGTACTGCCCCCGCCGACAGTGCGGCGCTCCCCCAGCACTGACCCTCCGACAGTGCGGCATTCCATTAGCACTGTCCCTCCAACAGTGTGACATTCCCTCAGTACTGCCCCTCTGTCAGTGCGGCACGCCCTCAGTACTACCCCTCCGACAGTGCGGCACACCTTCAGTACTGCCCAACCGAGAGTGCAGCACGCCATCAGTACTGCTCCTCTGACAGAGCGGCAGTCTCAGTACTGCCCCTCTGACAGTACTGCACTCCCTCAGTACTGTCCCACCGACAGTGCGGCGCTGCCTCAGCACTACTACTTCGACAGTGTGGCTCACACTCAGTACTGCCCCTCGGACAGTGCTGCACTCCCTCAGTACTGCCCCACCGACAGTACAGCGCTCCCTCAGCACTGCTGCTTCAACAGTGCGGCTCACACTCAGTACTGCCCCTCGGACAGTGCTGCACTCCCTCAGTACTGCCGCATCGACATTGCTGCACTCCCTCAGTACTGCCCCTCTGACAGTATGGCACTCCCTCAGTATTGCCCCTCCGACAGTACGGCGCTGCCTCAGTACTGCCCCTCTGACAGTGCGGTGCTCCCTCAGTACTACCCCTCTGACAGTGCAGCGCTGCCTTAGCATGGCCCCTTCATCAGTGCGGCTATCCCTAAGTACTGCCCCTCCGACAGTACTACGTTCCCTCAGTACTGCCCCTCGGACTGTGCTGCACTCCCTCAGTACTGCCCGTCCGACAGTGCGGCACTCCCTCAGTACTGCCCCTCGGACTGTGCTGCACTCCCTCAGTACAACCCCTCCGAGAGTGCGGCACTCCCTCTGTACTGACTCTCCAACAGTGCAACACTCAATCAGTACTGCCCCTCCGACAGTGCGGCGCTCCTTCAGTACTGCCTCTCCGACAGTGTGGCAATCCCTCAGTACTTCCCCACCGACAGTGCAGCACCTCCTCAGTACTGCCCCTCTAACAGTACGGCATTCCCTCAATACTGCCGATCCGACAGTACTACGTTCCCTCAGTACTGCTCCTCGGATTGTGCTGCACTCCCTCAGTACTACCCCACCGACAGTGCGGCACTCCCTCAGTACTGCCACTCCGACAGTGAGACGCTCCTTCAGTACTGCCCCTCCGACAGTACTACATTTTCTCAGTGCTGCTCCTCGGTCTGTGCAGCACTCCCTCAGTACTGCCCTTCCGACAGTGCGGCACTCCCTCAGTACTGCCCCTCAGATTGTGCTGCACTCCCTCAGTACTGCCGCTCCAACAGTACAGCGCTCCCCCAGCACTGCCCCTCTGAAAGTGCAGCGCTGCCTTAGCATCGCCCCTTCGACAGTGCGGCAGTCCCCCAGTACTGCCCCTCTGACAGTACGGCACTCCCTCAGTAGTGCCCCTCAGATTGTGCTGCACTCCCTCAGTGCTGCCCCTCCGACAGTGCAGCGCTCACTCAGTACTGCCCCTCCGACAGTGCAGCGCAGCCTCAGTACTGCTACTTCGACAGTGCGGCACTCACTCAGTACTGCCCCTTGGACAGTGCGGCACTACCTCAGTATTGCCCCTCTAATAGTACGACACTCCTTCAGTACTATCCCTCTGACAGTGCGGCGCGTCCTAAATACTGCTCCTCTGACAGTGCGGCACTCCCTCAGTACTGCCCCTCCGACAGTGCAGCACTCCCTCAGTACTGCCCCTCCGACAGTGCAGCACTCCCTCAGTACTGCCCCTCTGACAGTACTACGTTCCTAAGTACTGCTCCTCAGACTGTGCAGCACTCCCTCAGTACTGCCCCTCCGACAGTGTTGAGCTTCCTCAGTACTGCCCCTCCGGCAGTGCGGCGCTCCCTCAGTATTGCCCCTCCCACAGTGCTGCACTCCCTCAGTACTGCCCCTCGCACTGTGCTGCACTCCCTCAGTGCTGCCCCTCCAACAGTGCAGCACTCTCTCAGTACTGCCCCTCTGACAGTGCGGCACTCCATCAGTACTCCGCCTCTGACAGTACGTCGCTCCCTCAGTACTGCCCTTCCGACAATGCATCGCGTCCTAAGTACTGCTCCTCCGACAGTGCGGCGCTCCCTCAGTACTGCCGAACCGACAGTGCGGTACACCCTCAGTACTGTCCCTCAGACAGTACGGCATTCCCTCATTACTGCCCCTCCGACAGTGCAGCACAGCATCAGTACTGCTCCTCTGACAGTGCGCCACTCCCTCAGTCCTGTCCCTCGGACTGTGCTGCAGTCTCTCTGTGCTGCCCCTCCGACAATGCGGCACTCCCTCAGTACTACTACTCCAATAATGCGGCACTCAGTCAGTACTGCCCCTCGGACGGTGCGGCACTCCCTCTGTACTGCCCCTCGGACAGTACAGCACTCCCTCAGTACTGCTACTTCGACAGTGCGGCGCTCCCTCAGTACTGCCCCTCGGACAGTGCTGCACTCCCTCAGTACTGCCCCTCCGAAAATGCACCACTCCCTCAGTACTGCCCCTCTGAGAGTACGGCACTCGCTCAGTATTGCCCCTCCAACAGTACGGTGCTCCCTCAGTACTGCCCCTCCAACAGTGCATCGCGTCGTAAGTACTGCTGATCCGACAGTGCGGCGCTCCCTCAGTACTGCCCCTCCGACAGTGCGGTGCTCCATCAGTACTCCACCTCTGACAGTACGTCGCTTCCTCAGTACTGCCCATCTGACAGTGCAGAGCTTCCTCAGTACTGCTCCTCCAACAGTGCAGCGCTCCCTCAGTATTGCCCCTCCGACAGTGCGGCGCTCCCCCAGCACTGACCCTCCGACAGTGCAGCATTCCATTAGCACTGTCCCTCCAACAGTGTGACATTCCCTCAGTACTGCCCCTCTGTCAGTGCAGCACACCTTCAGTACTGCCCAACCGAGAGTGCAGCACGCCATCAGTACTGCTCCTCTGACAGGGCAGCGCTCCCTCAGTACTGCTCCTCTGACAGAGCGGCACTCTCTCAGTACTGCCCCTCTGACAGTACTGCACTCTCTCAGTACTGCCCCACCGAAAATGCAGCGCTCCCTCAATACTGCCCCTCAGGCACTACGGTGCTCCCTCAGTACTGGCCCTTCAACAGTGCATCGCACCTTCAGTACTGCCCCTCCGACAGTGCGACGTACCCTCAGTACTGCCCCTCCGACAGTGCACCGCACCTTCAGTACTGCCCCTCTGACAGTGCGGCACGCCCTCAGTACTGCCCCTCTGACAGTGCGGCACTTCCTCAGTACTGACCCTCCGACAGTGCGGCACACCTTCAGTACTGCCCATCCGAGAGTGCAGCACACCATCAGTACTGCTCCTCTGACAGAGCGGCACTCTCTCAGTACTGCCTCTCTGACAGTACTGCATTCCCTCAGTACCGCCCCACCGAAAATGCAGTGCTCCCTCAATACTACCCCTCTGACAGTGCGGCGTTCCCTCAGTACTGCCCCTCTGACAGTGCGGCCGTTCCCTCAGTACTGCCCCTCTGACAGTGCAGTGCTTCCTTAGCGGCACTCCCTAAGTCGTCCGAGCCAGGGATCGCAAGGATGTGCGCATCACCCGCGCCATGACAGGAGCTGACCACTGCTGGACAGACCACCGCCTAATCCGATCCATCATCAACATTAACATTGCCCCAAAGCAGAGGGGACAGCAGAAGCAGTTCGGCAAAAAAGTTAATGCCGGAGCACTTAGAGACCCAGCTAAGAGAACCCGAGACAGCCAGCGCCTCACAGCCAATCTGGCGTGCCTTAATGACCCTGAGATGCTGAATGCCCACAGTGCTTGTTCAGCCCTCCAGGCCCCTATAACCAGTGCCTGTGAAGAGACACTTGGTCACTCAACCAGAAAACATCAGGACTGATTTGATGAAAATGATCAGGAGATCAAAGAACTAATAGATTGCATGAGCAAAGCATTTCTGAGCCTCAAGCAACAACCCAATTCGGGAGCTGCGAAACAACGTTACAGACGGCTCAAGGCTCAGGTCCAACTAAAATCCCGGGACCTAAAGAACAGGGGGTGGATGGAGAAAGCACAGGAGATGCAACAACTTGCCGACAGCCACGATATGCGAGCATTCTTCACTGCAGTCAAGGCCACCTACGGTCCAAACTCCCAAGACCCCACCCCACTCCTGGCCAAGAATGGGGAAACGCTCATCAAGAACACCAAGGCTGTCAGGGCTCGCTGGAAGGAGCACTTTGAAGATCTCCTCAATCGAGACTCTGCCATTGACTCGCGTGTTCTCGACTCCATCCAGCACTGGGAAAGTTGTCGCTAGAGTTCTCCTCAATCGACTTCTCCCTGTGGCCGAGGAGCTCCTCCCGGAATCACAATGCAGATTTCGTCCCCTACGGGCCACAACAGACATGATCTTTGCAGCGCGACAGCTGCAGGAAAAATGTAGGGAGCAGCGCCAGCCCTTATACATGGCCTTTTTCGATCTTACAAAGGCCTTTGAAATTGTCAACTGTGAGGGTCTATGGAGCATCCTCCTCCGTTTTGGATGCCCCCAAAAATTTGTCAACATCCTTCGCCTGCTTCACGATGACATGCAGGCCGTGATCATTACCAACGGATCCATTACAGACTCAATCCACGTCTGGACCGGGGTCAAACAGGGCTGCGTCATCGCTCCAACCCTCTTCTCAATCTTCCTCGCTGCCATGCTCCAGCTCACAATCAACAAACTCCCCGCTGGAGTGGAACTAAACTACAGAACCAGTGGGAAGCTGTTTAACCTACGCCGCCTCCAGGCCAGGTCCAAGATTACCCCAACCTCTGTCGTTGAGCTGCAGTATGCGGACGATGCCTGCATCTGTGCACATTCAGAGGCTGAACTCCAGGATATAGTCAATGCATTCACTGAGGCATATGAAAACATGGGCCTTACGCTTAACATCCATAAGACAAAGCTCCTCCACCAGCCTGTCACCGCTGCACAGCACTGACCCCCAGTCATCAAGATTCACGGCGCGGCCCTGGACAACGTGGACCATTTCCCATATCTCGGGAACCTCTTATCAACAAAGGCAGACATTGATGCGGAGATTCAACATCACCTCCAGTGTGTCAGTGCAGCCTTCGGCCGTCTGAGGAAAAGAGTGTTTGAAGACCAGGCCCTCAAATCTACCACCAAGCTCATGGTCTACAGGGCTGTAATAATACCCGCCCTCCTGTATGGGTCTGAGGCATGGACGATGTACAGAAGGCACCTTAAGTTGTTGGAGATATATCACCAACGATGTCTCCGCAAGATCCTGCAAATCCCCTGGGAGGACAGGCGCACCAACATCAGTGTCCTCGACCAGGCTAACATCCCCAGTATTGAAGCACTGGCCACACTCGATCAGCTTTGCTGGGCAGGCCACATAGTTCGCATGCCAGACACGAGACTCCTAAGCAAATGCTTTATGCGGAGTTCGTTCGTGGTAAACGAGCCAAAGGAGGACAGCGGAAACGTTATAAGGACATCCTCAAAGCCTCCCTGGTAAAGTGCAGCATCACCACTGACACCTGGGAGTCCCTGGCCAAAGACCGCCCGAGGTGGAGAAAGTGCATCCGGGAGGGCGTTGAACTCTTCGAGTCTCAACGCAAAGAGCATGAAGAGGCCAAGCACAGGCAGTGGAAGGAGCGCGCAGCAAATCAGCCCCACCGACCCCTTCGCTCGACAAATGTCTGTCCCACTTGTGACAGGGTCTGTGGCTCTCGTATCGGACTGTTCAGCCATTAAATAACTCACTTTGGGAGTGGAAGCAAGTCTTCCTCGATTCCGAGGAACTGCCTGTGATGATGACTCCTTCAGTACTGCCAATCCCACAATGCAGCACTCCCTCAGCACATCCCCTCCGACAGTACAGCACTCCCTCAGTACTGCCTCACCGACAATGCAGCGTTCTCTCAATACTGCCCCTCGGACAGTGCAGCACTCCCTCAGTACTGCCCCTCCGACAGTGCGGCACTCCCTCAGTACTGCTACTCCGACAGTGCGGCACTCACTCAGTACTGCCCCGCCGACAGTGCACCAGTCCCTCAGTACTGCCCCTCTGACAGTATGGCACTCCCTCAGTACTGCCCCTCCAACAGTGCGGAGCTCCCTCAGTACTGCCCCTCCGACAATGCACCGTGCCCTCAGTACTGCTCCTCCGACAGTGTGGCACTCCGTCAGTACTGTCACACCGACAGCGCAGCACTCCCTCAGTACTGCTACTCCGACAGTGTGGCACTCACTCAGTACTGACCCGCCGACAGTGCACCAGTCCCTCAGTACTGCCCCTCTGACAGTATGGCACTCCCTCAGTACTGCTACTCCGACAGTGCGGCACTCACTCAGCACTGCCAATCTGACAGTGCTGCACTCCTTCAGTAGTCCTCGGACAGTGCGGCACTCCCTCAGTACTGCCCCTCCGACAGTACAGCACTCGCTCACTACTGCCCCTCTGACAATGCACCGTGCCCTCAGTACTGCTCCTCCGACAGTGCGGCATTCACTCAGAACTGCCAATCTGATAGTGCTGCACTCCCTCACTACTGTCCTCGTACAGTGCGGCACTCCCCCAGTACTGCCCCTCCGACAGTGCACCAGTCCCTCAGTACTGCCCCTCTGACAGTGTGGCGCTCCCTCAGTACTGCCCCTCCAAAAGTGCGGCGCTCCCTCAGTACTGCACCTCCGACAGTGCGGCACACCCTCAGTACTGCCCCTCCAACAGTGCGGCACTCCCTCGGTACTGCCCCTCGGACAGTGCAGCACTTCCTCTGTACTGCCCCTCCGACAGTGCAGCACTCCCCCAGTACTGCCGATCCGACATTGCGGCACTCCCACAGTACAGTCCCTCAGACAGTGCAGCACTCCCTCAGTACTGCTGCTCGGACAGTGCAACGCTCCCTCAGTACTGACGCTCCGACAGTGCGGCACTTCCTCAGTGCTGCCCCTCCGACAGTGCAGCACTCCCTCAATACCATCCCTCTAACAGTACTGTGCTCCCTCAGTACGGCACTACCGACAATGCAGCACTCCCTCAATATGCCCCTCAGACAGTGCGGCGCTCCCTCAGTACTGCCCCGCAACACTGCACTGCTCCCTCGGTATTGCCCCTCCGGCAGTGCGACGCTCCCTCAGTACTACACCTCTGACAGTGCAGCACTGCATCAGCAGCGCCCCTTCGACAGTGCAGCACTCCCTAAGCACAGCCCCTCCGACAGTGCGTCGCTCCCTCAGTACTGCCTCTCCGACAGTGCAGCATTTCATCAGTACTGCTGTTCCGACAGTGGGGCGCTCCCTCAGTACTGCCCCTCTGACAGTGGTGCACTCCTGGAGAGGCACTCTGCAGACCTGCAATAAAAGACTAAGCTCACACTTTACTTTGCCCTCACAGTGTTCAGTTTGACTCTTTCTCCATACACCACAACTGGCAACGAGATACAGATAACGAACCCAAAGATGCAGAGAACAATGGGCATCCTGGAGAAATTCTCTCAAGGAAATGATGGGAAAACTTTTGTGGAGCGACTCAACCAATACTTCGTGGCCAAAGAGCTAGATGGGGAAGAGAGCACTGCCAAACGAAGGGCGATCCTCCTCACCGTCTGTGGGGCACCAACGTATGGCCTCAGGAAGAATCTGCTCACTCCAGCGAAACCTACGGAGAAATCATACGACAATTTGTGCACACTGGTCGGAGAGTATTTGAACCCAAAGGAAAGCGTTCTGATGGTGAGGTATCGGTTCTACACCTACAAAAGGTCTGAAGGCCAGGAAGTGGCGAGTTATGTTGCCGAGCTAAGACGCCTTGCAGGACATTGCGAATTTGAAGGACATTTGGAGCACATGCTCAGATACTTTTTCTTATTTGGCTTTGGCCAGGAAACCATACTTCGCAAACTTTTGACTGTAGAGACTCCAACCTTGAGTAAGGCCATAGCGGTAGCCCAGGCATTCATTGCCACTCGTGACAATACGAAGCAAATCTCTCAGCACACAAGTGCTGCTACAAGTACTGTGAACAAAGTGATGTTGTTTTCGAATCGTAATATACAGGGCAGGTCACACATACCTGCAGCTACACGTCCGCAGATGACTCAGAGTCCACCATCAAGGGTGATGCATGCAAGGCCATTAACACCTTGTTGGCGCAGGGGGTGATCATCATTTCCATTCATGCCGATTCAAAGAGTATGTTTGCAAAGGCTGTGGAACAATGGGACACCTCCAACAAGTGTGCAGGCGAGCTGCAAACCTGTAAAACCTGCAAACCATCATGTTGCAGAGGAGGATAGATCCACGGAGGATCACGACGAACCAAAGACTCAGATCGAGGAGGCAGAGTTGCATGGGCTGCACACATTCACCACGAATTGTCCACCGATAGTGCTGAATGTTGAACTAAATGGATTCCCAGTGTCAATGGAGCTGGACACGGGCGCGAGCCAGTCCATCATGGGCAAAAAGACTTTCAAAAGGTTGTGGTGCAACAAGGCCTCAGGACCAGTGTTATCTCCAGTTCGCACGAAACTAAGAACTTACACGAAAGAACTGATTCCTGTAATCGGCAGTGCTACCGTAAAGGTCTCCTACGATGGAACGGTGCACAAGCTACAATTCTGGGTGGTACCGGGCGATGGTCCCACGCTGCTCGGCAGGAGCTGGCTGGGAAAGATATGCTAGAACTGGGACGACGTCCGAGCGCTATTGCCCGCTGACGACACTTCGTGTACCCAGGTCTTAAACAAATTTCCTTCGCTGTTTGAACCAGGCATCTAGAAATTCCAAGGAGCAAAAGTGCAGATCCACCTAATTCCGGGGGCGCGACACATCCATCACAAGGCAGGAGCAGTACCGTACATGATGTGAGAAAGTCTATAGATTGAGCTAGACCGGCTGCAAAGAGAGGGCATCATTTCCCTGATCGAGTTCAACGAGTGGGCCAGTCCTATCGTCCCAGTCCTCAAGGGAGATGGCACCGTCAGAATCTGTGGCGATTACAAAGTAACTATCAATTGTTTCTCCCTGCAGGACCAATACCCACTACCAAAGGCTGACGATCTCTTTGCAATGCAGGCGGGAGGAATGACATTCACGGAGCTGGATCTGACTTCAGCCGACATGATGCAAGAACTGGAGGAATCATCGAAGGCCCTCACCTGCATCAACACACATAAAGGTCTTTTTATTTATAAAAGATGCCCGTTTGGAATCCAATCAACAGCGGTGATATTCCTGAGAAACATGGAAAGCTGACTGAAGTTGATCCCGCACACCGTAGTCTTCCAGGACGACATCTTGGTTACAAGTCGGAACACAGTCGAGCATTAGCAGAACCTGGAGGAGGTTCTTAGTCGACTCAACCGCGTGGGGTTCAGGTTAAAACGCTCAAAGTGGAGTTCCTGGGAAGGAAGATTGCTGCGGACGGCATCAGGCCCACCAACGCGAAGACGGAGGCAATCGAGAACGCACCGAGGCCACAGACGTGACAGAGCTGCGGTCATTTCTGGGACTCCTGAACTACTTTGGTAACTTCTTACCGGGCAAAAGCCAAGAAAATGCCTTTGTAAAAGCGAGAAAATTGTTACGCTCAAACAAATTGCTTATGTTGCATGATCCATGTAACCGTTTGGTACTAGCATGTGATGCGTCGTCATATGGTGTCGGGTGTGTATTGCAACAAGCTAATGATTTCGGGAAACTGCAACCGGTTGCATATGCATCCAGAAGTCTGTCTAAGGCTGAGAGAGCCGACAGCATGATTGAAAAAGAAGCGTTGCGTGTGTCTATGGGGTAAAGAAAATGCATTAATACCTGTTTGGGTTAAAATTCGAATTGGAAACTGACCATAAGCCACTTATATTCCTGTTTTCCGAGAGTAAAGGGATAAATACAAACTCATCGGCCCGCATCTAGAGATGGGCGCTTACGTTGTCCGCATACAACTACGCCATCCGCCACAGGCCAGGCACAGAAAACTGCGCCGATGCTCTCAGTAGGCTGCCATTGCCCAACACGGGGGTGGAAATGGCGCAGCCCGCAGATCTAACCATGGTTATGGAAGCATTTGAGATTGAGCAATTACCCGTCACTGCCCGGCAGATCAAAACCTGGACAAGCCAGGACCCCTTATTATCTCGAGTCAAAAGCTGTGTCCTTCAAGGGGGCTGGTCCAGTGTCCCAGTGGAAATGCAAGAAGAGATAAAGCCATTCCAGCAGCGCAAAGATTAAATGTCTGTACAGGCAGACTGCCTTCTGTGGGGCAATCGAGTAGTGGTCCCCAAGAAGGGCAGAGACACTTTCATCAATGACCTCCACAGTACCCATCCAGGCATCGTAATGATGAAAGCGATAGCCAGATCCCACGTGTGGGTATCGATGCGGACTTAGAGTCCTGCATTCACCGATGTAATACATGCTCGCAGTTAAGCAATGCACCCAGAGAGGCACAGCTAAGTTTATGGTCTTGGCCCTCCAAACCGTGGTCTAGGGTACACGTCGACTATGCAGGCCCGTTCTTGGGTAAAATGTTCCTTGTGGTTGTATACGCGTACTCCAAGTGGATTGGATAGCACACCGCTGCCACTACTGAAAGCCTGCGGGTCATGTTTGCCTCACACGACCTACCCGATGTCCTGATGAACGACAACGGGCCATGTTTTACCAGTGCTGAGTTCAAAGAATTCATGAGCCGCAACGGGATCAAACATGTCACATCTGCCCCGTTTAAACTAGTGTCCAATGGTCAGGCAGAGACAGCAGTGCAAACCATCAAGCAAGGCTTGAAGAGGGTAACTGAAGGCTCACTGCAGACTTACCTATCCCGAGTCCTGCTTAGCTACCGCACGAGACCCCACTCACTCACTGGAATCCCACCTGCTGAACTGTTCATGAAAAGAACACTTAAGACAAGGCTCTCGTTAGTTCACCCTGATCTACATGAACCGGTAGAGAGCAGGCGGCTTCAACAAAGTGCATACCATGATAGTGCAAATGTATCATGCGAGATTGAAATCAATGATCCTGTATTTGTATTAAATTATGGACAAGGTCCCAAGTGGCTTCCCAGCACTTTCGCAGCCAAAGAGGGGAGCAGGGTGTTTCGGGTCAAACTTTCAAATGGACTCATTCACCGGAAATACTTGGACCAAATCAAACTCAGATTCACGGACTATCCTGAGCAACCCACCTTGGGCCCTACTTTTTTTGATCCCCCAACATACACACCAGTGGCAACCAGCACCACAGTTGACCACGAAGCAGAACCCATCATCCACAGCAGCCCAGCAGGGCCCAACACACCAGACAGCCCAGCAAGGCCAGCTGCACAGCAGCCCAGTGAGGGCCCAACAAATGATTCAACAACACCAGCTTTCACACTGAGATGATCAACCAAGGCAAGAAGGGCCCCAGATCGACTCACATTGTAATTAGTTACACTATTGACTTTGTGGGGGGGGAGTGTTGTTACATATGTAAGCTTGTATTTACCACCAGAGGGCTCATCCCCTGGAGTCCCACGGGATCCCATAATCCCTTGGAAGCACAGGTATTTAAGGAGGCTTCACAGGTTGGAGAGGCACTCTGGAGACCTGCAATAAAAGACTAAGGTCACACTTTCCTTTGAGCTCACAGTGTTCAGTCTGACTCTTTCTCCATACATCACAGGAGAGTGTCCTCAGTTTCAAGACAAGATTTTGGCTCTACAAGGACTGTGTAGTGGTCACTGCTACCAATGCTGTTACAGACAGATGCACCTGCGACAGGCAGATTGGTGAGTACAAAGTCAAGGACGTTTTTCCCTCATGTTGGTTCTCTCAACACCTGCGGCAGTCCTAGTCTGGCAGTTATGTCCTTCAGGGCTTGGCTAGCTTGTTTTTCATAGCGGTTATGTACAACTGAGTGACTTGCTAGGTCATTTCAGAGGGCAGTTAAGAGTCAACCACATTGCTGTGGGGTCTGGCGATAGGGTAAGGACAGCAAATTTTCTTCCCTAAAGGACAGTAGTGAGCCAAATGGGTTTTTACAACAATCCAATAGTTTCATGATCATCATTTTAGACCAGATTTATTTGATTAACTGAATTTAAATTCCCACTACCATGCTGGGATTTGAACTCATGTCTCCGGATCATTAGTCCAGGATTATTAATCCAGTAACAGAACCACGATGCTACCATTCCCGAACTACTATGCTACCATTCATGTCTCTGGATCATTAGTCCAGGCGTCAGGATTACGAGTCCAGTAACACAACCACGATGCTACTGTTCCCAGTATATATGAATATACGAATTTATACGAATTAAGATTAAATGAAAACAAAATGAATATAGCAGAACCAAATACACTTCCAAATGTGCACATTATTTTATCTTTAGTTGAAATAATAAAATGTTCTGAAGTTTAAAGTTCTTTTTTTTTAAACTTGCAACCAATTCTGTGAATCCTAATGTGGAGCACACTTCTGCCCCACGGATCTCTGTCTCATATGGAAATAAATTATCGAAAACAATGAACTGCAAAACAGGGAAAACTAACTACACTTAGACTGTCCAAACAAGCTTCCCACATCTTATTCAAAACAGATGTTTTTATTGTGTTCCTAACACAGATGAGACTGCACATAGGGACGTTAAAGTAACAGTGACCTCAGTCTTTATTAAGTCACTCCAGAGTGAGGAACAGGCCTTCGGGGCTGGCTTAGAGACAGTGCTCCCATGGGGTGCTGGGATCCCTTGGGACTTCAGGGGATGCACTCCCTGGTGGCAGAACATGGGAGTGCATGCTTTACAGAGACACAACATCACTCCCCCGCCAAACTCAAAGTAAAAACTATTTACAAGGTGAGGCGGTCGGGAGCCTTTCTTTCCCTGGTGGACCGCCTTGGTACAAATGTCTGTTCTGGTGTCCCCTCGCTGGGCTGGCGTGTTGTTGGCCCTGCAGGGCTGCTAGATGAACTTGGCCTTGCTGGGCTGTTGGGCGTGATGGGTTCGATTTCCTGGTCCGGCGTGGTGTCGGTGATCCTTTGGGTGTGTGTTGTGGGCTTGAAAAAGGTGGTGTCTGCTGTGGGTTGTTCAGGGCAGTCTGTGTACCGCAGCCTCGTTTGGTCCAGGTGCTTTCTGCAAATTTGTCCATTGTCTAGTTTGTCTACAAACACCCTATTCCCTTCTTTAGCTATCACCGTGCCCGCGATCCACTTGGGACCATGTCCATAGTTTAGCACATACACAGCGTCATTCAGTACAATTTCCCATGACATAGTGACGCGACCATCGTTTACATTTTGTTGCTGCCGTCTGCTCTCTACCTGATTATACATGTTGGAGTGAACCAGCGAGAGTCTGGTTTTAAGTGTCCTTTTCATGAATAGCTCAGCCGGGGGCACCCCTGTGAGCGAGTGGGGTCTCATGCAGTAGCTGAGCAGTACTCGGGAGTGAGCCTTCTGTGACTCGTTTAAGGCTCTGTTTGATGGTTTGTATTGCCCGCGCTGCCTGCCCATTGGAGGCTGGTTTAAGCGGGGCCGAGGTGACATGTTTGATCCCATTGCGGGTCATGAATTCTTTAAATTCGGCACTGGTGAAACATGGCCCATTGTCACTGACCAGTATGTCAGGCAGGCCGTGGGTGGCAAACATGGCCCTCAGGCTTTCAATGGTGGCGGTGGCGGTCCTACCCGACATTATTTCTCATTTAGTCCATTTTGAAAAAGCATCCAACACCACCAGGAACATTTTACCGAGAAACGGGCCCACATAGTCGACATGGATCCTCGACTGTGGTCTGGAGGGCCAGGACCACAAACTTAGTGGTGTCTCTCTGGGCGCGTTGCTCAACTGAGCACACACGCTGCATTGCCGTACACAGGACTCTAAGTCAGAGCCGATACCGGGCCACCACACGTGGGATCTTGCTATCGCTTTCATCATTACTATACCCGGGTGTGTGCTGTGGAGATCCGAGATGAACGTCTCCCTGCCCTTTTTTGGTAGCACTACGCGGTTATCCCACAACAGGCAGTCTGCCTGAATGGACAGCTCATCCTTTCGCCGCTGGAATGGCTTGATTGGCTCTTGCATTTCAATGGGGATGCTGGCCCAGCTCCCAGGCAGTACACAGTTTTTTACGAGAGACAGCAGAAGATCTTGGCTGGTCCAAGTTCTAATCTGGCGGGCCGTGACAGGATGATTTATCATTTTCAAACGCTTCCATGACCATCAACAAGTCTGCGGGCTGCGCCACCATCAACAAGTTTGCAGGCTGCGCCATTTCCACCCCCGTAGTGGGCAATGGTAGCCAACTGAGAGCATCCGCACAGTTCTCGGTGCCTGGCCTGTGGCAGATGATATATGTAAAGACCTTACTCTACAGTATGAAACCACACGAGGCACATTCTGGGGACAAGATCACTCCGTGACCTTAACTCTTTAATCACAGGACTCCAAAGACGATGACCCTGCGTGGGACCTCCCTTTTTATACCTGTGTGCTCAGGTAAGGAATGTCTCCCACAAGTTCACCCCTTGTGGTCAAGGTGTGCATCTAGGTTGAGTGTATACAGTAATACAGTGGTGTTACATTGTGGTAACATGCATGACATCACCTTCCTCCCAAAATCTTATTGGGATCATAGGTTTAGTCTTTCAGGTGGTCTACGCTCCCTCGTGGAGCGCCGCAGTTGGGGCTCTGTTGTTGGACACTGACGTAAGTGTCTGTCACCTGTGATGATTCTGGCCTGTCCGGGCTGACCGCAGGGACTATGCATTCTTCTGATTGCTCTTGTTGTTCGTTCACTGGCGGTGTTGTGAGCTCCATCTCATGGTCTTCTTCAGGTTCCTCCGTGTCGATGCTGAACCTTTTATTTACTTGGTCAAGATGCTTACAGCATATCTGACCATTGTTGAGTTTTACCACGATAACCCTATTCCCCTCTTTGTCAATTACGGTGCCCTCATGCCATTTGGGCCCCACGGCGTGACTGAGGATGAATGCAGGATCATTTATTTCTACACATCTCCCCCTCACATTGCGGTCATGGTACTCGTTTTGTGACTTGCGCTTGCCCTCAACTATGTCGGTCAGGACTGGGTGAATGAGGGACAACCGAGTTTTGAGTGTCCGTTTCATTAGTAGCTCTGCGGGCGGGACCCCCGTGAGCGAGTGCGGTCGGGATCTATAGGCCAGCAAGAGATGCAATAGGCAGCATTGTAGGGAGGATCCTTGAATTCTGAGCATACCTTGTTTAATGATTTGGACCACACGTTCCGCGTGGCCATTGGATGCCGACTTGAACGGTGCAGTCCTGACATGGTTGATGCCATTGCCCGACATAAACTCTCGGAATTCGTAGCTTGTGAAACATGGGCCATTATCACTAACCAGGATGTCCGGCAAGCCATGGGTTGCAAAGATCGCACGGAGGCTTTCCACAGTGGTGGATGACGTGCATGAATTCAGGATGATGCACTCGATCCATTTCGAGTACGCATCTACCACAATAAGGAACATCTTACCCATGAACGGGCCCACGTAGTCAACATGAATACGTGACCATGGCCTGGTGGGTCAGGGCCACGGGCTGAGCGGGGCCTCCCTGGGGGCATTACCCAGCTGGGCACACGTCGTGCACCTGCGAACACAGTGTTCCAGGTCTGCATCAATTCCAGGCCACCAAACGTGTGACCGGGCAATGGCCTTCATCAGCACAATGCCTGGGTGCTCGCTGTGGAGTTCCCTGATGAATGCCTCCCTGCCCTTCTGGGGCATAACTACCCGGCTGCCCCACAGTAGGCAGTCGGCTTGGATGGAGAGCTCATCCATCTGTCTGTGGAACGATCTAACCTCCTCGAGGCATGCTCCGTGTACGGCACCCAATCCCCAGTCAAGACACATTTCTTAATCAGGGACAGGAGGGGATCTCTGTTTGTCCAGATTTTGATCTGTCGGGTTGTGATGGGGGAGCCTGCGCAGTCAAAGGCATCGACGGCCATGATCATTTCGCCGCTTTACTCCGCTGACCCCTCAGTGCTGGCCAGTGGAAGCCTGCTGAGCGCGTCAGCGCAATTTTTAGTGCCGGGCCGGTGCCGGATGGAGTAGTCATAAGCAGCCAGCTTGAGAGCCCATCGCTGTATGCGAGCTGATGCGTTGGCATTGATAGCCTTGCTGTCTGACAACAGAGATGTTAATGGCTTGTGGTCCGTCTCTAATTCAAACTTCCTACCAAAGAGGTCCTGATGCATTTTTTTTACACCATAGACACATGCAAGCTCTTCCTTCTCGACCATCCCATATCCCCGTTCTGCTTGAGAGAGCGACCTGGAGGCATAAGCCACAGGTTGGAGTTGACCCTCAGCATTGCTCTGCTGCAACACGCACCCAACCCCATAGGACGATGCATCACATGTCAGAACCAATTTTTTACAGGTTCGTACAGGGTCAACAACTTGTTTGAACAAAGTAGGTTTCGCGCCTGATCAAAAGCCCGTTCCTGACAGTCCCCCCAAAACCAATTGCAACTCTTACGCAGGAGCACGTGTAGCGGCTCCAACAACGTGCTCAAGTTCGGCAGAAAGTTCCCGAAATAGTTCAACAGTCCCAGGAATGAACGCAACTCCGATGTGTTGCAGGGCCTGGGTGCTCGTCGAATCGCCTCTGTTTTGGATTCGGTGGGCCGAATCCCATCTGCAGCAACCCTCCTGCCCAGAAACTCAACCTCAGGAGCTAAGAACACACATTTAGACTTCTTGAGTCGCAGGCCTACCCGGTCCAGTCGGCGTAGCACCTCCTCCATGTTGTGGAGGTGTTCCTCGGTATCTCGACCCGTGATGAGGATGTCGTCCTGGAATACGATCGTTCCAGGAATGGATTTAAGCAGGCTTTCCATGTTTCGTTGAAAAATCGCGGCCGCTGATCGAATGCCAAACGGGCACTTGTTATAAACGAACAATCCCTTGTGCGTGGTGATGGTGGTCAGTAGTTTAGATTCGTCGGCCAGTTCCTGGGTCATATAAGCTGAAGTGAGTTCCAACTTGGTGAACAGCTTTCCGCCTGCCAGCGTGGCGAAGAGATCCTCCGCTCTTGGGAGCGGGTATTGATCTTGTAGGGACACCCGATTGATGGTGGCCTTGTAGTCGCCACAGATCCTGACAGAGCCATCCGCTTTCAGGATGGGAACGATGGGGCTCGCCCAGTCGCTGAATTCAACAGGCAAGATGATGCCCTCTCTCAACAGCCGGTCCAATTCGCTCTCAATCTTTTCCCACACCACATACGGCACTGCTCTGGCTTTGTGGTGCACTGGACTGGCGTCCGGGGTGATGTGTATCATTACTTTAGTGCCTTTGAAAGTTCCGATGCCAGGTTAGAATAGTGAATCGAATTGTTGTAGGACTTGTGAGCACGAACTTCGCTCCACAGATGACATTGCGTGAACATCCCCCCATTTCCAGTTCATCTCAGCTAACCAGCTCCTCCCCAACAGTGCGGGACCATTGCCCGGGACAATCCAGAGCGGCAGCCGATTCACGAACCCATTGTGTGTGACTGCCTAGCACTGGAATGATTTCTTTAGTATAAGTCCGTAATTGTGTCTCAACACGTGCTAATTTGGGACTACTGGCTTTAAATGGCCATAGCTTCTCAAATTGCTGAACGCCCATGAGTGACTGGCTGGCCCCAGTGTCCAGCTCCATGCGTACTGGGATACCGTTTAATAAAACCCTCATCATCATTGGTGCCGTTTTGGTGTATGAACTGTGAATAATCGTCACACGGACCCGCTGAACCTCGGCTGAACCTCCATCGATTTGCCCCAAAAATCACCCTGCCTCAAAAAACCCTCTTCTGGTCTATCCGCCTCATATATTAGTCTGGTTGCAGACTTCCTGCACATTCGAGCTAAGTGGCCACTGAGATTGCAGTTCCTGCAGACAAACTGTTAAAATCTGCAAGATCTAGCTGAGTGTTTTCCCCCACACCTCCAGCATGAGTTAAAGTTTCCATTGTTGGGAACAAAGGGACTATGGCCAGGCATTCCATGCTGACTGTCCCTTTGACTGCTCTTATGTACCCTATTAGTGGGTGTCAATGGCCCCATCCCGGGCCGCATTGTCCACTGTGATGGTGTGAATGTCCGTTCAGCCTGCCATTGTCTCTGTTGAAGTCCTACTCTGGGGTCTATTGCTGCCTGGGGAGTGTCGGACTGCCCTGCCTGCCTGCCGGGCTCTGAGTTGCATTGATGATGTTGACTCCCTGATCCATCGCCGCGTTAGAGGCAGAATTGCGCGCGTATATTATTTTTATCTCTTCCTCCCCCGCCATGAAAGTTTGAGCTATCAACGGCGGCCTTCCAAGATCAAAGCCTTGGTCTCAATTAATTTGTGGAAAATTCCCACATGACCGATGCCCTCGATAAAGAAGTACCTTAGCAATTCCCCCACGCAGGCGTCTGTGAACTTACAGAGGCTGGCCAAATGCCGGAGGTCCGCTACGAAGTCCGGTATGCTCTGTCCTTCATGACATCGGTGGGTGTAGAATCTGTGTCGGGCCAGATGTATGCTACTCGCCAGTTTGAGGTGCTCCCCAATCAATTTGCTAAGTTCTTCAAAGGTTTTGTCTACCGGCTTTTCGGGTGCTAGTAAGTCGTTCATGAGCGTGTAAGTCTTTGGTCCGCAGCTGGTCAAAAGATGAGCCCTTTGCTTGTCGGCCGCTGCATCCCCCAGCCATTCTTTCATAACGAAGCTTTGCTGAAGCCTCTCGACAAAATCGTCCCAGTCTTCCCCAACACAGTACCGTTCCTCTGTGCTACCGGTGGCCATTCTCGTAGGTCATGAATTCCCGTTTCTCGTCGCCAATGTAAGGTCCTTACTCTACAGTATGAAACCACACGAGGCCCATTCTGGGGACAAGATCACTCTGTGACCTTAACTCTTTAATCACAGGACTCCAAAGACGATGACCCTGAGTGGGACCTCCCTTTTTATACCTGTGTGCTCAGGTAAGGAATGTCTCCCACAAGTTCACCCCTTGTGGTCAAGGTGTGTATCTAGGTTGAGTGTATACAGTAATACAGTGGCATTACATTGTAGTTACATACATGACAGTATAGTTATACGCTGATAGCGCGAGTGCCCACCTTTGTATGCGGGCTGAGGCATTTGTATTTATCCCCTTGCTTTCAGCGAACAGGGATGTGAGGGGCTTGTGATCGGTTTCCAGCTCAAATTTGAGGCTAAACAGATACTGATGCATTTTCTTTACCCCGAACACACATGCTAATGCCTCTTTCTCAATCATGCTGTAGGCCCTCTCAGCCTTAGACAAGCTCCTGGAAGCATAGGCGACAGTTTGCAACTTTCCCACAATGTTAGCATGTTGTAATACACACCCGACTCTATACGACGATGCGTCACATGCTAGCATAAGTCTTTTACATGGGTTATACAATACAAGCAGCTTGTTGGAGCATAAAATGTTCCTGGCTTTCTCAAAAGCAATTACTTGTTTTTTTTCCTCATACCCAGTTCTCACCTTTGCGCAATAACACATGTAGGGGCTCTAAAAGAGTGCTTAAACCCAGTAGGAAGTTACCAAAATAGTTGAGGAGTCCCAGGAACGACCGCAGCTCCGTGACGTTGTATGGCCTGGGCACGTTCCTGATAGCCTCTGTCTTGGCGTCTGTGGGCTGAATGCCGTCCGCCACGATCTTTCTCCCCAAAAACTCCACTTCTGTTGGCATGAAGACGCATTTTGACCTCTTCAGCTGCAGCCCTACACGATCCAGTCGCTGGAGGACCTCCTCCAGATTTTGTAGGTGCTCGCCGGTGTCCTGACCCGTGACCAATATGTCGTCCTGAAAGACCACCGTGTGTGGTACCAACTTGGGTAGGCTCTCCATGTTTCTCTGGAAGATCGCTGCAGCCGACCGAATTCCAAACAGGCATCTATTGTAGATGAACAGTCCCTTGTGCATGTTGATGCAGGTGAGGCCTTTCGAAGACTCGTCCAGCTCCTGCGTCATGTAGGCCGAAGTCAGGTCGAGCTTGGTGTACGTCTTTCCTCCTGCCAGTGTCACAAATAGGTCATCTGCCTTAAGTCGCTGGTATTGGTCCTGTAGCGAGAAACAATGAATAGTTACTTTATAATCGCCGCAAATCCTGACCGTGCCATCACTTTTGAGTACTGCAACAATCGGGCTGGCCCACTCGCTGAATTCCACGGGGGAGATGATGCCCTCGCATTGCAACTTGTCCAGCTCGATTTCCACTCTCTCCCTCATCATGTGAGGTACCGCTTGCGCCTTGTGGTGAATGGGTCGTGCCTCTGGGACCAAGTGGATCCGCACCTTCGCCCCAGAAAAGTTTCCAATGCCTGGCTCAAAAAGGGAAAGAAATTTGTTTAGAATCTGGGTACATGAGGCCTCATTGACATGTGATAGCGCTCGGATGTCATCCCAGTTCCAGCGGATTTTGCCCAGCCAGCTCCTTCCAAGCAGTGTGGGGCCATCGCCCGGGACAATCCAGAGTGGCAGTTCGTGCACCGTGCTCTCGTAGGTGACATTGACCATGGCGCTGCCCAGGACAGTGATAAGCTCTTTGGTGTACGTTCTCAGTTTCATGTGGATGGGCTCAGGGCTGATCTGAATGCCTTGCTGCACCATAGTCTCTCAAACATCTTTTTACTCATGATGGATTGGCTAGCGCCAGTGTCCAGTTTCATGGCTACGGGTAAGCCATTCAATTTTACGTTTAGCATTATAGGTGGACATTTCGTCGAAAATGTGTGCACCCTGTGTACTTCAGCATCTGCCTCCTGTCTCTGAGGCTCAAAATTGCTTTGATCCACCATGGACCGATCTTCCTCTGCCACGTGGTGGTTAGCAGGTTTTGCAGAGCTTGCAGCTCGTCTGCAAGCTCGTTGGAGGTGCCCCATTGTTCCACAGCTCTTGCAAACGCACCCTTTGAAGCGGCATGAATAGGATGAATGGAAGCCTCCACAACGCCAACAACGTGTGAATTGCCTTGCTTTCATCCTTTGTTGCGGACTCTGAGTCATCTGGGTCACCTGAGGCCTGCTGGCAGTTGCAGACTCGTGGGTTCTGCCCTGTACATTTCTGCTCACAAACACAGTTCCAGTTAATTTATGAACATTGCTAGCACTTGTGTGCTGAGAGATTTGTTTGGTGTTATCACTGGTGGACATAAACGCCTGTGCTATTGCAATGGCCTTACTGAGGGTCGGTGTCTCTACAGTCAAAAGTTTTCATTGGATGGTCTCGTGGCCAATGCCCAGTACAAAAAAGTCTCTGAGCATTTGCTCCAGGTAGCCATCAAACTCACATTGTCCTGCAAGTTGCCTTAGCTCGACGACGTAGCTCGCCACTTCCTGACCTTTAGATTGTTGGCACGTGTAGAACCGATACCTCACCATCAGCAGCCCTCGGGTTAAGATGCTCCCGAACCAGTGTACACAGCTCCTATTACGACTTATCTGTGGGTTTCACCGGAGCCAGAAGATTCTTCATGAGGCTGTAGGTCAGTGCCCCGCAGACAGTGAGGAGGACCGCTCTCCTTTTTGCAGCACTTCCTTCTCCATCCAGCTCGTTGGCTACAAAGTACGGGTCTAGCCGTTCGACATAGGCTTCCCAGTCCTCACCCTCTGAGAACTTCTCCAGGATGCCCACAGTTTGTTGCATCTTTGCGTTGGATTCGTATTCTCGTCACCAGTTATTGTGTTCCTAACACAGATGAGGCTGCACACAGTGACCTCAGTCTTTAATAAGACACTCCAGAGTGAGGAACAAGCCTTAGGGTCAGGCTTATATACAGTGCTCCCGAGGGATGCTGGGATCCTTTGGGACTTCAGGGGATGAGCTCCCTGGTAGCGGAACATGGGACTGCATGCTTTACAGATACACAACAGTTTTATATCTGGTTTTAATGTAGTATAACAGCTTCCTCTCAGGATATCCACTTATGGGTCAGCTATGACAGATAACAACTTCACAATGGCAAACCGCATACACCATCTGATATGTTCACCAAACAATCTTGACCTCATGAGAGTCGGTTTATCGAATTTAAACAGAAGCTAGTACTCTTCTAAACGAATTGTTAACTGCAGGCGGTGTTGAGTATTGATTAAACTCAGGCATCTAGGACAAAATCATTGTTATTAGACTGCAGCAAGCAAGTTACACACTAAGAGCTAGAAATTGCATAGCGTCCCGCTTGGGAACATTTGATTCTGCCAGGAACTTCCGCATTAGCGCTCCAAGAGGGAAGTTGAGCGCTAAACCAAGCACTACCACTTCCCTTAGAGCGCTAAAGGGAGCGAGAGGGGCGGTATCGGCAGAGCACTGAACAATGTTCCGCGCAGCACTGTCGGTTTTACAGGCTCCTTCCCTCCCTTAAAGGGAAGAGCCAATGCTGTGTTCATTGAAACCTAAGGCTGTGTCTATTGCGGGGCGGCACCTGCAATATGCGCAGAGCAGCCCCAAGCACTCTAAGAGAGTGCAGGGCTGAGCAATCGCGGGGTACAAAAAAAGCAAAATGCAACACTCTGGGGACACAATTAAATTTTAGCCTATCTGACCACTACTGCTTTTAATTAGCGCTCCCAAGTGGCCAGCCGAGATGACAACGCCTCCTGCAGCTGCCGTTGTTGAAGCCTGGCGATGCTGTGGGGGCGGAAGCAAATTTTACATCCGGGGCGATATTAGGGAGCTGCGCTGGTGGATGACGTCACGATCTCTGGGGCTCAAGAGATTGAGGCGGTAAGTTTTAACGCCAGCGCAAACCCACCATGGAAGTTCGCGGGTGCTGCAAAATCAGCACTTAGCGCCCCATTATCGACCCCTGGAGGCACTAACGGGAGGCGCAAAGTAGGCCAATTTCTCCCCCTAAATATATGATACTTGGCCAAGCTCAAAATTCATATAAAAATATAATAGTGTAATATTTAAATGGTGGAATTTCAATATAGCTTTAAAATCTGTAGAAGAAACAGTAAATAAATTGATGGAGGGGAATTTTTGCGGGTGAAGGAGGGGTTGAGAGTATTGAAATGTTGACATAACTTTTGATGAGTTGAGGTCTGAATTAATTAGCTGCAAACATAACAGCAAGAGAAGGAAATTAACAACTGACAATTGCTAAAGACAAATGAAGCTGAAGGAGTTATATAGGTTTTATGCAAGAAGTGGAACTGAATGGTGAGCCATTAAAATAAGTGGTACATTGTGGAAAATGAGGATGTGAATTATTGATAAATATCTGCGAATGGGTTTAAGGTTATCGGGCTAAACTTTCCTGAGAGCCCCTCAAAACCCGATTGCCCGCTCAGATAAACTGCTCACATTTGGTCAGTAATACTGGCGAAAATTTACACTTTTATGTGAAAACTAAATAAAACTAATCGCCCGGCGAGAAAATGGGCCTTGCACCTTTATTCTCAGCGGTTTTCTCGGCAGTTAACGGGAAACTAAGTAAAACAGGCAGTTTTTATAAAATGTTGTCCAAGACTGCAGTTGGGCCAAGGTGGGGGGGGGGGAAACTTAAAAAAAAAATTTTACTGAAGAAAACATAATAATCGCCATTTTAACATTTTTTTAAAAAGTACCTTTAACTTACCTTTCTTTGCAGAGTACTCACTTACCGCCCTGTTTAAGCAGCTTTTACAGGACGGTTCCCTCGGCGATCTGGACAGGCTTCCGTTGAGGCCAAACTTACACCCTGGTGATTTTCTCAGCATAGCACGTCGGCGGTTTGGTCCCAGCAGGCATTTTCAGATTTGGGCGATACTACTAAAAAAATAATAGGGAAACTTTCGCCGGGCGGAAAGAGAGCTGTACCGCTGAGAAAATCGCCAAGAACCCACCGAATATGATAGGAAAGTTAGCCCATAATAGAGTTAAGTGTAGATTGATGATAAAAATACTCCACAGGGCACAGTGGTTCCTGTGATATTGGAGTTGGAGACAATCGGTCAGGGCCGAATAGTGCAGTTATTGGGATAGATAATGTTATGTATGTAACTATGTAATACTTGCCACCAGAGGGCGTGACTGTTGGTGTCCTAATGGTCACCTGCACACGCGTTCAGGGCCAGTATAAAAGGTTGGTTGCCATGTTGTTTAGGCACTCTGGAGTTGTAATAAAGAAGACTAAGGTCACACTAAGTTTAGCTCACAGTACTCAGCCTCGTGGAGTTCTTCTGTACACAACAGATAATATTTTGGAATTTTGCCTGATTATCTTTGTTGATCATTGAGCATTCATGCATAACTTTTCTCAGAAGATTAGATAGGTTGGTGTGGCCACAAAAAGCTAGAATGTCCATGGCCTGTGGAGCGAACAAGCTTGATGGGTTTAACGATTATTATTTTTAGCAGTGAACCAAGTGGGAAATAGAGGTTGTGGAAAAAAATAATAATTACATTAAATCTGATATTGTGGTAAGGATAAAATCATCAGCACTATTCCCAATCCAGTAACTCGGTTGGCTGCATCTGAGTTCAATAAGAAAAAAAGGTAGTAAGCAAAATTGTTAAGAAAAAAATCTGAAGCATTTCAATAATCTAAAGAATGAGGACAAAATGAATTACAGCCAAGAATATATACAGAAAAGGGATGATTGTGGCAAAATTGTTTGCACTTCATTGCTCACAGGAATGTACCAAAAGACTCCACAATATTTATTGTTTTTCCATCAATAACATTTAGAAGCAAGATCTTAGGAACCCAGGTATGCTATCTTAAGAACATAAGAACTAAGAAATAGGAGCAGGAGTAGGCCATACGGCCCCTCGAGCCAGTTCCACCATTTAATACGATCATGGCTGATCTGATCATGGACTCAGATCCACTTCCCTGCCTGCTCTCCATAACCCCTTATTCCCTTATCGTTTAAGTACTGCCTATTTCTGTCTTAAATTTATTCAATCTCCCAGCTTCCACAGCTCTCTGAGGCAGCGAATTCCACAGATCCACAATCCTCTGAGAGAAGAAATTTTTCCTCATCTCAATTTTAAATGGGCGGCCCCTTATTCTAAGATTATGCCCTCTAAGGTTAGTCTCCCCCATCAGTGGAAACATCCTCTCTGCATCCACCCCGTCAAGCCCCCTCATAATCTTATACATTTCAATAAGATCACCTCTCATTCTTCTGAATTCCAATGAGTAGAGGCCCAACCTACTCAACCTTTCCTCATAAGTTTACCCCCTCATCTCCGGAATCAACAAAGTGAACCACCTCTGAACTGCTTCCAACGCAAGTATATCTTTTTGTAAATATGGAAACCAAAACTGCACGCAGTATTCCAGGTGTGGCCTCACCAATACCCTGTACAACTGTAGCAAGACTTCCCTGCTTTTATACTCCATCCTCTTTGCAATAAAGGCCAACATTCCATTGGCCTTCCTGATCACTTGCTGTACCTGCATACTATCCTTTTGTATTTCATGCACCAGGACTCCCAGGTCCCGCTGTACTGCAGCACTTTGCAACCTTTCTCCATTTAAATAATAACTTGCTCTTTGATATCCTGAGTGGACACAATATAACAGGCAATTGGAAAATCAGACTCACTCAATGCTGTAAATTCAATATATAAATTAGCTAGTTAATAGAAAACAGAGGGTAGTTATTAATGGGATAATTGCGCAACTGCAGCCAGCAGCATTATCCAGGGATCAGTCCTGCGATTCCCTGTTCATAATATTTATAAGTTATGCAGCTGCCATTTTAGACTGAGTTGAGCAGTGTGGAATCTTTGTGTACTGCATGACATCAACTTCAGCTCGTCCCCACCTCCATTTTGAAGACCACTTTCTTCACCTTCTCTTACACTAAACCACACCCGACCCCCTCTACTGCCACTGAAACCCTGCTCTATAACTTCATTATTTTGTGGCTTAATTTCTCTAATGCTTTCCTCGCTGGCCTCTTTGCCTCAACCCTCCACAAACTGTACTTCATTCAAAATGCTGCAGCTTGCGTCTTCACCACTGTTAAGCCCCACACTCTCATCACCACTAAGCTCTCCAACCTCCACTGTGCCCCTGAAAGTTCACTTCAAAATTCTTATCTCTGCTTTTAAATCCCTCCATTGTCTTCTCCCCTCTACCTCAGTGGTCTCATCCAGCCTTGTGTACCTGCATGAATTCTTTGGTCCTCGAACAGTCGGCTTCTGCTTTTCTCCCACTCACCGAAAAACATCATTCGTAGACATTCATTCATTCACTATCCACTGGAACCCTCTGTTTAGTTCATTCCCTTAGTGGCAGCTGTGGGTCAGTGGGTAGCGCATTCGCGTCTGAGTCAGAAGGTTGTGGGTTCAAGGCCCACCCCAGGAACTTGAGTACATGAATCTAGGCTGACATTCCAGTGCAGTGCTGAGGAAGTGCACAGTCGGAGGTGCTGTCTTTCGGATGAGACGTTAAACCTCTGTCTGCTCTCTCAGGTGAATATAAAAGATCCCATGGCAATGTTTCAAAGAAGAGCAGGGGAGTTATCCCCAGTGTCCGAGCCAATATTTATCCCTCAATTAACGTCACAAAAACAGATTATATTACCACTATCACATTGCTGTTTGTGGGAGCTTACTGTCCGCAAAATGGCTGCCACGTTTTCCACATTACAACAGTGACTACACTCCAAAAGTAATTTATTGCCTGTAAAGCGCTTTGAGATGTCTGGTGGTCGTGAAAGGCACTATATAAATGCAAGTATTGGGGCTGGATTTTAGGCTTTTCTGTTTTCGGGGCAAAAACGGAGGCAGGGAGGGGAAGTTACCGGCCGGGAATAGTCTGTGCTTTGGTAAGGAAGTTTCGGCATCTGGGCCCTGCATCAGGGAGCACAGTGCGATGGGAGGTATTGTTGACTTTTCGTGATGCAAAAATGGGAAACTCACAAACTAAACTGCCGGGCCATGTGCACTGCAACAGAGACCTGAGGGCGGGCGGGGGGTAGAAACCTTAAAAAAAAACTATTCCCAAAATATTGCCCATGACACCACAATATAAATCGCTAAAAAAATTAAAAGAACACTTGCATTTACGTTCGGAGCACTTTACCTTCCTCACCCCGGCTGGCATGGCTGGACCGTACTGATTTCCCAGGAGTTCATTGCGGGCGTACATCCAGGTGTATCGGTCGGGGAAAAATCCAAACTCCTGCCGATGTCACAACGAGAGACCGTGTTGCATACCTGGCGCAGCTCTTCCCGGCGGTGCTGCTGAATGGACTGGGGGATCGTGAAGGGGCACAGGAGACCTGAACCGCTCTGGGGCAAAACCTGGAGCTCAAAGGATCAGATAATCCAGCCCTTTCTTTCTTAGTCACCTCCCTCCCATCCTGCTTTGAAAATGTTTGGTATAGAAACAGGTATAGAAATGTGGACAGTTGCATGGATTAGGAAGGAAGGAAAGTAATAAAGAAAGATAGACGGATTTGCATTTATAAAGCATATTTGGACCTCAGGATGCCCCAAAGTGCTTTACAGCCAATGAAGTACTTCTGAAGTGTAGTCACTGTTGTAATGTCGGAAATGCGGCAGCAACTTTGCAGACAGCAAGCTCCCACAAACAGCAATGTGACAATAGTAATATAATCTGTTTTTGTGATGTTAATTGAGGGATAAATATTGGCCAGGAGACTGGGGATAACTCCCCTGCTCTTCTTCGAAATAGTGCCATGGATCTTTTATGTCCACCTGAGAGAGCAGACGGGGCCAGGAGGAAACACATACAAATGAAACTGTTACTTGAGGATCTCAATCCTTATCCCTCCACTTGGCAAAATACTACTGCAGTAATATTTAGGAAGACTTTGGCCCAGATGCTGCTGCAGCAGGGCATCTAACAGCATCTGCTATTTGGTAGATTTGCCCCTGCATCCTTCAACATAAAATTATTTTGCTCATTAAGATGCCGAAAGTTTGAGCTGATAATGTCGCAGCGAGGGAAACGGGGCACCTGGGACCTGAGTGAACAGGACAACCAACAGGGTAGCTCTTTAACACCATGAGATTAAGGAGTGTGAAATAAACAGCAGATGACTGAGAAGGAGGGTGAATTGAAGAGAGTGAATTCAACATCAAATTAGGTACAGAAAGAGAAATAAAGAGAGACAAGAAATATTGGATTCAGAGAGAGAAAAGAGACAGAAAGGAAAGTAATAAAAAAACTCAACATTAAAATGTGACATTTTTTAAAATCTTCTAAAATAATTCACAACCTAAATGAAGGAGACTCTGCATTTATAGCAATGAATTTTCTCTGCCAGAAATGTTGGGGCTGAAATTCAGGCTTGCTAGGAACCCGGCGCACTTACCGTTTTTAAAATGTTTTCACCGCCGGGTAGGATGTGGTCGACTCTTGATTGATATTCAACTCTTTGTGCTTTTTTTTGTAGCGGACTGGAAGTCGGTCATAATGGGGGCGGAATTGGGGCGGTAAGTGCTGTTGAGGGGTGGAAGTGGATGCGGGATGGATTCTCCGCCACTGTCATTCAACAGCGGAGCGTGGTGACGTCATTGCGCGTCTGCGTCACCACGCTCTCCCCTTAACTTAAAGGGGAGACAATCGCCGATTATTTACGATCGGCCACTGGGACCACCAGGGAGGGTTTCGGCCGGTCCAGTGGCCTGGCAGCCAAGAGGGGATGCCAGGCTGCCTGCTGGCGGCCATACCGATCCCGGGGGAATAACTGTTGGCCCGACCTAGCAGTCGGCCAATAAAAAAAACATGGCGGCCGCAGTAGTGTGCCCTTCCCTTGAAGGGCCGTCACACTGCCATGGCTCACAGAGTGAAAGTAAGGTGCACCTACAGAAAAAGCTGTCGGGGACACCGCGCACCGGATCATGGATTTTTGCAGCTAAATTTAGCGAGAAGTGCGATGGAGGTGCGGGAGATCGGCGGTGTATGCTTTGATGAAGTGCTTAGGATGGTCAGCAGCAGCAGGGCAGAAGTGGGGTCTGCCAGAAAAATCCCCAAGGTGAATTTCGATCGTGACGACCATTGGACCGGAAGTCGGCAGTCGCTTGACTCCGCCGCCTGGCTGCTGCTTTCTGGAAGGAAGTGGCCTTTTTGGGAGGGTGAATTTCAGCCCCATTGACTAGCCGTAATTAATACTTAACACGTCATTAAAAAGGGACATACACTTGTAATAACTAGCCCGAAATATCTGTGGGGATTTTAGTTCATATCTGCTGCACAAATACAGCAACTTCACGATGTTCAATGCACATCAATGGTGAAGTAGACAGCAAAACACTGTTTTTACAAAGCTAACAGCAGAGTGGCGTAACTCGGAGAGCAACTTTTGGAAATTGGCAATTAATCACTCATCTGCCTCTCGTATGAAGTTGCTGTACCTTTTACGCATAAATAATGGCGAGTGCCATTAGCCTCACCATTATTTTGACAGTAAAATTTGGCCCAATATGTTTTCTTACTGGCAATGCAGAGCAGTGTAGCGTGTAGTGTGTAAAAACACACAATTCCATTTGCTAAATTGTTGATTGATTTTTAGAATAAACACACCAAACCTAATGACAAGTCCTGGGGCTCAATTTTCCCCAGTGATTTGCGCCATTTTTTTGGAGCAGGCCGTTTGTTTTGGCCTGTTAAAAATCCACAGTTTCCCCAATCAATTTGCACCAGCGTAACTCATTTAGTTATGTTTTTTTTAGGTAAGATTTTTTTTTCATCCAAAGGGGGCGTAACCAGCCACCCGCGCCAATTCTGGCCATTTAGTGAACTTTGGCCAGCTGATAGTTACTCCATTTCTGCTTAGGCCAGCGTATGTGGCCTCGCGAGAAAACCCTTGCGGAGAGTTAAAGAAATTGGCGCAGGTAAGGAAATCAGAGGCCATTCGGCCTGGGCTAGGGGTGGGGAGTGGACCGCGAGGGCAAGCGGTCTCCAGCCAATGGCTGTACCTCTACCGGTCAAAGAGGCAGCCACACGCCATCAGCAGTGTCCTGTTCCACTCCTCCAGCCGTTGCGGACACCATTTACCGGGAACAGTCCCAATTTTATACCCAAAATACTACACCAGATGCCAGCCTGACTGACTTACTCACTCCCTGCCTCCCTCCCTCCATCGCCACCACAAATCACCACCCTACTGCCCTTGCACTGAACCAGCTTCATGCCACCCCTCACCCCCGCCCAACAGTATCAACTCACAACTTACCCTCCGCCCTGTCGACACAACACTGAAAATACACCCTCCTTCCCGGCTACAGACACTGATGCAACTCCATTGGCAGGCTTAATATAACCACCACAAATCACTCCTCCCCAGCCGCCCCTGCACGGCACCAGATTCATACCTTCACAATAAAACCTCTGACCCCCGCACAACAAGCTTGGCTCACACCCTTACCTCAGCCCTATCGACATTGCCTAATCTGAGATGTACTGAGCATGTGCGTCCATTGGAGCGACGTCAAGAACGTAACTTTTGTTCCCACGCATGTGCAAAAGGCCCAGCTTTGTTTTTCGGTGCAGACAGCAGGCTCCACCCACCCCCCACCCCCCACCCACCCCCGAGGCGACTGGACACGCTGCACAGCTCTGAATTCGATTTACAGATCGTGGAAAGTTTGGACAAATATTTATGGTGCATTTCTGGCCCTAAAAACCCGGCGTAACTCTGGCAATATGCTAGAAAACAAGCTTGGGCAAAATTGAACCCCTAGAGACTTTCCACTTTTGTGTAGATCAGCCAAAAATGGGCGTTATTTCCAGCGTAGGCAGTAAAAATGGGTTTTGAGATCGCCGGATTATCGCCAATTTTCAAAACCCTAACTTTCCATTTTTGAAAATGGCCGTTACCACGAGCGATCTGAAATGGGTGTTAGCATTAAATCTTTTGACCTTCTGCCGTAAAGTGTTGCCGACCATAGCAATGGCATGTTTCAGGAGGTCAGTGGTCATCATTACATGCGCAAAAGAGGAGGCAGAGAGAGAGGGAGCAAAGGGAGACTGAATGCATGTGTGGGTGTGGTGTGTGCTTCTTTGGCTGTTGTGGGAGGCATGAGGAAGATTCACCAGCAGCAAAATGCCTACTAATCACAAAGAAGGTAGTTGGCACCAAGTTTTTGTGGAAAAAATAATATTTAACTGTTGTGTTCTTAGATTTGGAAAGAGGTGACATGATAGGTCCAAGTCAGCATGGATTTGTGAAAGGGAAATCATGCTTGACAAATCTTCTGGAATTTTTTGAGGATGTTTCCAGTAGAGTGGACAAAGGAGAATCAGTTGATGTGGTATATTTGGACTTTCAGAAGGCTTTCGACAAGGTCCCACACAAGAGATTAATGTGCAAAGTTAAAGCACATGGGATTGGGGGTAGTGTGCTGACATGGATTGGGAACTGGTTGTCAGACAGGAAGCAAAGAGTAGGAGTAAATGGGTACTTTTCAGAATGGCAGGCAGTGACTAGTGGGGTACCGCAAGGTTCTGTGCTGGGGCCACAGCTGTTTACATTGTACATTAATGATTTGGACGAGGGGATTAAATGTAGTATCTCCAAATTTGCGGATGACACTAAGTTGGGTGGCAGTGTGAGCTGCGAGGAGGATGCTATGAGGCTGCAGAGTGACTTGGATAGGTTAGGTGAGTGGGCAAATGCATGGCAGATGAAGTATAATGTGGATAAATGTGAGGTTATCCACTTTGGTGGTAAAAACAGAGAGACAGACTATTATCTGAATGGTGACAGATTAGGAAAAGGGAGGTGCAACGAGACCTGGGTGTCATGGTACATCAGTCATTGAAGGTTGGCATGCAGGTACAGCAGGTGGTTAAGAAAGCAAATGGCATGTTGGCCTTCATAGCGAGGGGATTTGAGTACAGGGGCAGGGAGGTATTGCTACAGTTGTACAGGGCCTTGGTGAGGCCACACCTGGAGTATTGTGTACAGTTTCGGTCTCCTAACTTGAGGAAGGACATTCTTGCTATTGAGGGAGTGCAGCGAAGGTTCACCAGACTGATTCCCGGGATGGCGGGACTGACATATCAAGAAAGACTGGATCAACTGGGCTTGTATTCACTGGAGTTCAGAAGAATGAGAGGGGATCTCATAGAAACGTTTAAAATTCTGACGTGTTTAGACAGGTTCGATGCAGGAAGAATGTTCCCAATGTTGGGGAAGTCCAGAACCAGGGGTCACAGTCTAAGGATAAGGGGTAAGCCATTTACGACTGAGATGAGGAGAAACTTCTTCACCCAGAGAGTGGTGAACCTGTGGAATTCTCTACCACAGAAAGTTATTGAGGCCAATTCACTAAATATATTCAAAAAGGAGTTAGATTATAGTCCTTATTACTAGGGGGATCAAGGGGTATGGCGAACTGAGGTTGCATGTTCAGCCATGAACTCATTGAATGGCAGTGCAGGCTCGAAGTGCCGAATGGCCTACTCCTGCACCTATTTTCTATGTTTCTATCTTTCTATCTTTCTATACTCGAACAATGACTCCATGAGGCAGTGTGTTGTACGTGAACTGTAGTGATTTTAGTTCTTTATTTGTTAACTCCAGAGTGAGGATCACACCTGGTGGCCTGCCTTTTATACTAGGCCAGGCACACCTGTACAGGTAACCTATGAGTCTCCCACTGCTGTGTCCTCTGGTGGCACATCTTAAGATAGTACCAACAGTAGCCATGTAGGATACATGATATCACTCTCCCCTGAACCCCTGCATTAACTATGCTCTGGGCTTAGCTGTATATGGGTTTTGTCTGGTAGACCTCTGGCGGGCTAGCTCAACCTTGGGTAGGTAATGGGTGCAGTAGCGTGCTGGCGGTTGCTGTTTGTGTGTGTGTGTGTTCCTGACCACTCCATTCTCCCCCCACCCCTTCCCACATTGGTATAGTGGGGGCTCCTAACATTCATGCTCATTCAAGTTCAGATAAGTGGGTATTTGCGGTATTTTTTTGGTTGACCGGTGCGTGAGGACGAGCTAGTTCCAGAGCTGCTGGGTGGTGTCCCTGCAGTCTGGTGGCGGCTCAGTGCCCGGTGCTGGCAGTGGGGAGCCGGTTGGCTCGCGTAGCCTGCTCTCGGGTCTGTTGCCGTGGTCCCTAGCGTCAGGCAGATTCACAGATATCTGTGACCGCCCCCCCCGTCCTTCCTTTATGCCCTGGGTCCCAGCTGCTCCCTGAGGAGCTGTCGTCTAGCAGTGCACAGGGAACTGCTGACTCGCTGGCCTGAGCATCGCTTGGTTTGAAATCCTGGTTGGTGCTTGTTTCCTTTGGGGGAACAGTGGCGGTTGATGCTACATCTAGGGGTATGGCCTTGGTGCAGTCTGTTCCTTCAGGCTCGTGGCCGTTGGTGCCATCGGTTGCCTGAGAGATGGAGCCGACCCAGGGCATGGTATCACTACTGTTGCCGTTGCCCTGCTGAGGTCACTTGCTTCGCAACTCGTGTGTGTTGGCTGCTTGTGGCCACACTTCGTGGTGTCTGACTCTGGTCCCCGGGACGCAGGCTGCAGCATTGGGTAGCTCGCTGGACCTGTGTGCACCTGATGGGTGTCTGCCCATTGCATTGGCTGCGTGCAGTGGAAATCCTGCATAGCACAGCTTTTCCTTACCTATGATGGACACTTTCGGGGTGCGATCACAATCGCGCGATTTTTCCTCCCTGGTTGCATATACACAGTTCAGATCATCAGTTAACACATTGTACATAATCGCGCGACTTTTCCTCGCCGGTTGCATGTCTACAATTCCAATTATCCGTTACACGTTTTACATGGTCAGTTATACGCTTTACATAATCCGTGACACCTTTAGTCTCAAACTTACAATTACTGTTATATTGCTTAAATGTGTGGAACTGTCCCTTTAATTGTAGTGGGTTGCAGGCCTCCTTTCAGAGAGCCTTGCTTGCTTTACCCCAACCCGCTTCTCCGTTTGGTGCCACGTGTTGCTCCATCAGTGCTGCAGCTCGTGGCCTGGCCACGGCCATCTTTGTCTTCAGTGCATAGAAACATAGAAACATAGAAAATAGGGACAGGAGTAGGCCATTCGGCCGTTCGAGCCTGCACCGCCATTCAATAAAATCATGGCTCATCATTCCCTCAGTACCCCTTTCCTGCTTTCTCTCTATACCCCTTGATCCCTTTAGCAGTAAGGGCCATATCTAACTCCCTCTTGAATATATCCAATGAACTGGGATCAACAACTCTCTGCGGTAAGGAATTCCACAGGTTCACAACTTTCTGATAGAAGAAGTTTCTCTTCATCTCAGTCCTAAATGGCCTACCCCTCATCCTTAGACTATGTCCCCTGGTTCTGGGCTTCCTCAACATTCTTCCTGCATCAAACCTGTCCAGTCCCGTCAGAATTTTTTATGTTTCTATGAAATCCCCTCTTATCCTTCTAAACTCCAGTGAATACAGGCCCAGTTGATCCAGTCTCTCCTCATATGTCAGTCCTGCCATCCTGGGAATCAGTGTGGTGAATTTTTGCTGCACTCCCTCAATAGCAAGAATGTCCTTCCTAAAGTTAGGAGACCAAAACTGAAAACAATATTCCAGGTGAGGCCTCACTAAGGCCCTGTACAACTGCAGTAAGGCCTCCCTGCTCCTATACTCAAATCCCCTAGCGATGAAGGCCAACATACCATTTGACTTCTTCACTGCATGCTGTACCTGCATGCCCATTTTCAGTGAATGATGAACCATGACACCCAGGTCTCGTTGCACCTCCCCTTTTCCTAATCTGCCTCATTCAGATAATATTCTGCCTTCGTGTTTTTGCCACCAAAATGGATAACGTCACATTTATCCACATTATACTGCATCTGCCATGCATTTGCCCACTCACCTAACTTGTCCAAGTCACCCTGCAGGCTCTTAGCGTCCTCCTCACAGCTCACACCGCCACCCAGTTTAGTGTCTTCCGCAAACTTGGAGATATTACACTCAATTCCTTCATCTAAATCGTTAATGTATATTGTAAAGAGCTGGGGTCCCAGCACTGAGCCCTGCGGCACTCCACTAGTCACTGCCTGCCATTCTGAAAAGGACCCATTTATCCCGACTCTCTGCTTCCTGTCTGCCAACCAGTTCTCTATCCACATCAGTACATTACCCCCAATATCATGCGCTTTGATTTTGCACACCAATCTCTTGTGCGGGACCTTGTCAAAAGCTTTTTGAAAGTCCAAATACACCACATCCACTGGTTTTCCCTTGTCCACTCTGCCCGTTACATCCTCAAAAAATTCCAGAAGATTCGTCAAGCATGATTTCCCTTTCATAAATCCATGCTGACTTGGTCTGATCCTGTCACTGCTTTCCAAAGGCGCTGCTATTTCATCCTTAATGATTGATTCCAACATTTCCCCCACTACTGATGTCAGGCTAACTGGTCTATAATTACCCGTTTTCTCTCTCCCTCCTTTTTTAAAAAGTGGTGTTACATTAGCTACCCTCCAGTCCATAGGAACTGATCCAGAGTCGGTAGACTATTGGAAAATGATCACCAATGCATCCACTATTTCTAGGGCCAGTTCCTTAAGTACTCTGGGATGCAGACTATCAGGCCCCGGGGATTTATCGGCCTTCAATCCCATCAATTTCCCGAACACAATTTCCCGCCAAATAAGGATATCCTTCAGTTCCTCCTTCTCAGTAGACCCACTGTCCCCTAATACATTCGGAAGGTTATTTGTGTCTTCCTTCGTGAAGACAGAACCAAAGTATTTGTTCAATTGGTCTGCCATTTCTTTGTTCCCCATTATAAATTCACCTGAATCCGACTGCAAGAGACCTACGTTTGTCTTCACTAATCCTTTTCTCTTCACGTATTTATAGAAGCTTTTGCGGTCAGTGTTTATGTTCCCTGCAAGCTTCCTCTCGTACACTATTTTCCCCCTCTTAATTAAACACTTAGTCCTCCTCTGTTGAATTCTAAATTTCTCCCAGTCCTCAGATTTGTTGCTTTTTCTAGCCAATTTATATGTCTCTTCCTTGGCTTTAACACTATCCTTAATTTCCCTTGTTAGCCATAGTTGAGCCACCTTCCCCGTTTTAGTTTTAATCCAGATAGGGATGTACAATTGCTGAAGTTCATCCATGTGATCTTTAAATATTTGCATTGCTTATCCACTCTCAACCATTTAAGTATCCTTTGCCAGTCTATTCTAGCCAATTCACGCCTCATATCATTGAAGTTACCTTTTCTTAAGTTCAGGACCCTAGTTTCTGAATTAACTGTGTCACTCTCAATCTTAATAAGGAATTCTACCATATTATGGTCACTCTTCCCCAGGGAACCTCGCACAACAAGATTGCTAATTAGTCCCTTCTCATTACACATCACCCAGTCTCGGATGGCTAGCTCTCTAGTTGTTTCCTCGACATATTGGTCTCGAAAACTATCCCTAATACACTCCAGGAAATCCTTCTGCACCGCATTGCGACCAGTTTGGGTAGCCCAATCAATATGTAGATTAAATTCACCCATGATAACTGCTGTACCTTTATTGCACACATCCCTTATTTCTTGTTTAATGCTGTCCCCAACCTCACTACTCCTGATTGGTGGTCTGTACACAATCTCATTAACGTTTGCTGCCTTTTGGTATTCCACAGCTCCACCCATACCGATTCCACATCATCCAGGCTAATGTCCCTCCTTCCTATTGCATTAATTTCCTTGATAACCAGCAACGCCACCCCGCCTTCTTTTCCTCTCTGCCTATCCTTCCTAAATGTTGAATACCCCTGGATGTTGAGTTCCCAGCCTTGGTCACCCTGGAGTCATGTCTCCATGATGCCAATTACATCATATCCGTTAACTGCTGCCTGTCCATTGAGGCACAGAGCCTTCAGGCTTGTCTTTTTAACACACTTTGCCCCTTTAGAATTTTTCTGTAATGTGGCCCTTTTTGTTTTTTGCCTTGGGTTTCTCTGCCCTCCACTTTTACTATTCTCCTTTCTACCTTTTGCTTCTGCATCCATTTTATTTCCCTCTGTCTCCCTGCATAGGTTCACATCCCCCTGCCATGTTAGTTTAATTCCTCCCCAATAGCACTAGTAAACATTCCCCCTAGAACATTGGTTCCGGTCCTGCCCAGGTGCAGACCGTCCGGTTTGTACTGGTCTCACCTCCCCCAGAACCGGTTCCAATGTCCCAGGAATTTGAATCCCTCCAACTTGCACCACTCCTCAAGCTACATATTCATCTGAGCTATCCTGCGATTCCTACTCTAACTAGCACATGACACTGGTAGCAATCCTGATATTACTACCTTTGAGGTCCAACTTTTTAATTTAGCTCCTAGCGCCCTAAATTCGCCTTGTAGGACCTCATCTCATTTTTTACCTATATCGTTAGTACCTATATGCACCACGACAACTGGCTGGTCACTCTCCCTTTTCAGAATGTCCTGCACCCGCTCCGAGACATCCTTGACCCTTGTACCAGGGAGGCAACATGCCATTCTGGAGTCTCGGTTGCGGCCACAGAAACGCCTATCTATTCCCCTTACAATCGAATCCCCTATCATTATAGCTCTCCCACTCTTTTTCTTGCCCTCCTGTGCAACAGAGCCACCCAAGGTGCCATGAACTTGACTGCTGCTGCTCCCCACTGATGAGTCATCCTCCTCAACAGTACCCAAAGCGGTGTATCTGTTTTGCATGGGGATGACCGCAGGGGACCCCTGCACTACCTTCCTTTTACTGCTCTTCCTGCTGGTCACCCATTTACTATCTGGCTGTGTACCCTTTACCTGCGGCGAGACCAACTCGCTAAACGTGCTATTCACATCATTCTGAGCATTGTGGATGCTCCAGAGTGAATCCACCCGCAGCTCCAGTGCCGCAATGCGGTCCGTCAGGAGCTGGAGGCGGATACACTTCCCGCACACGTAGTTGTCAGGGACAACGGAAGCGACCCTGACTTCCCACATAGTACAGGAGGAGCATAACATGTGTCCGAGCTGTCCTGCCACGACTTAACCCTTAGATTAATTTAAATTGGCAACAACAATGCAAAAGGTTACTTACTGATATAGAAAAGAAGAAAAACTACTGACCAATCACCAGCCAATCACTTACCCCCTTGGCTGTGACGTCACCTTTCGATTTCCTTCTGCTTTTTTTTTGCCTTCTCTCCCTGCTGCACCAGCTGGCCTCTCCCGACTCACCATGCTGGGCCTTTTTATAGGCCTCCCCATGCTGCCTCACCGACGCTGCTCGGTCTCCCGCTGCCTCACTTCGTGGTGCGGGCGCTATCTTTTCTTCATCCACGATGAAGACTGCAGTGATCCTCTTCTCCCCGGGTTCTGCTTCTGCAGTTGGGAAGTCACTGCTGCATCCGATTTTCTCCCTCCGGAGTCCTGCCACTGGAGTCTGGAAGGCGCGTTCGGGTCAGCTCAGTTGGATCATCTCCACGCAGTCGTGCTGAGCAATCTGTGTTTCGGGTGCCGTGCTGGTCAGCTCATCAGTGCTGGGTCCACCCTCAGATGAGGACTTGCTTTGCCTCTGAGCACAGAGGGCTTCAATCGCTGGAGGGGTGAAGTCTTCCCACTTCTAATGGAACTTCTCCATCCATCATCTGCTGAGCAGCATTGTAAGGGGGTTGTCTCTATGAGGGGGTCAGGTTCCCTTCTGACCAACTTGAGCGGTTCGAATCGCTCCCTCTCCCTTGGGTTCTCGACTCTGGATTTATTTGGGGGATGTGACAAAGTGCAAAGGACACTGGTTTGATGCAAAAGAACTTTGATTTTATTACAGTCAAGGAAATTACAAACTTATAATTACTCTAATAAGAAAGTACAATGTCAAAACTTGTTCAAACTTATTAAAGAACAATACCTTACACACTTGGGTGGGGGGGGGGGGCATTACAATAGCTTATAATAACTCAAATGGAGAACAACACATCACATATTCAAAGGGGGTTACAGTAGAATTACACCTCCCACCTCCCAATACCTAATTCTAGCTAGGTTGGACTCCAGGGCAGGCAGGGACTATGCTTACCAATCCTTTTGCCAGTTAGTGGTAGATCATGGTTTCAGGGTTCGCCGGATGTGGTAGGGTCAGTTTGCCATACCCCGAAAGTCGGAGAAGACTTCTTGCTGCGCAATCTTCAGTTGGGTTGAGTCCGCTGATGCGGTAAGGCGCATTTTGGATCTATGGGGTAAGTATCCGGTTTTCTTCATTAGAAATAGGTTTCTGCAGTCTTTGAGGTAATGTTTTACCCATTGGTAGTTCAGGATTAGATTGTAGAGTGGAAACTTTTCGATTCTTCGGTTTTTCCCCGTTGGAGTTTTGTTCGAGTTTGGTAGATCGTGATGGTTTTCCATTGATACCACGTTGGTTGTGGTCGGTTGCTTACCGTATACTTACCCCATAGATCCAAAATGCACCTTACTGCATCAGCAGACTCAACCCAACTGAAGATTGCGCAGCAAGAAGTCTTCTTCGACATTCGGGGTACAGCAAGCAGACCCTACCGCATCCAGCGAACCCCTAAACCGCGATCTAATGCGATGGTGATGTTCTTCCTTCCTTCAGGACTTCAGGACTTCGAGGCGGGAGAAGTTAGTTCACAACTGTCATGTTGGTGTCTCTCCTTGTCTTGATGACATAGCATAGTGTGGTACTAGTCTGTCAGTCATACCCTCTTTTGAAACAGGGGGCCAGTTATACGATTTCAGTTGTTCTAATCTTGGCGCCAAATCTGTTCAGAATCCTTTGTTTAAATTTGCCGGGCTTGGCTCTTCTTTGTAATATTTTGGCAGGCTCGTTAAAAGTTAACATGTCTTGTCATGGGTTGATGTTCGAAAACTGTTTCCTGATGGAAAATATTAGTTTGGTAATTGCACTGTCCTTTTGTGCTGAGTTTTTCTGCATACAGGCTGGCTTGGGCCTCTTTGTGATGTATATGCTGAAATGGTTTTCCAGTTTCAAGTTGATGGTTCGCTATCTCTGGGTGATTTTGTAATGTTAATGTCTCTTGTGGAGAAAGATTCTCGAATACCCATTTCTCCAGACAGGTAACTTCAGTCCTCACACCCAGGTAGTCTCCCTTCATCAGGTTGTCTCCTGTTAGTCCTTTTAGGCCCGCCCACAGCCTTGAATTTGTCTTTTAAAATCCAAAATTCGATTAAACTTCGTAGTTTCTTCCATAAGCACTTTAGGGTTCCAAACTTTTCGGTAGGTAGTCCTAAATTAAATTTCCTTTCAAATGAGCCCAAACACTGGGAGAGTTCTTGTGAATTTTGCACCCCCCTTCAGTCCCCCCTGTTGACACTCCACACTCTTGAGTTTCAATCAAGGTAAGCAAAATTCCTGCTCCCGAGAGTCCACCTTCTCTGCATTTACACTAGCTAAACATTACCCTGCATCCCCCGTTGAAATGCAAATGAGGTTTACAGGCGAATACATTTGTTACAATTCGGTTATAGCATAGAGGGGGTATGATGTCCCTCTTTTACTCAGTTTTCACAGTAAAATTACGGCATACAGTCATACACAACTTTAAGTAAAATAAGATGAAAGCACATAGTCAAAACACATTCTCAAGTAACTAAAGGTCCATAGTCAAACACATTTTAAGTTCAGTAAAATAAAGGTACATAGTCAAAACATTTTAAGTAACACTCTTACAACACTCGCGATGTTGCGGTTTACAGCAGGTAAAATCAATACAAATTAAACATGGTAGTATGGTGTCACCCCTCCCTGCGCGATTCCCAAGTTCAGCCAAGGAGAGCACAGCACCCTTTGGTGCCTGACCTGATGGCCTTTGCGTTTCACTCGGCAAGTGAGACACCACAAGTAACGAATAATTGCGAGTTGACAGATAACTAAAGTATGGGAATCGATTCTGATCCAGACTGGGACCTCGATATTTCTGAAAAGGTCCTACCAAGGCGGAATGGTGATCTCAAGAATCTTTTTCTCTATCTCAATTGTTTTCTGTTCTAGAGTGTAGGTGTGTTTTTGTGAGATAATTACAGCTTTTAGCAGGGCGGTAAGATGTTCGGGTAGAGGGGGAATTGTACAGCCGAAATGTACAACATAATCCTGCAGGTTTGTAATGTTTTCCTTCACAGTGAGGTGGACAGTGGAGGGTTCAGGAATGGGGACAATCTGTTCCTGGGCCATTTGAACTGATGCCTCAAGTTTGAAGCAAAAACTGCTGTCACTTACCGGACACTAGAAGTGTCCATCCTGGTAGTGGGGCGCACTGGTAGTGACACAATATGTCCCACCTCTATGTATGCTACCTGCGGAGGGACATGGCCTTGTGCCATTACTTCCATGGTGCAGTTAATAGGCTGTGTACCAGCAGCTTTAAACCCACATGGTGACTTTGAATGGGCACTCAAGTACTGGGGACACAATATTACTTGTGCACCCCGGCTCCGGCACCCGGAGAGGTCAGTACTCATTACAGCATGTTCCACTTTATGACATAGGGTGGGACCGCTGTGAAATGAATGTGGGCACCTCCCTGAATAATTCCAATGTTTTCCATCCGGTATACCGGTGTGGGTCGGGCTGTCCCACTCATGACCAGCATCCTTAGTACGATTCCCATAATGGTGTGGTTAGATTTTCCACAGTCTACGAGCACAGGGTAGGCTTCAGAGGCTAGGCAGAGCTGGCATGGGCTTTGTGAATTGCTGTATGGGTGGAGGGCTGCGAAGTGCTTGTTCCTGATCCAAGAGGGGACTAAACCTTGTTTCAAATCCTCCAGGTTGTTGCGGCCCTTTTCTGTGCAGCCTGGTCAGAAGCGTTTCTATCCTCCCGTATGAGTCTGTGTATGTTTTTTCCAGCTCAGCCATTATTTCTTTTAAATGGACCGTCATAGCCTGGTCCCCGTATAGTTCTGAACCTACTACGGTATTCTCTTGTTGCAGGATTTTTTGCAATTGGTTCTTTAAACTGTTTATCTGTGTTTGTAGTTCTATGTCATCGAAGCTATTTACTACAGAGGATGCTGTATTGTAGGTAGTGAAAACATCGTTTATGATTCCGCTTCTAGGTCTCCCTGAGCCCATGGTGTCCCCAGCGTTTAGGGTGTATAGATCTGCTTTGTCTACATTTCCAAAGTCTAACTCAGAACATTTCTTGAACATGTCTCTAAGATGGGCCTGGTATAGCAGCTCTGTTTCCTTTGGACTCCATACAGGTAGGTGTACCTCAGTAAGGTTTAATATTACTGAAGCCACTGCATAATGTACCCCCTGGTATAACACCTTTTCGGTCGGTACCAATACTAATCTGTTCCCAGGTCCTTTGGTGGTGGTAGGACACCTTTCTATTACTGTGCGTATTGGTGGGGTTGTGGGCAGGGGTTTCTTAATGTGTGCTCTTAGTTCGGTGGCGTTAATTGGGAGTGGGGAGTGTGGGACCGCGCACCCGTGTAGGCTAGAGTCCCACCCGATCCCTTCCCCTTCATCTTGCCATTGCCTGGCGAAGGCGATTGATATGCCTGCGGGACAAATACTCTCTGATCCCCACATGCAAACATAAATTCCTTGTTCGGATTCCCACCATTTGTCCCAGCACACTTTTACTCCTCCCCGTGTCCTCGTGATGGTGCGATACGTATCATTATTGAGTCTTTCCCAGTCCGATTCCTGGTCCCATGTGTCCTTGCTGAGTTTTCTGAGCCACCACCATCTTCTCAGGGGAATGTTTCCTTTGCAAGTCAAACATGCACGTTTTCACTCTGTAACACTGACTCGGGCAGCGATGATCCGTATCCGGGGGCATGGAAGTGAGGCCTCCCCGTAGGTAAAACCTTCCTGGCTGGAATAGCGGGTAGAGTTAGATCCCAGCCACCCTGGCCATCTTCCCTCGTGGGCGTAAACGGCGAGTTCTTCCACGTCTCGGGGGCCACCCCTGGCGGTTACGATCGGTGCTCTCCCTCCTGAGCACCTGTAAATGAGGGATTCTTCCACGTCTCCTCGGTCGCCGCTGCTCATCCTTATGAGGGTGAGCAGGAACAGGATCCTTTTCATGCTGCTCTCTTTCCTGTAGGGGCACATAAAACAGATTGTCTAGCCCTGAGAAAACTCTCTGGCTTGACAAAGGTGACTGAGTTCCAATTTGGGCTCATAGGGCCCAAGTTTCGGGCCGCGCCTAAAATGGCACAGCCCGGACCTGGACGCCCGTTTTTCGCGCCACAAAGTGCGCCTAAAAAAAACTTACCTATTCTCCAGCTCCCTGTAGGTCCTCTGGAGCTGGGCACGGCGCAGCATGAGCTGTGGGGGGCAGAGCCAGGTCCCTGCGCTGAAAACAGTGCCGGGACCTCTGCACATGCGCGCCACAGTGGGCACGTATGTGCAGTAGCTCCAGACGCCCAAAACTGTGGGAGAGGCCCGAAGCACGCAGCCCCTAGCCCTGGCCGAATGGCCTCACTGGGGCTGCGTGGATAAGGCTCCTCCCACCCGACCGGACCCGACCCAACCCCCGCTCTCCCCATCACCCCCCCCGGCAACCCGACCGCCGCTCCCCCACCCCCGACCCGACCCGACCTCCGCGCCCGCCCCCCACCCCCGGACCTCCGCGACTCTCTCTTCACCCCTCCCCCCGACCTCCGCGACTCTCCCCCCCCCCGACCTCCGTGACTCCCCCCCCCCCCCGCCCGAGACCCGATGCCACCTACCTGTAAATCCAGCCCGAAGTCTTGGGCCCGGCCGTTCAGCCTCCTTCTCTCCCTTCCTTCCTTCCTTCCTCCCTCCCTCCCTCCCTCCCTCCTTCCCTCCCTCCGTCCCTCCTTCCCTCCCTCCCTCCCTCTCTCCTTCCCTCCCTCCTCTGTCCTTCCCTCCCTCCTTCCCTCCCTCCTCTCTCCTTCCCTCCCTCCCTCCCTCTCTCCTTCCCTCCCTCCTCTGTCCTTCCCTCCCTCCTTCCCTCCCTCCTCTCTCCTTCCCTCCCTCCCTCCTCTCTCCTTCCCTCCCTCCCTCCTCTCTCTTTCCCTCCCTCCCTCCCTCCTCTCTCCTTCCTTCTCTCCCTCCTCCCTCCTTCCCTCCTTCCCTCCCTCTCTCCTCTCTCCTTCCCTCCTTCCCTCCTTCCCTCCCTCCCTCCTCTCTCCTTCCCTCCCTCCCTCCTCTCTCCTTCCCTCCCTCCCTCCTCTCTCCTTCCCTCCCTCCCTCCTCTCTCCTTCCCTCCCTCCCTCCTCTCTCCTTCCATCCTCTCTCCTTCCCTCCCTCCCTCCTCTCTCCTTCCCTCCCTCCATCCTCTCTCCCTTCTCCCCCTCTGCCCCCCTCTCACCCCTTCTCCTCCCCCTTTCTCCTCCCCCTTCTCCTCACCCCTCCTCTCCTCCTCCCAACCCCCACCCTGCTCCTCCTCCCCCCCACCCCCTCCTCCCCCCTCCTCCCCCTCCACCCCATCCTCCCCCTCCTTCCCCTCCTCCCCATCCTCCTCCCCCACCCCCTCCTCCTTTCCCCCCACCCCCTTCTCCCCCTCTCTCCCCCTCCCCCCTTCTCCCCCTCCCCCACCACCCCCCTTCTCCCCCTCACCTCCCCTTCTCCCCCTCCCACCTCCCCTTCTCCCCCTCCCCTCGCCGTCAGAAACACAGACACTGACAGACAGAGAGTGAGAGACACACAGACAGACAGACAGAGAGATAGAGACACTGACAGAGACACACTGGGGGGGCCATCCCAGCATGCTGTTGGAGGACTCCCGGTGCTGCAGTCGGTAAGTCGAAAATGTTTTATTTATTGATTTTTTTTTTGATTGATTTATTGGTTGATTTATTGATGTATTTATCATTTATTATTGATGATGGCTCTTTATTTGTAAAACTGAAGTATTTAATGTTTGTAAACTTCCCTTTAAACCACCCCCGCCCCCCCACCATTCCCTATGCCTAATTTGTAACCTACGCCTGATTTTCTGAAGTGTGGACAAGGTTTTTTCGAACATACAAAAATCTTCACTTATTCCATTCTAAGTTAGTTTGGAGTAAGTTTTCACTGCCTAAACTTTGAAAATAGGCGTAAGTGGCCGGACACGCCCACTTTTGAAAAAAAAATTCTGTTCCAAAGTGAAACTGTTCTAACTGACGAGAACTGGAGCAAACTAAATGCCGAGAATTCAAATTTATAACATACTCCGTTCTACACCAGTTGCTCCAAAAAAACAGGAGCAACTCAGGCCGAAACTTGGCCCCATAGTCTTTAATTGACTGGCTGTCTTATTCAGTTCCTTGTGGACTGATGTCTGCTTCTAACTTTTATCTCACAGCCGTTTTGCTCTTGTCTTACCAGTGCTTCCTTAATAGCCAAACCGGTAGATTCTTCCTACTCCTGGGTATTGCCCGGCCTGTGCCTCTCTTAACAGCTGCACAGGCAGATTCCTTTCCTTACCCCAATAACTGATACATATATAGACTTATCATTACACATAATCTTACACTACTCTAAATTATTCACTCAACATTCTTAACTTCATATTGCTATATATCTACATCTGCTACCCGTCTCTTGGTGGCCAGGTTAATTCCTGCCTTCTTTCTTTCTTCTTCTCCCACTGGGTGTCCAGCGAGGCCGGTAATAGGTCGGTCTGCACCGCCGAACCCGGAGTGTCCTGACCGGAGGTGGGTTCGAGTCCCACACTATCGGGGGAACGTCCCCTCCGGTGCTGCAGCACACCGCTCCTTTGGGGGTGGCTGCCTGGTTTGTTTCTTCCCCTGGGGGTTACTCTGCCTGGTCGAGGGCTACGAGCTGAGGACTCCCACTTGGTGGCTGGTCCACCGCTATCTCTTCTGAGAGCCCCTCATTGCCTGAGGCTCCCGGCTGGGTGTCCCTGCTCGCGGGCTGGTCTCTGACCTTAGGTGCCCTTTTGCGGCTGGTCCCTTTCCCGGGGCTGAACCATTCAAATTGAAGCACTGGTGACCACGATGTCTTTGGCCGTGGTATGTGGGGAGTCATTCTTAATGCTCCAGCTGCTGGAGGTGCGTCCAAGTCCCAAATGATTGGGGGGGGGGCGGCTCCTCCAGTAACACAGTCCACCGCCCCTCTAGGTGCAGTCTGTGGGTCTGCCACCTCCCCTGTGGGATTTCCACAGTCGGGGGTAGTTGGCTGGGGGTCCCTGTCTTTAGTACGGTTTACAGTTTTAGGCTATCCCTTACGTTTAGCTGCTGCCCCTGGGTTGAAAAGTTTGCACTAATTTATGTGGAGCCACTTTGTTCGGCAGGGCAATTTTATGGCATAGACCATGGGGCTTGCCTTGTCGACAATGTGGTATGGCCCCATGTACAGTGCCTCAAAGACCCCTACTCTAGCGTAGTTTCTCACCATAACCTGGTCCCCTATCTCCCATTCGTGGTGTTTGCGGGACTCTAGCAGTAGTCGGTTGCTCCAATGCTGTTTTCCCATGTTGTTAGAAGCCTTCCAGTGAATCTGTTTAAGGTGTTCAAACAGATTTCTGACAAAGCTGTCCCAGTTCGCTTCCCTAAGCTGACCTTCCGTGAGTACCGGGGCTAACACATGGGTGGGGGTTCGCATGGCTCTGCCGGTCATGAGCTCGTACGGGGAGTACCCCGTGCTCTTTGACTGGCTGACCTGGATCGCCATGAGGACTATTGGTAGGACCTCTACCCACCCTTTGGGTGAGTTACCTGTCTCTTTGCGCAGCCTTTCTTTGATGGTGTGGTTTAAACGTTCCACAGGCCCGGATGACTGCGGGTTGTATGCGACATGCCATTTTCCTTTGATGCTGAGCACCTTAAGGGTCTCCTGCATTACCTGCCCGATGAAGTGACTCCCTTGGTCGGACTCCACATATTGTGGCAGTCCCCATCGAGAGAACACTTCTCTTACCAGGATCCTTGCTGTTCCCAGGTCAGTGGCTGTTCGGCATGAGAAGGCTTCCACCCACTTGGTAAATACATCCATCAATACTAGGCAGTACTTGTAGCCTCTCTGGGTGGTGGGAAGGGGCCCGATGTAATCGATCTGGATCGACTGCCAGGGTCCATCTTCCCTCCACATACATCCCATAGACACCTTTCTTTTCTGGGGGTCAGGGATATTGGCAGCGCACACCAGACAGCTGGCGCAAGATTCGCGGACGTCTTCCCTGAGTCCTGGCCACCATAGAAACATAGAAACATAGAAAATAGGTGCAGGAGTAGGCCATTCGGCCCTTCAAGCCTGCACCACCATTCAATGAGCTCATGGCTGAACATGCAACTTCAGTACCCCATTCCTGCTTTCTCGCCATACCCCTTGATCCCCCGAGTAGTAAGGACTGCATCTAACTCCTTTTTGAATAGAATTAGTGAATTGGCCTCAACAACTTTCTGTGGTAGAGAATTTCACAGGTTCACCACTCTCTGGGTGAAGAAGTTTCTCCTCATCTCGGTCCTAAATGGCTTACCCTTTATCCTTAGACTGTGACCCCTGGTTCTGGACTTCCCAAACATTGGGAACATTCTTCCTGCATCTAACCTGTCTAAACCCGTCAGAATTTTAAACGTTTCTATGAGATCCCCTCTCATTCTTCTGAACTCTAGTGAATACAAGCCCAGTTGATCCAGTCTTTCTTGATATGTCAGTCCCACCATCCCGGGAAAGTCTGGTGAACCTTCTCTGCACTCCCTCGATAGCAAGAATATCCTTCCTCAAGTTAGGAGACCAATACTCCAGGTGTGGCCTCACCAAGGCCCTGTACAACTGTAGTAACACCTCGCTGCCCCTGTACTCAAATCCCCTCGCTATGAAGGCCAACATGCCTGCATGCTGTACCTGCATGCCAACCTTCAATGACTGATGTACCATGACACCCAGGTCTCGTTGCACCTCCCCTTTTCCTAATCTGTCACCATTCAGATAATAGTCTGTCTCTCTGTTTTTACCACCAAAGTGGATAACCTCACATTTATCCACATTATACTTCATCTGCCATGCATTTGCCCACTCACCTAACCTATCTAAGTCACTCTGCAGCCTCATAGCATCCTCCTCACAGCTCACACTGCCACCCAACTTAGTGTCATCCGCAAATTTGGAGATACTGCATTTAATCCCCTCGTCTAAATCATTAATGTACAATGTAAACAGCTGGGGCCCCAGCACAGAACCTTGCGGTACCCCACTAGACACTGCCTGCCATTCTGAAAAGTACCCATTTACTCCTACTCTTTGCTTCCTGTCTGACAACCAGTTCTCAATCCATGTCAGCACACTACCCCCAATCCCATGTGCTTTAACTTTGCACATTAATCTCTTGTGTGGGACCTTGTCGAAAGCCTTCTGAAAGTCCAAATACACCATATCAACTGGTTCTCCCTTGTCCACTCTACTGGGAACATCCTCAAAAAATTCCAGAAGATTTGTCAAGCATGATTTCCCTTTCACAAATCCATGCTGACTTGGACCTATCATGTCATCTCTTTCCAAATGCGCTGCTATGACATCCTTAATAATTGATTCCATCATTTTACCCACTACTGACCGGTCTATAATTCCCTGTTTTCTCTCTTCCTCCTTTTTTAAAAAGTGGGGTTACTTTGGCTACCCTCCACTCCATAGGAATTGATCCAGAGTCAATGGAATGTTGGAAAATGACTGTCAATGCATCCGCTATTACCAAGGCCACCTCCTTAAGTACTCTGGAATGCAGACAATCAGGCCCTGGGAATTTATTGGCCTTCAATCCCATCAATTTCCCCAACACAATGTCCCGACTAATAAGGACTTCCCTCAGTTCCTCCTTCTTACCAGACCCTCTGATCCCTTTTATATCCGGAAGGTTGTTTGTGTTCTCCTTAGTGAATACCAAACCAAAGTACTTGTTCAATTGGTCTGCCATTTCTTTGTTCCCAGTTATGACTTCCCCTGATTCTGACTGCAGGGGACCGACTTTTGTCTTTACTAACCTTTTTCTCTTTACATATCTATAGAAGCTTTTGCAGTCCATTTTAATGTTCCTTGCAAGCTTCCTCTCATACTCTATTTTCCTTGCGATGGGGCCTGGGTTGTACGGATCCCATGCGGGCACCTTGCTTGGCTAACATGTAAGCCTGCAGGTTTCCCTCGCTACAGGGTTCAGTGGTGGAATGTGCCTTCACTTTATGTATATAGACCTTTCCTTCCTCCCCCACGGCTGTCATGATCCTTTCCAGTCAGGGCTTAATTGCCAGAGATCTCCCGTCTGCGGATGTGTATCCGCGACGGGACCAGATAGCCAGATACTCCATGCACGATTTGTATGTGAACATCCTGTCCGAGCAAATCGTGTATGGGGTAGGGAATTCTTCGGGGTGTGTGACTACGTACACCACTGCAGACAGTTCAGCGTGCTGGGCGCTCATAGTACTGGGGAGTTTAATCGCCAGGGCAATGCCTGCCTCTGGGTCATAAACTCCACAGCCTGTGAGTCGTTCACCCGCAGGCACCGTGCTTGCACCATCCACATAGTTCTCTCGGCCTGTGGGGTGTAACCCAGATCGAAAACCTCGGTTAATTTCCCATACCTCTTCTACGGAACACCGGTAGGCTGTCCCTGGATAAATCATGTTGGCTGCGAGTCTTGGCTTGCAGAGACTCTTTACCCTTCGGTCCATTTGATAGAGGAGCAGAATCCAGCGAGCAATGCGGGCACTGCTCACTGTCCCGTCCTTGATTCTCCCATCCAGGAGCATTTGGGTGGGCGTATGGTGGGTAAGGAGTGTGATAGGGGACCTCCCTGTGAAGATCAGTGATCTTTTCACAGCCCAGTGAGTGGCTAGGAGGTGCCGCTCACAGTTGGAAAATCCCTTCTCCACGTCCGTGAGTATCCTGGAGGAGTAGGCCACTGGTCTCAGCCAACCGTGCCGCTCTTGGAGGAGTACTGCACTCAAGCTGTCCCCACTGGCTGCTACCTCCAGGAAAAACTCTTTACCCCCATTGATGGCCCCGAGAGCTGGCACGGTCTGCAGATCTTTCTTGAGTTGGATAAATGCTGCCTCGCAACCTTTGTTCCATTCCCACTCCACTCCCTTGTGTAAGAGTTGGAGCAGAGGGGCTGCGATGGCTGCATAATCCTCAATGAAATCTCTGCAGTACCCGGTTAGCCCTAGAAAGGATCTTACTCCTGTTACTGTGTTGGGGGCTGGTAACTTCTGCACTGCTTCCCTTCTAGCTTTGTCAATGGCTCTCTCCCCAGCGCGCACAGCCAGTCCCAGGAATTTTACTTCCTTCAGGCCGATCTGTGCCTTCTTGGGGTTTACTTTAAACCCTTCTTCTTTCAGCAGCTCCAGCAGCTCAGCCAGCAGTGGGCCATGCTCCTCCCCCTCATCGGTGAACAGGAGCAGGTCATCCACATACTGTACTAGCTGCTGGGGTCTGCTGAAGCTCTTTAAACAGTTGGCCATACACTGGTGGAAAATACTGAGGCTGTTGTGGAAGCCCTGAGTGAGACAGTTCCAAGTGTATTGCTGTCCCTTAAAGGTAAACGCAAACTTGTTCTGATCTTCCCTTCTTAAAGGTATGGACCAGAAACCATTGGAAATATCCAGCATCGTGAAGGTGGTCGCGGAGGCTGGGATACTTCCAGTGAGGTCGGCGACAGCAGCAACAGTGGGTGCATAGGTGGGGATGTTACGGTTGAGTACTCGATAGTCCACCGTGGCTCTCCAGGAGTTGTCCGGTTTCTTAACTGGCCACAATGGAGAGTTCACATGGGTAGCTATTAGTCTCAATACCCCCTGTTTAGCTAAAGAACCCAAGGCTGTTTCCATGTCTGCCTCCTCCTCCCTGGGGAAGATATACTGTTTCTGTCGTCGAGTCATAGGATCCCCATCTTTGCTAACCTTGACCCCGTTTATTCTACCACAGTCGTGTTTGTGAGTGGCAAAAGCTGCAAGGTTTGCCCTCACATACTCTTGGTACTCTATCGGGGTGTTACTGACCAGTGATTCAAGGTCGTAACCCTCCTTTGGTTTCATGGTGCACACCGTTCCTTTACTCCGTTTTTCTGGGATAACCATCACCTCACTCTCCTGTCCCATGCAGACTAACCCCCAAAGATAGTGGTTTCTTAAATCCGCTAGGATCCCGTGGCCTAGGATGAAGTCAGCCCCCAGGATCCCTCTCCCTTCCTGCTTCCACTTCATCAGGACACAAGTCCACTTCGTGTGGAGTGTACCTAAATGAATGGAGAGCGGAACGGAGAATGAGCCAGTCTGTTCAGTGCCTGTGAAACCCACCAAGCTGTAGGGGACCCCGTTAGACAGAGGTGAGCCGGCGGGGTTAGCTGCATAGACAAGGGTGCTTGAGGCACCGGGGGTGTCCAGCAGGTAAATCCCTTTCACCTTTTCCACTTCCATCTGTACGGTCGGTCTCCCTGACGCATCATACTCGGGGACACACAGGTGGACGGGCTGCGCCTGTCCTAGTCACGGTTTTGGTTGGGAGGGAGCAGATGGGATCTCGGTACCGGTGGCGGTGGCTACCTTCCCAGGGCCATCTAACATGGCTCGGAGTGCGGTTAGAAAAGTATTGAATGAGTGGGGAGGGACTGGCTTATCTGTCTTGGTCTTTTGGGCAGGGGCTGGAGAATTCTTTCCTGCGCTACTCTTCCAAGGATTTTTACAATCCCTTCTCCAGTGCCCACTCTTTCCGCACCCGAAGCAGGTACGTTTTGTATCGGAGGGGTTACCCGCCTCGTAGCGCCATTCCCTCTTATCTTGGCTAGGTTGGATTTCGTGAACCCTTCCCTTTTGTGGGTGCTCTTCTGTCCCTCTGCCGTTTCTGTAAGCAAGGGTCAGTTGCCTGAGCACTCCCTGTTCTGTGGCTTGGGGATCTCTTGGGTCGAACCAGGCGTCAGCCTTGGTTCTTATTCTGGTTAAACTGTTAGCTCCTAGGCTTCGGAGCCAGTGTGCTAACTCGTCTGGGCTTAAGTGATCTCTGTCTATGTCCCCATTACAGGAGCTTTTGTACACCGGCCACAGTCGGTCTGCAAAAGCCTGTGGGATTTCTCCTATGAGCTGCACCGTTTTCTCTACTCTAGAGAAGGGACTCCCGTCATTGCAGCCCATAGCTTCTAAAATGTCTTTCTGGACGGCAGCAAGTGTTTTCTGTCCTCTTTTGCTCTCAGTAGAGAGGGACTGGTAGAGTTTGCTGTCTAGGGATAGGAGAAACATCTTTGCCATTTCTGCATCATCGCACCCATTAATATCCCCTGCCTGTTCCACTTCCACAAAGTGAACGGAGGGGTCTCCCTTTGGAGTTAGCTTTTCAAGGTGGCTTATCATAGCCCTAAGCTGGTGGGGAGTGTGGGGGACCACAAACTAACTTTCCAGGGGCCCTGGACCCCCGGCAAGGGTGGGCGGGCCAAACTTCTGTTGCCGGACTGGGCACATTGGCCCTGATTCTGGCTCTCCCTGGTCTGGCTCGCCTCCCTCTCCTCCCTGCGGCCAAGCCGAGCTGGTGCCACAGGTGGTGGTGGTTCAATATCCCTGTCCGCCCCTCCTGCTGCTGCAGCGGTATAGTCACCGGTGCCACAGCTGGTGGCCAGGTAGTTTCTTCCTGGGGAGTACCTGGGCTTATTAGGCATACCATGTCTTTTGCCTGAGATAGAGTAAGGTTTAACCTTTTAATTTGGTGCTGGCAGGGAGCGTGGTCTCCTGATTCAAACCCATTAGTGCTAACTACTTTATACGCTGCTTGCACATCTTTTACTCTTTCCTGGAGCTCTTTTACTTGTAGGGTGAGACGAGTGCTTTCCTCCCTCAGTGACCTTTCATTACTTTTGGCCTCGGTAACCTGACATTGAAAATAGTCCTGACTGTTTTTAAACCTTTCCATTATCTGGGTCCTTTCCTGTTTTAGCTTATGGAGTTCTCCCAATAATCTTTTTTCTGACATAACCCTTTCCTGGTAGTTCTCTGCGGATTCCCATAACTCTGCCTGTAATGTTTCATTCATTCTGTCTCGGAGTTGGACCTATCGCTGTAGACAGACCAACCAAATTGTTTTCTCTACTGCTTCTTTGTGATCTTTGCTTGCTGTCCATTGGGTTGCAGCATCAGCCGGACGCTCAGCGCGCAATAGACTAAGCACCCATTCTTTAGTCACATTGACCTTCTTATACACATAGGAGGAAACCCTCTCTTCCATCTTGGTTCTTTGCCCCAAACCAGCACTTACCACATCACATCCCTTGTACCAGAGTCCTGCCACGGTCGCCATTTTGTAAGGGGGTGGTCTCTATGAGGGAGTCAAGTTCCCTTCTGACCAACTTGAGCGGTTCGAATCGCTCCCACTCCCTTGGGTTCTCGACTCTGGATTTATTTGGGGGAATGTGACAAAGTGCAAAGGACACTGGTTTGATGCAAAAGAACTTCGATTTTATTGCAGTCAAGGAAATTACAAACTTATAATTACTCTAATCAGAAAGTACAATGTCAAAACTTATTCAAACTTATTAAAGAACAATAACTTATGCACTCAGAGGGGGTTACAATAGCTTATAATGACACTAATGGAGAACAACACATCACATATTCAAAGGGGGTTATAGTAGAATTACACCTCCCACCTCCCAATAACTAATTCGAGCTAAGTTGGACTCCAGGGCAAGCAGGGACTACGCTTACCAATCCTTTTTCCAGTTAGCGGTAGATCGCGGTTTTGGGGTTCGCTGGATGTGGTAGAGTCTGCTTGCTGTATCCCGAAAGTCGGAGAAGACTTCTTGCTGTGCAATCTTCAGTTGGGTTGAGTCCGCTGATGCGGTAAGGCGCATTTTGGATCTATGGGATAAGTACCCGGTTTTCTTCATTAGAAATAGGTTTCTACAGTCTTTGAGGTAATGTTTTACCCATTGGTAGTTCAGGATTAGATTGTAGAGTGGAAACTTTTCGATTCTTCGGTTTTTCCCCGTTGGAGTTTTGTTCGAGTTTGGTAGATCGCGATGGTTTTCCATTGATACCACGTTGGATGTGGTCGGTTGCTGCAGCGATGGTGATGTTCTTTCTTCCTTCAGGACTTCAGGACTTCGAGGCTGGAGAAGTTAGTTCACAACTGTCGCGTTGGTTTCTCTCCTTGTCTTGATGACATAGCATAGTGTGGTACTAGTCTGTCAGTCATACCCTCTTTTGAAACAGGGGGCCAGTTATAAGATTTCAGTTGTTCTAATCTTGGCGCCAAATCTGTTCAGAATCCTTTGTTTAAATTTGCCGGGCTTGGCTCTTCTTTGTAATATTTTGGCAGGCTCGTTAAAAGTTAATATGTCTTGGGTGGGTTGATGTTCAAAAACTGTTTCCTGATGGAAAATATTAGTTTGGTAATAGCAGTTTCCTTTTTCTGCTTAGTTTTTCGCATACAGGCTGGCTTGGGCCTCTTTGTGATGTATATGCTGAAATGGTTTTCCAGTTTCAAGTTGATGGTTCGCTATCTCTGGGTGATTTTGTAATGTTAATGTCTCTTGTGGAGAAGGATTCTCGAATATCCATTTCTCCAGACAGGTAACTTCAGTCCTCACACCCAGGTGGTCTTCCTTAATCACGTTGTCTCCTGTTAGTCCTTTTAGGCCCGCCCACAGCCTTGAATTTGTCTTTTAAAATCCAAAATTCGATTAAACTTTGTAGTTTCTTCCATAAGCACTTTAGGTTTCCAAACTTTTCGGTGGGTAGTCCCAAATTAAATTTCCTTTCGAATGAGCCCAAACACTGGGGGGGTTCTTGTGAATTTTGCACCCCCCTTCCGTATTGGTCCATCACCTGCAACAATCCAGAGAGGTAACTTGTGCACTGCGCCATCATGGAGTACCTTTACATTCACACTAACAACGACTGAGATGATTTCATTGGTGTAGGTATGCAGCTTTGCCTGAAACGGGGCCAACTCGGGTCGTTCAGCCAGATTGTCCCATAGCCTCTCAAAGGCTCCTTGATTCATCATTGACTGGCTCGCCCCCGTGTCCACCTCCATGAAGACTGGACTTCCCTCTATCTCAACTTCCATCTTCAGCGGGAAGCACTCGGTGGTGCAGGTAAACATGCTGCATACCCCCCGCCCATGGGACTGGGCTGCCTCTCTGTCTAACAATTTATAATCCGCGCTGGATTCATGGCCATTTGCGGAGTCCTCATCGACACAGTGAGTCCTATTTCTCTTACACATTCGCTGGAGGTGGCCCTTTGTGCTGCAGCCTTTGCAAAAATAGTCTTTAAAACGGCACTGGTGAGCCCTGTGATTCCCTCCGCAACGCCAGCATGGTGCTACTCGATTACCACCCCCTCGGCGGACTCTGAGTTAAGGGACTCGGGGGCCTGTTCTCTCTTCCCTGAGAGGATTCGCGCTCTACAGTCCAGCCCCTGAATGGCACCACTCTGTGCACAGTATTTGCCGGGTTTGAGTCCTGAGGGTGAGTCATCTGCCTAGACCATAGGTCGAGGTCATGAATGACTGGTTCACAGAGATGGCCTTCTGCAGTGTGTCTGTGGTATCCACCGACAGTAGCTTGTGAAGAAGGCCCTCATGGATCAATCCCAATGACAAAAATGCCCCACAGCGCTTCGTTGAGGTGGGTGCCGAACTCGCATGGTGTTGCCAGCCTCCTGAGGTCTGCAGCGTACTTCGCGACTTCCTGGCCTTCGGGCCGTCGGTGGGTATAGAACCGGTGTCTGGCTGTGAGGATGTTTTCCTTGGGTTTGAGTTGCTCCTGGGTCAGGGTTACAAGCTCCTTGTATGACTTGGTCATTGTCTTCACTGGTGCCAGCAAGTCCCTGATGAGGCCAGAGACGTTGGGCCCACAACTGGTTAGTAGGATAACACGGTGCTTATCAGCCATTGCGGCCGGGTCGTCTTTTGCCAGGCCGTTTGCTGTAAAAAAGTGTTCTAGCCTCTCCACAAAGGCATCCCAATCATCACCTTTGGCGAACTGCTGCAACGTACCAAGGGTAGCCATTTCCGCGTGAAAGTTCGTAATCTCGTCGCCAGTTGTTGTGTTCTTAGATGCTCTAACAATGCCTCCACGAGGCAATGTGTTGCATTTGAACTGAAATGATTTTCGTCCTTTATTAGTTAACTCCAGAGTGAGGATCACACCTCGTGGCCTGCCTTTTACACTAGGCCAGGCGCACCTGTACAGGTAACCTACGAGTCTCCCACTGCTGTGCCCTCTGGTGGCACACCTTAAGATAGTAGCAACAGTAGTCATGTCGGATACATGTATTAACATGGAAGGGATGGAGGAGGTGACCTAGCACACTGTGGAGACTGAGGACGCTGACAAAAGCAATGCGCTGGAACAATTGTGAGGACGCAAAAGAGCAAGTAGGTTCTCAGACGAGGCAAATGCCTCCCTCATGCAGGAGGTCGAGTCATGCTGGGATCGATTGACCCAGGGAGGGCATGGGAAGCCAATCCCAAAGGCCTACCAGAAGATATGGGCCGAGATAGCCAAGGTGGTCTCATCAACGACCAACGAGGTGCGTGAGAGCAACCAATGCTGCAAGCAATGGAACGACTTTGTCGGATCCGCCAGAGTATTACATTTATTTACATGTATTTATCTATTTTAGAATTGGAATTTTAAGTGTAATCTGTGATTAAAATCAGAAGTGATGTCTTGCACTTAGGTAAAGAATGATAATTTTCATTATAATCATGATGTCGGTTATGTGTGGTATCAGTCTCTGTGACAGTACCTAGCAAAGATATCACGCAATGATCTCATGCCATATCGTGCTATTGTTACCTTTTACAGAAGAAGCTTTTGAGGAATAGGGCTGAGCAGAGGCGAACGGGTGGCGGGTCACCAGTCATCATCGACCTCACTGACATCGAGGAGCGGTTGCTGACACTAGTGGGTAGCCCCCCACCCCCGGGTCGGCCATGTAAGCAGCAGATGTGATGCCACGTGAGTAAAGTATACACCATTGCGTGATGTAAACTCAAGAGATGCCACACCCACTCATATCCAACCAATAATAGTTGATAGCTGAATCATAAAATTCTCCTCTAAATAATGATTTCCTCGTGAGAATCATTGCAATGCAGAATTAGGTGATGGTCATGAAATGTGATGTCTGTGATGATTTTGATAGCAGTGGTGCTTTTTGTCAGTATATGCTGTGTGTAGCGCTGGACTCACCTTGTGAACTTGGACCACCTTCTCCTTTAATAATCTCTTTTATGTTTTGCAGCTCAGCCAGCAGCACGGCCCCATGCAAGAACACCGAGCCCAGAAGGTGGGGGTGCGGGAGTGGACTTGCCAGACTCTCCTTCATCTGCTGCTGAGGAGCCCCGATTCCTACCCATTCATCTGCTGGGTCCCTTCTCAACGGTTGACAGTGTCGACTTCAAGGAGCCTGCACCCCCAACCGTCTATAATCCATTCGACACCAATGACATCGAGTGCTCCTGTGGCCATTCCCACATCCACCATGGAGGTACCGGGCCCAAGCACTTTGCCACAGGGCACCCCAGGTACCTCTAGGACAGCGCCGACCATGCAGAGGTTGGTTCGACACAGCAGATCTGCTCTACGAGCGGCAAATTTGAGCGGGGACATGGTACGCTTGTCCAGGGGGAGTGTTGACAGAGGTCAGCAGATCCAACAGGCAATGGGGGCATATCCCTCCAGCTGGCCAGCATACCCACCACCATGTTGGAGTACATGCCAGGGATGGTGGAAGCCCTGGAGCTGATAGCCAGGAACACGGATGGCCTCCCAGTTGTCCCGAAGCGCAGCACTACATCCCAAGGGGCCGCACCCTCATTGCCAACAACACATGAGAGCCAGGAGGAAGATCTTGCTTCTGGCCCGGAGGATGTTCCCACCTCAGGACCGTCCTCCGCCGTATCCATCCAAGCAGCAGTTCTCCTGTCATCCCCCCAATGAAGCAGCGCCTGAGGAGCTCCTCAGCCAGGCGGCTTGGAGTCAGGAGGGGAAGGGGAAGGGGTAGAGATGGGGAGGAGAAGCGGGGGGCGGGGAAAGGAAAGTGAGCTGCATGGCTGCAGGTGTTGTCTTGGGTTTATTTTTATGTTGTTGGTGCTATTTTGGTGGGAGGGTCAGGGGAAGGGGCGAAGGGGCTCCCTTGCTGCTTTGCATTTGTGTTCTGTGTTGCTGGAAATGGTGACCAGTCAAATGATGTGTATGTGATAAATTTGTTGTGGGGTGGGTGGGGTGTTTTTCACAGTTACAATTATGATTTCACACAAATGGTCGGATTAAATGTTTTTTATTTTACATAACCTGTTGCGCATTGTCTCAGATAGCTGCACCGTTACACACTGGTGATTCCTTAACATGAAAGGGTATAATTACACTTAACTTGAATCAACTGAAACTTTAACTGTCACCAAGGTAATGCACACCATTGCTGTATGACCTGCACACCCAGCAGTGTTGCAGCTTTGTAAATAACAACAGTGTTCTTTCAAGCAAAGCGCTCATTTATGAGCTGCTGATGTAAGAGTCTTGCAGCTATGTAGCCACCACGGGCCCTTTCCTGCGATCCAGAGGGGGGATGGGGGCATGGTGTCAGCATCAGCCTGATTGTCTGGCCCGAGATCAGCATCCACCTCCTCGACCTCCTCTTCCTCTCTCTCCTGAGGTGGACCGTCAGTCCCTTCTGGCAATTCTTATCCCCTCCTGATAGCTAAATTGTGCAGCATTGAGTACACCACCACAAATTGAGCTACCTGCTCAGGGTGGTATTGGAGCTCTCCACCTGAGTGGGCCAGGCATCTAAAGTGCTGCTTAAGCACTCCAATGGTTTTCTCGACGCTATTGCGAGTGGCTCTGTGGCTCTCGTATCGCTTCTCGGCCTCGGTGTGGGTGTCATGCAGTGGGGTCATCAGCCAGGTAGCGAGGCCATATCCTTTGTCACCAAGCATCCAGCATTGACCTTGTGGCTGATTGGTAAACATGACAGATACAGCGCTCTCACGCAGGATGTGAGCATCATGGATGCTGCCCGGAAATTTGGCATTCACTGCCATAATTATTTGCTGATGGTCGACAACGAGTTGCACATTCAGGGAGTGGAAACCCTTGCGGTTCCTAAAAACCTCTGCATCCTGAAAAGGTCCCCGCATCATGATGTCTGTACAGTCTATTGCTCCCTGCACCTTGGGGAAGTTAGCAATTTGGTAGAATCCTAAAGCCCTCTCAGTCTGAGCCACCCTGGTCATGGGAAAGTTGATAAAGTCTATCCTGCATGCGTAAAGGGCTCCAGTGACCTGTCTAATGCAGCAATGGGTGGCATGCTGAGATATACCGCAAATGTCGCCAGTTGAGGCCTGAAAGAAACCGGACGCGTCGAACAAAAGTGCCGCGGTGACCTCGACCTCGATGGACAGTGCGGTCCTGATGGTGCTGGTAGGCTGCAGATCTGCCCTAATGAGCTAGCATATCTCACTGATAACCTCTTTGTGGAAGCACAGTCTCCGAAGGCAGGTATTATCGGACAAGTTGAGGTAAGACTGCTTCTCCCTGTAAGTGCGGGGGCAGTAAGGTCTGATCCTTCTCATCAGTCTGGCACTTCTTAGATTGGGCACATAATGCGGTCGAATATATCTTCAGCCATCTCTAGTCTGCAGCATGTGCGTACTCATCAAGACAGGCTGCGAAATGACAGGCCCCATTCCAATAACTATCAGTATTACACCGAGTGTTCACAAACAATAAATGTCCCCACTAAGACACCTAAAGTAAATTCCAATCATCCACAGTATGATCAGATGTTTGTTCAGATGTTCACATCACCATAAAAGACCTCCAGAGTACATCCAAACTCCCCCGAAGTTGAAGCAGAGCAGCCTTTTAAATGATGCGAATTGCGATTTAGAACATGGCGTCCATACCGCTGTGATTAGTTCAGGTGAGAGCAATTTTTTCACAGCGGTTTTTTCGGCGAGCGATATTGTCGGCGAGATGTGTGTGAGGTGCTGAAAATTACGCTGGGCGATTTTCTGGGTGCTAGTTTCAGCAAATGTGGTGATCTTTATGACAAAAAACAGTGGCCAGGCAGTATATTATATCTCGCCGTTAATTACGTGTGGAAAATAATGCTGGACGATATTATGGCCGTTGGTTTCTCGCATTCTGATCTTTCCGCCCAAAAAAAGTGGGCAGGCGGTATTATTTTTTATCGGCATTACGTACATGCCGAAAGTAACGCTCGCCAATAAGTAACCGAGAAATGGGCATTAGTTTCCATTTTGTGGCTAAATGGGTGATATATGGGCGTTATACCTCATTTCAGCATTAAAATGGATGTTAAGTGGGCGTTATGCATGCAAAAATAATTGAAAATCTAGCCCTTGGAGCCTTATGGGGCATCCATGCAATGAGTTTACTGCTAAACTAGATTGAATCAAGGGCCATGGAACATCAGGCAGCAGTTCACAGATTAGGACACCAAACAACTCTTCAGGTTACAAAAGCAAAATACTGCGAATGCTGGAATCTGAAATAAAAACAGAAAATGTTGGAAATCTCAGCGGGTCAGGCAGCATCTGTGGAGAGAGAAACAGAGTTAACGTTTCAGGTCGATGACCCTTCGTCAGAGCCAGAAGCGCTCTAGGTTCCTGTACAAAAGAAGAAATGATTCCTAATAAATTGAGCTTTCTTTATGATACTTTAAAAAGACAATTAAAATGATAACATTTCATAGCTGTAGTCATGCATGTGATTCAAAGCAACTATAGTATAAAAGGTTTATTTTTCTTTTTAATTTCATTAGCTGTAACTCATCAACCAACACAATCAGCCATCTGTCATGAGCCTGATATATTAAAATTATAAATTTGCAGAAGTGGTAATCAATTGCTGGTATTTACCTGACCTCTTTTTTACTTGTTCTGAGGTCAATATCATCATGGAAATTATATTCCCCATTAATAAATTAATGTTGTATAATTAAGTTGCATCCAGTAAACATTTGTAAACAGTTACAATAAGTCTAACTATCAATATTTGTGCAGGAAATGCCCTAATTCAGTCATGACCAACCTTCCAATGCTCAATGACCAGAAAAATAAATTGTATCACAACATTTATTTATTTATGAAAGATTGCAGGATACATTCTCTGTCTTAGACGTCTCCATTATCTTGACATTGGTAGTTCTCTCCCATTGAGCTCTTTTGCTTCTTTCTTTGTCCTCTTTACTGTTTTTTGTATCCATTTCTTCTCTTGCTTTTGATTTAACTTCTCTGTCTCTCTTGCTTCTTTGCCTTGTCTTTCTGTCTGTTCTTGTTCCGTCGGTGGAAAGTGCAGGTGTGAGTCAGTGGAAGTATGGGTGGTGATGGTGGGAGGAGAGTTCTGGTTAGGTTTGTGAGCAAGTTTTGGATTGCAAGCAGAGGGAGGCATCTAGAGAAGGCCAGATTTAGGTTTGGTGATTGGATGCAGGGTAGAGTGGAAACAGAAAGGAATGCCACTTTACTTAAGGAAGGATATACTAGCTTTGGAAGGGGTACAGAGACGATTCACTAGGCTGATTCGAGAAATGAGGGGGTTACCTTATGATGATAGATTGAGTAGACTGGGTCTTTACTCCTTGGAGTTCAGAAGGATGAGGGGTGATCTTATAGAAACATTTAAAATCATGAAAGGGATAGACAAGATAGAGGCAGAGAGGTTGTTTCCATTGGTGGGGGAGACTAGAACTAGGGGGCACAGCATCAAAATACGGAGGAGCCAATTTAAAACCGAGTTGAGAAAGAATTTCTTCTCCCAGAGGGTTGTGAATCTGTGGAATTCTCTGCCCAAGGAAGCAGTTGAGGCTGGCTTATTGAATGTTTTCAAGTCAAAGATAGATAGATTTTTAAGCAATAAGGGAATTAAGGGTTACGGGGAGAGGGCGGGTAAGTGGAGCTGAGTCCACGACCAGATCAGTCATGATCTTATTGAATGGCGGAGCAGGCTCGGGGGGCTAGATGGCCTACTCCTGTTCCTAATTCTTATGTTCTTATGTTCTTATGTTCACCTTCTTGAAATTTCTGAAATTCCAAGTCCCAAGATCCACTGCTTTAAGTGCAGCAACACAGCAATTCCGCCTGCCCAATCGCCCACTGCTGACTCCAAGGAAGCAAATGTACAGGTAGAAGTGCTGCACTTGAAGCTGGACTGTTCTGTAAGCAGATCCAGCACAGAGCGATTTGTAACCAGGAAGAAGTGAGCCTCAAACTTCTCAGAGGGTGATGTAATTATTCTAATTGAAATTAGGCACAGGTGGATGGAATAGTGAGAATGGGTGGTATGAGCCCTACCACACAGCAGCCAGGGCCATGTGCAAAGAAGTAACACAGACAGCAGCCTAGAAATTCGATGGTGCGCACCCATTTTCCAGGCACTAACCAGGCGCCTAAGCTTCCAATAGTGTGAGGAGGAAGAACACACTCATGACAAGCTGGAATTGCGCTGCCTGCCACATTGATATAGGCAAAAGAATAGGCATCCAGGGCCTGAGCCTGAAACAGGCATTCAACCCTTTGCATATGCAAATAAAGGTCCTAATGCGTGTTTGAAGCCCTTAGTGCAAAAGTGGGTTGCCCTGAAGGCAGCCAACACTGGGCCAGCTGCATTCAGGAAGATCTTCATGCAGCCAAACCAGCAGTCTTTAAAGCGACTGCTGCAGGCTGCTACCAAATAGGTAAGTTTGTAAAAAAATAACACTTACCTGAATGTGGAGCAAGGAGAAGCAGGAACGCTAAAGTCAATTGTAGCTGCCTTGCCACTACCTCAACTGATATCGGCAAAGTTATCCCAGGCCTACAAACAAACCTGAGACCTTCTTAGTCATTAGTTTCAATGGGCTCAATTTTGGCCCACCCCTTTTTTCGGCGCACTTACCAGAGATGCGCCGCTTTTCTCTGTTCAGAAGTGCAGCGAAAAAATTCCTCCCCACTTTGGCCGCTGTCCGGCCTCTCCCCGGTCATCGCACAGCATGGCCAGTCGAGTTGCGAGTGGAGCCAGAGTCCTGCACTGAAGACAGTGCTGGGACATCTGCACATGCGCATTGGAGTCAGGTCGCCATGTCCATGCATGCGCAGTAGCGCTGAAGTTTGGCAATCGGCCCAGCCTCTCTCTCTCTTCCCATATATGCCACGTTCACTTGCTCTCCTCCTCCTCCGCCCTTATTCATTTGCAGCCCAGCCTCTCTTTCTCTGCCCCCACAGATGCCACGTTCACTCGCTCTCTTCCGTCCCCCTGCCCCCCGTTCATTTGCAGCCTCGCCTCTCTCTCTCTCTCTCTCCCTGTGGAATACAGATGCCGCGTTGAATCCCGATGCTGATCGCTCCCGCCCCTAGCCCAAGCCGAGTGGCCTCCCAGTGCGCATTGTCGTGCTGCCCCTAGCCCAGGTCAAGTGGCCTCCCGCACAGGCCGGCCCGCTGCCTTCCCAGGCTGAGTTTTAAGATGAAGGTAGGACTTACTTCAAATTTTTTTTGTTATTTAATTCTTAGAACGTTTTGTTTGCATGGTTTGGTGGTTTGTAAGGCTTGGTGCTTTAGGTGCAGGTCCTCTCCACTTCTTTTATTTTTGTAGTTTAAGCTTCCATGAATGCTTCTGTTGTATAGTAAATTAACTTTGCGAAGTTTGCCATATGATGTCCTGTATAGCTGCTTGATCCTATTCACATTCTTTCGTCATTAAGTTTCTTTATTAGTGACCAAATTAAATTTTTGTCTTTTGAAACTCACTCAGCCAGGGCTAAGGGCAGGTGGGCAGCAGAACTGATAGAAATTATCCAGGCAGGAGCACTATCAACACTTCTGCCCGCCCCTAGCCCAGGCCGAATGTCCTCTGATATACCTACCTGTGCTGATTTCTTAACTCTCCACAAGGATTTTCTGAAGTGACCACATACGCTGGCATAAGTAGACTTGGAGTAACTATTAGCTGGCCAAAGTTGCCTAAATGTGAAACTTTTGAGAAAAAAAACTAAACTAAAAAAATCGTAACTAACTCACTTACACTGGTGCAAATTGAATGTGCAAAATAGGGATTTTTAGATACGCCAGAAAAATCAAGTTACTCCAAAAAAAAATGGAGCAACTTCTGGCCAAAATTGAGCCCAATATCACACACATAGTTCTTCTGCATTGAGCAATTGATAGAGTCAAACTAAGGAACTAATATTGCCTCATATGTTACAATTAAAAATATTTATTTCCACTACTTGTGATTCTTTTCTCCTCTATATGGGCCTTCTCATCCCAAAAGCTATTCTTCAGCTGAAAGGTGTGTCCTTCTCCCGTCCCTTTTCAATGCCACCAGCAAGTAAATATGTGCCAGAGTGACAGGCATTTAATCTGAATTTAACCAGCATTTACCAAAAATTCTTTGCTGTGCATTTAACCTCTTGTGAGCTGAATTTAACTTAATGGCTTCATCGCTCACCTCGAAGAAAGCTGGCCATAGCTAAGATTTAGCAGGCTCTGTGGCATTGATTTCCCTTATTCTGAAGTGACTTTATATCTGGCATCTTCTATAGGGGATCTGTGAAATCCAGGAACAGTGAAGTCATCAAGCAGGCTGATCATACAATCAAATTGAAGGATTCTCATAAACAGCAAACCAGGAAGTAAAAAGGTAATAATTCACTTTTTAATCATTTTACAGAAAGCAAAATAAAGATTGGGGCAGGCACATGGGATTAAGGTAAAAGCTGAAATATAAACAAACTTTAGAAAAATAAAATAAAAATGTATTTTTATTATTTGAAAAATCTATGGAATTTTTATCATGGAATGGAGGGAATGACACAATGACACACTACACTTTTAAAATTATTTTTTGGGGGCCAGAGAGTTTGTTTAGCAGTAATTATGACTTAATACGCCGTTAAAAACTCAGTTACATTTCATAAAACAAGGCTTAACTTTTTCAATATTTTTTACAGTGTGTAAAAAGTTGAAGTTCATGTAAAATTACTGATTCTTTGTTGATTGCCTCTGCAAAGACTGCAACAGCGCTCCCTATGGAAGAGCAGGGTATCACTGGCACCAACTTCCAGATTACATTATATTGTGATTTGGGTTCTTTGCATAGTTATATTCTTTCAATTTCAAAGAAAAGGATCACAGGCACAGCGTAATGGACACATCGGATGTTTACTGTATACTTCACTCATTACAGATCTTTTAACTTAGTAAAAAAAAATGCTTAGGCACTAGATAGCATGGTCCTGAGCCTCTATATATACTGTTGTGTGTATTTTGTAATAACTGTCAACAATGTGACAAGACAGCAAATGTAACAGTACTTCACTTTTGCCTTCAACTACTCTCCCTCTAATTAGATCAGAATCCAAATTTTGCCACTATACCATTAACTGCTATATGAAAACAAGTCTGAATGCTCCTGTCCTCTGACCTTTTATGTACCTCTGGGATTGGGGGTCGCAATATTGGTTAAGGAAACAATTACAGCTGTGTGGAGGGGTGATATGTTGGAAGAATCATCAAATGAAGCCATATGGGTTGAACTGAAGAACAAAAAGGGGGCAATCACGATGCGGGGAGTGTACGATAGACCCCCAAACAGTCAGAGGGAGATAGAAGAGCAAATATGTAGACACATTTCTGAGAAGTGCAAAAACAATAGGGCAATAAAAGCAGGGGATTTCAACTACCCTAATATTAACTGGGATAGAAGTAGTGTAAAAGGAATAGAAGGCACAGAATTCTCAAAATGCATTCAGGAGAACTTTTTTTAGCCAATACGTAGCAAGCCCAAAGAGGCAAAACTGGACTTAGTTTTAGGGACTGAAGCTAGGCAGGTGGAAGGGGTATCAGTGGGAGAGCATTTTGGTGGTTGTGATCATAATTCAGTTAGAATTAGCATAGTTATGTAAAAGATCAAATATAGACCAGGTGTAAAAGTTCTTGATTGGGGAAAGACCAATTTTACTAAGCTGAGATGTGATTTAGCAAAAGTGGACTGGAAACAGTTACTTGAAGGTAAATCAGTGTCAGAGCAGTGGGAGGCATTCAAGGAGGAGAGAGTAAGGGTCCAGAGCAAATATATTTCCATAAGACAAAGGGTGGGACTCCCAAATCTCGCTGGATGTCAAGGGGCATGCAGGATAGGATAAGGAAAAAAAAGGTAATTTATGTCAGATACCGAGAGCTAAATACTGCAGAGAGCCTAGAGGAGTATAGAAAGTGCAGGGGTGAAATTGAAAACGAAATTAGGAAAGCAAAGAGAGGGCATGAAAAGTCAAGTCAAGGAAAACTTAAAAATGTTTTATAAATACATAAAGAGCAAGGAAAGAGTAGGGTCTATTAGGGACCAAATTTATATAACTGATGCATGGAAGCGGAAGGTGTGGGTGTGGTTCTTAATGAATACTTTGCATCTGTCTTCACAGAAGAGGGGGATGATGCAGACATTGTAGTTAAGGAGGAGGAGTACAAAATATTAGATGGGATAAACATAGAGAGAGAGGAAGTATGAAGAGGTTCAGCATCTTTGAAAGTAAAAAAAATCATCAGGATCGGTTAAAATATATCCCAGGCTATTAAGAGAGCCTACTGAGAAAATAGCAGACGCTCTGACCATCATTTTCTAATCCTCTCTGACTACAGGCGTGGTGTCAGATCTGGAGGAATGGTAAAGTTGAGCCATTGTTTAAAAAGGAAGAAAGGGATAGACCGAGTAATTGCAGGCCTATCAGCCGAACCTCGGTGCTGGGGAAATTATTCGAAAAGATTCTGAGGGAGATTATAAACCATCATTTAGAAAGACACAGATTAGTCAAGGACAGATAGCATGGATTTGATAAGGGAAGGTTGTGTCTGACGAATTGATTGAATATTTTGAACAAAAACAACAACTTATACAGCATCTTTAACATAGTAAAACGTCCCAAGGCGTATTATGAGACAATAATTTGACACCGAGCCACATAAGGAGAAATTAGGGCAGGTGACCAAAAGCTTGGTCGAAGAGGATATGCTTTAAGGAGCGTCTTAAAGGAGGAAAGAGAGATAGAGAGGCAGAGAGGTTTAGGCAAGAAATTCCAGAGCTTAGGATTTAGGCAACAGAAGGCATGGCCGCCAATAGTTGAGCAATTATGATCAGGGCTGCTCAAGAGGGCAGAATTAGAGGAGCATAGATATTTCGGGCGATTGTGAGGCTGGAGGAGATTAGAGAGATAGGGAGGGGCGAGGCCATTTGAAAAAAAGGATGAGAATTTTGAAATCGAGACGTTGCTTAACCGGGAACCAATGTAGTTCAGCGAGCACAGGGGTGATGGGTGAGCGGGACTTGGTGCGAATTAGGATACGGGCAGCCGAGTTTTGATCACCTCAAGTTTACGTAAGGTAGAATGTGGGAGACCAGCCAGAAATGCGTTGGAATAGTCAAGTCTAGAGATAACAAAGGCAATGGATGAGGGTTTCAGCAGTGGATGAGCTGAGGCAAGGGCGGAGACGGGAGCTGTTTCGGAGGTAGAAATAGGTGGTCTCAGTTATGCTGCAGATATGTGGTCGACAGCTCATTTTAGGGTTAAAAATGACACCAAGGTTGCGAACAGTGTGGTTCTGCCTCAGCTAGAAGTTGGGGAGAAGAATGGAGTCAGTGGCTAGGGAACAGAGTTTGTGGCAGGGACCGAAAACAATGGTTTCGGTCTTCCTAATATTTAATTGGAGAAAATTTCTGCTCATCCAGAACTGGATGTCGGACAAGCAGTCTGACAATTTAGAGACCATGGACGGGTCAAGAGGAGTGATAGTGAGGTAGAGCTGGGTGTCATCAGTGTACATGTGGAAACTGACATATGTTTTCGGATGATGTCACCAAGGGGCAACATATAAATGAGAAATAGGAGGGGCCAAGGATAGATCATTGGTGGACACCAGAGCTAATGATGTGGGAGCGGGAAGTGAAGCAGTTCCAAATGATTCTCTGGCTACGATTAGACAGATAAAAATAGAACAAGGTGAGTGCATGACAGTGGAGAGGCATTGGAGAAGGATAGAGTGGTCAAATGTGCCAAAGACTGTAAACAAGTCAAGAAGGATGAGGAGGGATAGTTTGCCTTTTGTTACAGTCACAAATTAGGTAATTTGTTAATTTGATGGGAGCCATTTCGGTACTGTGGAAACCGGATTAGAGGAATTCAAACATGAAGTTGCGGGAAAGATGGGCATGGATTTGGGAAGCGATAACATGTTCAAGGACTTTGGAGAGGAAAGGGAGGTTGGAGATGGGCAGTTGCTTGCAAAGACGGAGGGGTCAAGGATTGTTTTTTTGAGGAGGGGCGATGACGACAGATTTGAGGGAGAGGGGGACAGTACCTGAGGAGAGAGAACTGTTCACAATGTCAGCTAAAATGGGAGCCAGAAAAGGGAGTTGGGTGGTCAGCAGTTTGGTGGGAATAGGGTCAAGGAAGCAGGAAGTGGATTTCATGGACAAGGTGAGCTTGGAAAGATCATAGAAACATAGAAACATAGAAAATAGGTGCAGGAGTAGGCCATTCGGTCCTTCGAGCCTGCACCACCATTCAATAAGATCATGGCTGATCATTCACCTCAGCGCCCCTTTCCTACTTTCTCTTCATACCCCTTGATCCCTTTAGCCGTAAGGGCCATATCTTACTCCCTCTTGAATATATCCAATGAACTGGCATCAACAACTCTCTGCGGTTGGGAATTCCACAGGTTAACAACTCTCTGAGTGAAGAAGTTTCTTCTCATCTCAGTCCTAAATAGCTTACCCCTTATCCTTAGACTATGTCCCCTGGTTCTGGACTTCCCCAACATTCTTCCTGCATCAAACCTGTTCAGTCCCGTCAGAATTTTTTATGTTTCTATGAGATCCGCTCTCATCCTTCTAAACTCCAGTGAATACAGGCCCAGTTGATCCAGTCTCTCCTCATATGTCAGTACCGCCATCCTGGGAATCAATGTGGTGAACCTTCGTTGCACTCCTTCAATAGCAAGAACGTCTTTCCTAAGGTTAGGAGACCAAAACTGAACACAATATTCCAGGTGAGGCCTCACTAAGGCCCTGTACAACTGCAGTAAGACCTCCCTACTCCTATACTCAAATCCTCTAGCTATGAAGGCCAACATACCATTTGCCTTCTTCACCGCCTGCTGTACCTGCATGCCAACTTTCAATGACTGATGTACCATGACACCCAGGTCTCGTTGCACTTCCCTTTTTCCTAATCTGCCGCCATTCAGATAATATTCTGCCTTCCTGTTTTTGCCACCAAAATGAATAACCTCACATTTATCCACATTATACTGCATCTGCCATGCATTTACCCACTCACCTAATCTGCCCAAGTCACCCTGCAGCCTCTTAGCATCCTCCTCACAGCTCACATCGTCACCCAACTTAGTGTCATCTGCAAACTTGGAGATATTACACTCAATTCCTTCATCTAAATCATTAATGTATATTGTAAATAGCTGGGGTCCCAGCACTGAGCCCTGCGGCACCTCACTAGTCACTGCCTGCCATTCTGAAAAGGACCCATTTATCCAGACTCTCTGCTTCCTGTCTGCCAACCAGTTCCCTATCCACGTCAGTACATTACCCCCAATCCCATATGCTTTAATTTTGCACACCAATCTCTTGTGTGGGACCTTGTCAAAAGCCTTTTGAAAGTCTAAATACACCACATCCACTGGTTCTCCCTTGTCCACTCTACCAGTCACATCCTCAAAAAATTCTAGAAGATTTGTCAAGCAAGATTTTCCTTTCATAAATCCTTGCTGACTTGGACCAATCCTATCCTGCTTTCCAAATGCGCTGCTATTTCATCTTTAATAATTGATTCCAACATTTTCCCCATTACTGATGTCAGGCTAACCGGTCTATAATTACCCATTTTCTCGCTCCCTCCTTTCGTAAAAAGTGGAGTTACATTAGCTACCACAGGAACTGATCCAGAGTGAATAGGCTGTTGGAAAATGATCACCAATGCATCCACTATTTCTAGGGTTACTTCCTTAAGTACTCTGGGATGCAGCCTATCAGGCCCCGGGAATTTATCGGCCTTCAATCCCATCAATTTTCCTAACACAATTTCCCGCCTAATAAAGATTTCCTTCAGTTCCTCCTTCTCACTAAACCCTCGGTCCCCTAGTATTTCTGAAAGGTTATTTGTGTCTTCCTTCATGTAGACAGAACCAAAGTATTTGTTTAACTGCTCCGCCATTTCTTTGTTCCCCATTATAAAGTCACCTGAATCTGATTGCAAGGGACCTATGTTTGTTTTCACTAATCTTTTTCTCTTCACATGAGGGGAGATTGGAAAGAAACTGGAGAAAGATATGAGGTCAGGGCTAGGGCAGGGGGAATTCTTAGAGGAAGTTTGGCCTGGTGGGCAAGGGGAAGGAAGGGAAGTGGCAGAGGCAGCTGAACATATGGTCTCAATCTTAGAAACAAAGAAGTCCATCAGCTCCACACATTTATTGTCGGAGATGAGGGTGGAGACTGGGGAGAGTGGCTTAAGAAGATGGTTAGCAGTGGAGAATAGAAGCCGGTATTTATCTTTGCATTCCAAAATGATTCTGGAATAATGAGCAATTTTGGCAGACGAGAGCAGGACCCGATAATGCTTTATATGGTCCAGCCAGATCTGGCGGTGAATGACTAAACCATTTGTCCGCCATATCCATTCACGTCTGTGTCCTTTGGATTTAAGGGAGTGAAGATGAGGGCCGTACTGGGGGAAACGACCAGGGTGAGAGACAGTAATTGTTTTAACAAGGACTAGGGCATCAATAGTGGTGATGAGGGTGTGGTTGAGCAGATCAGTAGCTGTAGAAATGTCATGGTGCATGGAAGGCCAAAGGCTGGACAGTTGGGAGTTCATAAGTATAGTTGTAAAAGAGCTGGGAGAGAGTTTTTTCCAAGGGCGGACACAGAAGGAGATAGGGTTAGGGGGGAGGTGGAAGGGGGATGTGGGTGGAGAGTGATACGAGGAAGTGGTCAGAGATGGCCTTATCTGCGATTGACACGATGGGAGTAGCGAAGCCACGAGAGATGGCAAGGTCAAAGGGGTGGCCGTGAATATGGGGTTGGTGAGTTTACATGGAGGGAGAGATTAAGGGAGGATAGGAGACTAGAGAACACAGAGGAGAGATAGTATGATGAATTGAGATGGAGGTTGAAATCACCGAGGATGAGAAGTCGTTCGGTGCAGAGGCTGAGGGAGGAAAGTAGTGAAGAAATATCGGTGATAACATTTTTATGGTACTTGAGTGGGCGGTAGAGAACAAGAATTCTAAATGAGAGGTGAGAGGGATGGAATAAGATGAGATGTTCAAAGAAGGAGAAAGTGCCGGAGGAGTAGAGGGAACAGACCAAGGTGTGATTTGTTGATGAAAGCCACACCGCCACCACAGCAGTCTGAGTGGGACAAGTGGTGGTAGAGCCAGGCAGGGAGGCTTCATTTAAGGATAAGGTGTCATTGCCCTTCAGCCAATTTTCCGTCAGGGCCCTAATGTTGATGCAATCATCCACAATAAGCTCATGGATGGCAAGAGCCTTGTTTGCAAGTGAACTGACATTCTGGAGGGAGATGCGGAGAGGGTCGGTGATGACTGCCTCACTGCCAGCGTCCACTGGGTCAGCACTGAGGGGAATGAGTTGGATGGGGAGGAGATTGGCAAGATTAACCCCCAGTGGGCGCGCTGGGCGGGAATGTCGAACAGAGAGCAAGATGTGGCAGTTGAGGTTGCTGCTCATAAGGAGGCAATGACTAGTGCCTCGATGGGCCCTTCGTAGAATGCCAAGAGAGACACAGAGAGAAGCTGTAGGCTTATCTAAGAGGGAGTCAAGCCTGGGACGGCGGCAGGAGAGTAGGAAGGTCAAAGAGTAATGAAGGATTGGGGTAAGCATTTGGAAGGGCAGAGTATCTGAGAGAGGAGAGATGAAAGGAGACATGATGACAGGAGAGAGCAATCAGGGAGGGATAGAGAGAAAATGAAAGAGGGGCAATAGTGGAAAAGTATTGAATGGCTCGGGCCTGGAGCGGTGCACACGCGAATGGACACGGGAAAAACTCAAGTTATACAGGCCTGTCTAAATGTAGTAGTTAATGGGATACAATAGTAGGGAAACCAGAGTCAAAGTCAGAGGTCACATGGAAGGACAAAGCTGACATAAGCAGGATGAGGCCGGCACAGAGCATCGACAAACCGCGGTCCAAAGCAGGCGAGTGAAGTCCGGAAGCTATTTGAAGTGTAGAGAGTTCGAGGTTGTTGCCATAGGACAGAGAGTCGGGAGCAGTGCAGAAAGATGATGGCGAAGTTGACGCAAGTTGGAGATCACCGTAGATCAAAGCAGCGGAGAAAAAGTCAGCGACCAGCAAAGTTGAAAACCAGTAGAACGAGTGTAGCAGCATCTGCTAGCTGGAAGCCAGCAGAGCTGAAAAAACAGTAGAACAAGTTCAGCACTTCAGCAGAGACACAGCCGCAGTAAAAATGAAAAATAATCATTAGCAGCAGGCAAGTCTTACAGTGTAATCCAGTGTAGTCCAGTACAGAACGTAATAGTGTAATCTAGTGTACTTCAAAGCAGAAATATAGTCTAGATGTCCAGAGAAGTCCAGGAGATCGGAAACTAATTTGACAAAAGAATTCAGCAGCAAAGACTTGAAGGGACTGAAAGCAGAGCAAAGCCACAGCCGATGACTCAAACAGTGTAGTCCATAGAGCAACAAAGTCTTGTTCGCAAGTGATCCAGTGATGGAAAATAAGTTTCTTCAGAGATTCAGCAGTTGAAAGAGTTCAGTGAGACAAAGCCACGCCAGGGGATGGGCAGTGGGCTCTGCAGGCTTTGAACTTGCAGCTTTAAACTTGCAGGTTGAACTTGTAGTTTGGGCTGAAATGCCTTCACTATCAGAGGTAGAGTATCTTAAGCAATGGAAGAAAGGCTATTTGGGGAAGAAAGGGCAAACGATGTCAATGGATGACCACAGATATAGTTGACGAGAAGAGCAGGTCAGAAAGGAGCTACCAGCCCAGGAGCCATCTTGAATCCATCTTGAGGAGGTAACGAGGAGGATCAATGAGTATTGTGTCTGTAAGCACTCTAGTAATGACTCCACGAGGTAAGGTATTGCACTTGAATTGTTGTGACCTTAGTCCATTTATTGCAGCTCCTGAATGAGGGTACAGTAAGGTGAGCTCCCTTTTATACTTGGTTACCTGCAGTGTACAGGTGACCCCTTGGTCTCCACCAGTTGCACCCTCTGGTGGTACAGGCATAGTGTATACATTGTGAAGATACATTCAGTGGTCTTATGTAACTGTACATTGAGTGTACAGGGTATATACTTATATTATACATACACAAAATCACTCCCCCCTAAGTCTTCTGCCACTGGCCTTTGCACTTGAGGGCCCAAAGCTCTTGCACCTTGTCTGTGCTTGGAAAAGGCTCCCTCCCTGAGACACCCAAGTCCTTATTGCCGCAACATTGGGAAATGGTCAGCAGTGGATAGTTGGAGGTTGCAGTGGGAGTTGAGTGGGTTCTGGATGTGATCCATGTGTGTCCGTGGCTACATACATCCATTTCCCCCACCCATACATTGATCATGTGTGTGGCTTAACACCTGCATTTGCAGAGAAAAAAAACTAGGATTAGTTAAATCACTGTTTGGGTTTAGCACTAGTGGAACAAGTACATTTTACAGGTAAGGTACAAATGTGGTCATACAGTCTTGTCCCTGTAGGTACAGGTGGGTGAGGATGCTAGTTCCAGAGGAACCGGACTGTGTCCAGGTTGTCTGATGGCAGCGCTGCGCCCCCTGCCAGCTGGGTGAGCTCAGATCGCTCACCTGGCTGAGCCTCAGGGCCTTTGCCATTGCCGAGTGGTGGGTAGAGCCACAGGAATATGTGGCCACCCTGTCCTCCTTTGAGGGCTGCAGTGTCTCTCTGTTGCCCTTCAGCAGTAGTGGGAGTCTGGTCATCCCAAGTCCCGTCGGGAGACCTGGAAGATGCTAGCCTCTTGCTCCCAGTAATGGCCGTGGTGGCCAGAGAGGTAGGGCCGATCTGGGGCAGGGTGCCAGTGGTGGTGCCTGTGCCATCCGCTGATTGCTGGCCCTGCAGTGGGTATGCTCCCTCTGTGTGTAGCCACGCTCCCTGGGGCATCACATTGGTCCCGGAGGCGTAGGCTACATGATCGGGTAGCCTGCTGGACCTGGGTGCTTCCGACAGGAGGTTGCCCTTGGTTTTGTCGCCATACATGTAGAACCCGGCATCGCACATCATTTCTTCATTTACAGTCATGATACATTGGCTCCGACCGCAATCACCCGACTCGACATTGTTACTTGTCTTTACATATATGCATTTGTCAATTACATCTTGGCATTTGTCAATTACATCTTTTCCCTGTGTACTACTGGCATTGCTGCACAAGGTTGCATTTGTCAATTACATCTTTTCCATGTATCCTACCGGCATCGCTGTTCAAAGGTACATTTAGATATTTGCATTTGTTAATTATATCTTTTCCATGTATACCACCGGCTTCACTGTTTAAAGTTACAGTTAGAAACTTGCATTTATTGATTGCATCTTTTACATGTGTATCACTGGCATCGCTGTACAAAGAATGGAACGGTCCCTTTAATTGTGCTGGGTTGCCGGTCTCCTTTCAGAGGGCTTTGCAATCTTTACCCTAATCCGGTTCACTGCTCGGCATCACGTGTTGCTCCCTCAATGCTGCCCCTTGTGGTCTGGTCACGGCCATCTTGATTTCAGGCGCTTCACCTCGTGGTGCGGGCGCCATCTTCTTTCTCTCCGTGAGGTAGGCTGCGGTGATCCTTTTCTCCCAAGGTTCTGCCACGAAAACAGGGAAGTTACCTTCTGCGCCGATCTTCTTCCTCTGGAGTCCTGCCACTGCAGCCTGGAAGGTGAGGTCTGGTTGTTTATAGAAACATAGAAAATAGGTGCAGGAGTAGGCCATTCGGCCCTTCTAGCCTGCACCGCCATTCAATGAGTTCATGGCTGAACATTCAACTTCAGTACCCCATTCCTGCTTTCTCGCCATACCCCTTGATCCCCCTAGCAGTAAGGACCTCATCTAACTCCTTTTTGAATATAATAGAAACATATAATTAAAGCCCTTGCTAATTGATGGTGAATTTAAATACTGAGCTAATTTTGAGTAGGCCGCAGTGAGATTTGAACTCACAATCCCTGGTTTACTCGACCAGTGCTCTAACCCCTGAGCTATGGAGCCACCTGGGTTGGATCATCTCGCCGTTGGGTTGTGCGGTCTGTGTCGTCATTGCACAGTCGAATTGGATGGTTGGATTTTCAGGTGCTGCGATGGATCTAAATTTGGGGCCACATATAACGTCGATCACCGGGGCCTGGAGGCTTTCCCAGCTCCAACAGATTTGGATTTGTTTCATACATCTTCTTCCTAGCAGCATTGGACCATCACCAGCAATGATCCACAAAGGTAGCTTGTGCATCGCGCCGCCATGGGACACCTGGACATCCACGATGCCAACGACTGGGATGGTGTCGTTTGTGTAGGTGAGCAGCTTCACTTGGATCGGGATCATTTTAGGTCGTTCGCTTGGATTGCCCCAGAGTTTCTCAAAGGCCTTCTGATTCATCAACGATTGGCTCACCCCTGTGTCGACCTCCATCGAGACTGGGACACCATTGATTTCAACTTCCATTTTCAACGGAGAACTCTCGGTGGAGCAGGTAAACAATCCCTATCCCTCTTCCTGGGGCTGAGCTACCTCTTGGACTCTATCTTCCTCCTCATCAGCGCTGGAGCCCGGGTGATCGGCCAACTCTTCAGCTACTCGGTGAGTAAAATTTCTCTTACACATTCGCTGGAGATGGCCTTTTACGTTACAGCCTTTGCAAGTATAGTCTATGTAGCGGCACTGTTGGGCCCTGTCATTTCCTCCACAGCGCCAGCATGGGGCTGGCCGATTGGCCCCATGTGGCGGACTCAAGGTTGCGGGACTCAGGGGAGCAGTCTTGCCTCTAAACGGTGCCAGTCGGTTCACTGTACTTGCCGGGTTAGAGTCCTGGGAGTGAGTCATAATCCTCTTGGAATCACAAGCCGAGGCCATGAATGCCTGGCTGATGTTAATTGCCTTCTGCAGGGTGACCGTGGTGTCCGCAGAGAGCAGCCTGTGGAGGAGGCCCGCATGGCCGATTCCAATAACAAAGATGTTCCTCAGCGCTTCGGTGAGGTGGTCGCCAAAATCACATGGTGCAGCCAATTGTCTGAGGTCTGCAGCATATTTTGCAATTTCTTGGCCTTTGGGCCGCCGGTGTGTGTAGAACCGGTGTCTGGCTGTGAGGATGCTCTCTTTAGGTTTGAGCTGTTCCTGTATCATCGTTATGAGCTCCGCATACGTTTTGGTTGTCATCTTCTCTGGGGCTAGCAAGTCCCTGACAAGGCCATAAACGGTGGGTCCACAACTGCTGAGCAGGATAGCTCTGCACTTATCAGCCAGCGAGGTCGGTGTGTCTCCAGCCAGGATGTTGCCGATGAAAAAGTGTTCGAGCCTTTCCACAAAGGCATCCCAATCTTCTCCATCAGCGAATTGTTGAAAGTTGTCAAGGTTAGCCATTTTTCGCATGGAAATTCGTAATCTCGTCGCCAGTTATTGTGTCTGTAAGCACTCTAGTAATGAGGTAAGGTGGACTGTCGTGACTTTAGTCTATTTACTGCAGCTCCTGAATGAGAATACAGTAAGGTGAGCTGCCTTTTATACTTGGTTACCTGCAGTGTACAGGTGACTCCTCGGTCTCCACCAGTTGCACCCTCTGGTGGTATAGGCATAGTGCATACAGTGTGAAGATACATTCATGGTCTTATGCAACTGCACATTGAGTATACAGGGTATATACTTATATTATACATACACAACAATGAGGGTAGTGTAGTTGGTGTGGTCTACATGGATTTTAGCAAGGCCTTTGACAAGGTCCCACATGGCAGGTTGGTCAAAAAAGTAACAGCCCATGGGATCCAAGGGAAAGTGGCAACTTGGATCCAAAATTGGCTCAGTGGCATGAAGCAAAGAGTAATGGTCGACAGGTATTTCCAGTGGAGTTTCACAAGGCTACTAGGTTTCACATTACTAGGTGCCTTGCTTTTTGTGATATATATTAATGATTTCGATTTCAATGTAGGGGGCGTGATTGAGAAGTTTGCAGAAGATTCAAAAATTAGCCGTGCAGTTGTACTAAGGAAGATAGCTGTAGACTGCAAGAAGATATCAATGGACTGGTCAGTTGGGCAGAAAAGTAGCAAATGGAATTCAATCCAGAGAAGTGTGAGGTAATGCATTTGGGGAGGGCAAACAAGGCAAGGGAATACACAATAAATGGTAGGATACTGAGAAATGTAGAGGGACCTTGGAGTGCATGTCCACAGATCCATAAAGGTAGCAGGACAAGTGGATAAGGTGGTTAAGGAGGCATAAGGAATACTTGCCTTTATTAGCCGATGCATAGAATGCAAGAATACAAAGGGCTAGGTTTTACACTTTTGTGCATGTCGTCCAAAAATGGACATTATTTCCGGCGTGGGTGGTAAAAATGGGTTTTCAGATCGCCGGCTTCTCGAAGCAAATAGTCTCCATTAAGAAATTGGGCGTTACCGCGGGCAATATAAAATGGGCGGTAGCATTAAATCTCTCTGACCTTCTGCCGTAAAGTGTCGTCGTCCTTAGCAATGGCATGGCAATGCTTGATTCCTGCGATTCAGGAGGTCAAGGGTCATCATGACATGTGCAGAAAAGGAGACAGAGAGAGAGGGAGCTGAGCGGGAATGAAAGCGTGCATGGCTGTGGTGTGTGCTTGTTTAGCTGTTGTGGGAGACACGAGGGAGATTCACCAGCAGCAAAAAGCCTACTAAGCACCAAGAACATAGTTAGCAGAGTTTTTGTCCAACAAATAAGATATAACATGGAAGGATGGTGGAGGCCCTGGAGCTGGTAGCCAGGAACACTGGTGGCAGAGGGCTCCCAGTGGTCCCGGAACATCTTGCTTCTGGCTCAGAGCACATTCCCTTCTCGGGACTGTCCTCTCCCATTCCGTCCAAGCAGCGGTTCGGCCGTCATTAGCACCACCCCCCCCACCCGCCGCCAATGAAGCATCGCCTGAGGAGCTCCTCGGCCAGGCGGTTTGGAGTCAGGAGGGGAAGGGGAAGGGGTAAAGGTGGGGAGGAGAAGCAGATGGGGGGCGCGGAAGGGTTGTTTTTTACAGAAATAATGATGATTTCAGACAACTGTTTGATTTAACTGTTTTTTATTGAACAAAACCTTGTTGCGCATTGGCTCAGATAGCTGCACCGTTACACGCTGGTGATTCCTTAACATCAAAGGGTATAATTACTCTTAACTTCAATCAACTTAAACTTTAACTGTCACCAAGGTGATGCCCACCATTGATGTATGACCTGCACACCCAGCAGTGTGTCAGCCTTGTAAATAACACCAGTGTTCTTTCAGGCAAAGCACTTATTGATAAGCTCCTGACGTAAGGCTCTTGCAGCTATCATGCCACCATGGGCCCTTTCATGTGGTCTACAGAGGGGCGGGGGCATGGCTTCAGCGTCAGCCTGATTGTCTGGGCCGATGTCAGCGTCCGCCTCCTCGTCCTTCACTTCCTCTCTCTGGTGAGGTGGACTGTCAGACTCATCAGGCAATTCTTGTCCCCTCCTGTTAGCCAAGTTGTGCAGCATGGAGGACACCACCACAAATTGAGCTACCTGCTCAGGGTGGTATTGGAGCTCGCCTCCTGAATGGTCCAGGCATTTAAAGTGCTGCTTAAGCACTCCAATGGTTTTCGCCACGATATTGCGAGTGGCTCTGTGGCTCTCGTTGTATTGCCTCTCGGCTTCGGTGTGGGTATCACGCAGGGGGGTCATCAGCCAGGCGGTGAGGCCATATCCCTTGTCACCAAGCATCCAGCATTGACCATGTGGCTGATTGTTAAACAAGTCAGATACAGTGCTCTGACACAGGATGTGAGCATCATTGGCAGTGCGGCAATGAAGGTATCGCACGATGGAACTGTGCATGATTTATCACTATGGATAGTACCAGGCGATGGCCCAACGCTGTTCAGCAGAAGCTGGCTAGGAAAGATCTGATAGAAGTGGGACGACATCAAAGCACTGTCTTCGGTGGATGACGCCTCGTGCGCCCAAGTGCTAAACAAATTCCCGTCGTTATTCGAGCCAGGCATCGGCAACTTCACAGGTGCCAAAGTGCAGATCCATCTAGACCCAGATGCACGACCCATTCATCACAAGGCCCGAGCGGTTCATAGAAACATAGAAACATAGAAAATAGGTGCAGGAGTAGGCCATTCGAGCCTGCACTACCATTCAATATGATCATGGCTGATCATGCAACTTTAGTACCCTATTAAGGACGTTCTTGCTATTGAGGGAGTGAAACGAAGGTTCACCAGACTGATTCCCGGGATGGCAGGACTGACATATGAGGAGTGACTGGATCGACTGGGCCTGTATTCACTGGAGTTTAGAAGAATAAGAGGGGATCTCATAGAAACATATAAAATTCTGACGGGTTTAGACAGGTTAGATGCAGGAAGAATGTTCCCAATGTTGGGGAAGTTCAGAACCAGAGGGTCACAGTCTAAGGATAAGGGGTAAGCCATTTAGGATCGAGATGAGGAGAAACTTCTTCACTCAGAGGGGTCAAGTTTTGGGCCGTGCCTAGAACGGCGCAGCCCTGTGAGCCACGCCTGATTTCCGCGCTCAAAACCGCGCCTAAAACTTACGTCGGTATTCTCCCCGCTGCTGGAACGTTCCAGCCCCTTGACGCAGCGCAGCACAAGCTGTGGGGTGCGGAGCTAGGTCCCAGCGCTGAAAATAGTGACGGGACCTCTGCACATGCGCGCTAGAGTGTGTGCGCATGTGCAGTAGCTCCAGGCACCCGAGGCTGTGTGGGAGGGGCCCAAAGCATGCCGCCCCTAGCACTGGCCGAATGGGCTCACTGAGGCGGCGAAGATCGGACTTGGGCCTCCCTCCTCTTCAGTTCCTGGTCCGGCTCTCTCCTGCCCCCGCCTCCATCAGCCAGCTCCTGCTCCTGGTCCAGCTCTCTCCCGCCCCCGCACCCTCCCCCAGACAGCTCCCGCTCCGCTCCGGTCCACTCCACACTCCCTCCATGTCTTCGGCGGGGCCCGCCCGTCCGCATCTTGCTGGGGGCGGGCCACGCCCGAAGCCTTCAGCCCGGCTTCCTCTCGTCGGCCGGGCCTGTTCAGCTTCCCTCCCTCCCTCTCCTCTCTGCCCGTCCCCCCTCCCTCCCTCTCCTCTCCGCCCCTCCCTCTCCTCTCCCACCCCCTCCCTCCCTCCCTCTCCTCTCCCCCTCCCTCTCCTCCCTCCCTCTCCTCTCCCCACTCCCTCCCTCTCCTCTCCCATCCCCCCAACCTCCCTCTCCTCTCTCCCCCTCCCTCTCATCTCCTCCTCACTCCCTCTCCCCCCTCCCTCCCTCTTCTCTCCCCCCTCCCTCCCTCTCCCACCCCCTCCCTCCCTCTCCTCTCCCTCCCCCCTCCCTCTCCTCTCCCTCCCACCTCCTTCCCTCTCCTCTCCCACCCCATCCCTCCCTCTCCTCTCCCTCCCCCTCTCACTCCCTCTCCTCTCCCATCTCCCTCCCGCCCTCTCCTCTCCCCCTCCTTCTCCTCTCTTCTCCCCTCCCTCCCTCCCTCTCCTCTCCCCCTCCCTCCCTCTCCTCTCCCCCTCTCCTCTCCCCCCTCCCTCCCTCTTCTCTCCCCCCCTCCCTCTCCTCTCCCCCTCCCTCTTCTCTCCCCCTCTCCTCCCTCCCTTCCCTCCCCTCCTCTCCATCCCCCCCTCCTCTCCATCCTTCCTCTCCCCTTCCTTCCCCCCTCCCCCCTTCCTCCCCCCACCCCTCACTGTCAGAAACACAGAGACACTGACAGACGGAGAGAGAGAGAGAGACTGACAGACAGAGCAAGAGAGAGACACTGACAGCCAGAGAGAGAGAGAGAGACACTGACAGAGAGAGAGAGAGACACTGGGGTGGGAGGGAGGGGCGGGGGGCATCCCAGCACATTGTTGGAGGGCTCCCGGTGCTCAGTCAGTGAGTAGAAACTGAATTTTTTATTGATTGATTTTTTAATTATTTTTTTTATTTTATATTTTTTAATTTTTTTTTTGATAGATTTATTAGTTGATTTATTGATTTATTTATCATTTATTATTGATGATGGCTCTTTATTTTTAAAAGTGATGTGTTTCATGTTTGTAAACTTCCCCCCGCCCCCCGCCCCCCCCCCCAATCTCTCTTCCTGATTTCTAAGTGTAGGCAAGGTTTTTCTGAGCGTACAAAAATCTATACTTACTCCATTCTAAGTTAGTTTGGTGTAAGTTTTCGCTGCCTAAACTTGCAAAACAGGCGTAAGTGGCCGGACACGTCCCCTTTTGAAAAAAAAATCTGTTCTAAAATGAAACTGTTCTAACTCACTAGAACTGGAGGAAACTAAATGCCGAGAATTGCAATTTCTAAGATGCTCCATTCTAAACTAGTTGCTGCAAAAAAATAGGAGCAACCCAGGCCGAAACTTGACCCCAGAGAGTTGTTAACCTGTGGAATTCTCTACCAGAGAGTTGTTGATGTCAGTTCGTTAGATATATTCAAGAGGGAGTTAGGTATGGCCTTTATGGCTAAAGGGAGCAAGGGGTATGGAGAGAAAGCAGGAAAGGGGTACTGAGGTGAATGATCAGCCATGATCTTATTGAATGGTGGTGCAGGCTCGAATGGCCGAATGGCCTACTCCTGCACTTATTTTCTCTGTTTCGATGTTTCTATGTTTCCTGCTTTCTCTCCATACCCTTTGATCCCTTTAGCAGTAAGGGCCACATCTAACTCCCTTTTGAATATATCTAATGAACTGGCCTCAACAACTTTCTGTGGTAGAGAATTCCACAGGTTCACAATTCTCTGAGTGAAGAAGTTTCTCCTTATCTCGGTCCTAAATGGCTTACCCCTTATCCTTAGACTGTGACCCCTGGTTCTGAACTTCCCCAACATCAGGAACATTCTTCCAACATCTAACCTGTCCAGTCCCGTCAGAATTTTATGTGTTTCTATGAGATCCCCTCTCATTCTTCTAAATTCCAGTGAATATAAGCCGAGTCAATCCAGTCTTTCTTCATATGTCAGTCCTGCCATCCCGGGAATTAGTCTGGTGAACCTTCATTGTACTCCCTCAACAGCTAGAAACTCCTTCCTTAGATTAGGAGAGCAAAACTGTACACAATATTCAAGGTGTGGCCTCAGCAAGGCCCTGTACAACTCCAGTAAGACCTCCCTGCTCCTATACTCAAATCCTCTTGCTATGAAGGCCAATGTGTCATTTGCCTTCTTCACCGCCTGCTGTACCTGCATGCCAACTTTCAATGACTGATGTACCATGACACCCAGGTCTCGTTGCACTTTCGCTTTTCCTAATCTATCACCATTCAGATAATATTCTGTCTGCCTTCCTGTTTTTGCCACCAAAGTGGATAACCTCACATTTATCTACATTATTTTGCATCTGCCGTGCATTTGCCCACTCACCTAACCTGTCCAAGTCACCCTGCAGCCTCTTCGCATCCTCCTCACAACTCACACTGCCACCCAGCTTAGTGTCATCTGCAAACTTGGAGATATTACATTCAATTCCTTCGTCTAAATCATTAATGTATATTGTTCCATACATGAAGCGAGAGAAAGTCGAGATCGAGCTGGACAGACTTCAACGAGAGGGGATCATATCGCCAGTCGAGTTCAACGAGTGGGCCAGTCCAATTGTTCCGGTTTTGAAAAGCGATGGTGTTATGTATGCATGCCTACAATGTTATGATGTACTGTAACACTGAATGTACCTTCACTCTGTATATACCTTACCTGTTCATCAGAGGGTGCTGCTGCTGGAGACCTAAGGGTTACCTGCACACTGCAGGTAACCCAGTATAAAAGGGAGCTCACCTCTTGGTGTCCTCACTCTAGGAGCTGCAATAAAGGACTACAGTCTTCACAGTTGAAGTAACATACTCCTGCCTCATGGAGTCATTAACGGAGTGCCTACATATACAATAACTGGCGACGAGGTCATGAACTACACGCACAACATGTCGAATGTCAGCAACTTCCAAAAATTCACCGATGGGGAAGATTGGGATGCCTTCATAGAAAGGTTAGAACACTTCTTCAAAGCCAATGACCTGGATGGGGACACACCGGCCACACTGGCGAACTAGTGCAGGGCCATCCTGCTTAGTAGTTGTGGGTCCACTATCCATGGCCTCGTCAGGGACTTGCTAGCCCCAGCGAAGGCAACAACCAAGAGCTATGGGGAACTTGTAACCTTAATACAAGAGCAACTAAAACCCAAGAAAACATCCTCACAGCCAGGCACTGGTTCGACACTCACCTGCGACCCGAAGGCCAAGAAATTGCTAAGTATGCTGCATATTTAAGAAGATTGGCTGCACCATGTGATTTTGGCGACCACCTTACCGAAGCACTAAGGGACATATTTGTTATCGGAATCGGCCACGAGGGCCTCCTCCACAAACTGCTCTCGGCAGACATCACAGTCATCTTGCAGAAGGAAATTAAAGTGAGCCAGGCCTACATGATTTCGGTCGGCGACTCCAAGCGAATGATGACCCACACCCAGGACTCTAAACTGACGAGCGCAGTGAACCAAATGGCGATTTTTAAAGGCAGAAATGCTGCCCCAAGTCCCGCAACCCTGAGTCCGCCACATGGGGCCAACCGGCTAGCCCCGTGTTGGTGCTGTGGAGGAAACCTTCAGAGAATGTGCAGAAAAAGCTTTACTCACCGCGTCGCTGAAGAGTTGGCTGATCACGGGGGCTCTGACACAGATGAATACAAAGCTGCTCAACCCCTGGAAGAAGAGTAGAGAATTTATACCTGCTCCACCAAGAGTTTTCAGTGGAAGATGGAAGTAGTCATCAATGGAGTTCCAGTTTCAATGGAAATCGACACAGGGGTGAGCCGGTCTTTGATGAGCCAGATGACCTTTGAAAAACTTTGGATCAATCCCACCAACTGACCAAAAACTGTCTCCTGTCCAGGCGAAGCTGCTCACCTACACCAAATGTAAAATTCCAGTCGTTGGCAGCGTGGACGTCCAGGTCTCCCAGGGCGGCGTGCTGAACAAACTCCTCCTGTGGATCGTTGCCGGCGATGGTCCAACGCTGCTGGGAAGAAGTTGGATGAAGCAGGTCCAAGTCGGTCGCAGTGACGACGGCCTGCGGGCTCCAGCAATCCACATCCCACGCAGCCCCGAACTTGGATCCATCGCTGCACCTAGAAATCCTACTGTCCAGCTCGACTGCATGGCGACGACTCCACAACACCGTGGTGAGATCACCAAAACCGAACGTCCAGACCTCACCTTCCGGGCCGTGGCAGGTCTCCAAGGGAAGAAGATCGGTGAAAAAAGTGGATTCCCGACGTCTGTGGCTGAACCTGAGGAGGAAAAGATCACCACAGCCTACCTGGAGGAGAGCAAGAAGATGGCGGCTGCACCACAAGGCGAAGAACCTAAAATCAAAATGGCCATGACCAGACCACGAGGGGCAGTGTTGGAGGAGTGACACGTGGCACCGAGCGGCGAACCGAATTGGAAGGCCCCCTTAAAGGAGACCGGTAACCCAAAGAAATTAAAGGGGCAGTTTCACTCTAAATATGACAAGGACTTTAAAGTTAAAAGTGCAGTTAGCGTATGCAGGTATGCTAATGTAACATTGAATTGTGATGCCGAAGTAACTGATGAGGAAAATGTAATGAATACTTGTGTAAGTGATGTTAGGAACAAGTTTTTAATGTTTAATGATGATGATAGAAATTTTAAAATGATAAATGTAATCATGTATGGAGAGACCAAGATACAAGAAAGTGATGTAAATGCTGTAAGTAATAGTGTAAAGAGAGATAACAGTGTAGATTCGACGATGTATGATCGGAGCCAATCTGTCATGTATACGGGAAGTGGACTGTTAAAGGACACCGGGTTCTGCAAGTACAGTGTAAATGCCAGAGGAATCCCCCTGTGGGAGACCCCCAGGTCCAGCGGGCTACCTGACCATGTAGCTTGGACTTTTGGGACAAATGTGATGCCCCAGGAAGGGCTCACAGACACCCAGTGGGAGCAGACCCACTGCAGGGACAGCAGTCAATGGGCAGCACAGCCACCACCACTGGCAACCTGCCCCTGATCGACCCTACACCCCTTGGCCACCAGGGCCAACACCAGGAGCGAGAGGCCAGTACCCTCCAGCTTTCCTGGCGGACCCTGGGATGACCAGACTTTCACCACCAATGGAGGACAAGGTGCCCACACAGTCCTGTGGCCCTGCCAACCATCACACACCATCACTTACCCACACTACAGAGTATGTACCCTACCTACTGCACTGGCTCCCCCACTGAGGGATCCCACAACAGTGACACCCACATGGACTGTGTGTGAGGAGGGGGGAACTGAATGAGGCCAGCCTCAAGTACAGGGATCACACCTGGCACCCACACAACCTTCACCACAACCTCCTACAGCCCACTACTGATCACCTCCCCAGGTCATGGCAATAAGGACTTGAAAAATGCTGAGAGGGGAGTGTTGTTATGTATGCATGCCGACAATGTTATGATGTACTGTAACACTGAATGGACCTTCACCCTATTTACACCTTACCTGTACACCAGAGGGTGCTGCTGCTGGAGACCTAAGGGTTACCTGCACACTACAGGTAACCCAGTATAAAAGGGAGCTCACCTCTTGGTGTCCTCACTCTAGGAGCTGCAATAAAGGACTATAGTCTTCACAGTTTAAGTACCATACCCCTGCCTCATGGAGTCATTAACAGAGTGCCTACATATACAATAGATGGGATGGTCAGAATCTGTGGGGACTACAAGGTACCAATCAACCGAGTCTCGTTACAGGACCACTACCCAAAGCGGATAACCTGTTCGCAATGCTAGCAAGGTGGAAGTCATTCACCAAGCTGGATCTAACCTCTGCTTACATGACACGGGAGCTGGCTGAACCTTCGAAAAAATTGACGTGCATCAACACACACAAAGGACTGTTCATAATCAACAGATGCCCTTTTGGGATTCGCTCGGCTGCGGCCATCTTCCAGAGGAACATGGAGAGTCTGTTGAAATCGGTTCCACGCACCGTGGTGTTTCAAGACGAAATCTTGATCACAGGCCGCAACACCACCGAACACTTGCACAACCTGGAAGAGGTTCTAAAGCGACTGGACAGAGTGGGACTCAGGCTAAAACGCTCCAAGTGTGTTTTCCTGAGGTCGAATTTCTGGGGAGAAAGATTGTAGCAGACGGCATCAGACCCACGGACTCCAAGACGGAGGCAACCAAGAATGCACCCAGACCACAAAATGTGACGGAGCTGCGCTCGTTCCTTGGACTCCTCCACTATTTTGATAACTTTAAACCTGGGTTGAGCCTTTACATTTATTGCTATGCAAGGGTGACGACTGGGTTTGGGGTAAATCTCAAGAGACAGCCTTTAACAAGGCCAGAAACCTGCTATGTTCTAACAAATTACTTGTATTGTATGTCCCGTGTAAACGTTTAGTACTAGCTTGTGATGCATCTTCGTACGGGGACGGTTGTGTGTTACAGCAAGCCAATGTGTCAGGCAAACTGCAACAGGTTGCATATGCATCCAGAAGATTATCTAAGTGCTGAAAGAGCCTACATTATGGTTGAGAAAGAAGCATTAGCATGCATATACAGGATTAAGAAAATGCACTAATACCTATTTGGATTCCGGTTCGAGCTCGAAACCGACCACAAGCCATTCATTTTGCTGTTCTCGGAAAGCAAAGGTAGTAACACCAATGCTTCGTCCCGCATCCAAAGATGGGCACTAACGTTATCTGCGTATGATTATGTTATCTGCCACAGACCAGGCACTGAGAACTGTGCTGATGCCCTCAGTCGGCTACCATTGCCCACCACCGGGATGGAAATGGCACAACTGCAGACTTGCTTCTTGTAATGGATGCTTTTGAGAGCGAGGGGTCACCCATCACTGCTCACCAGATCAGGACCTAGACTAGCCAGGACTCTGTGCTATCACTAGTAAAAAGCTGTGTCCTCAATGAGAGCTGGTTGGCGGTTCCTGGGGAAATGCAAGACGAAATTGAGCTGTTTCAAAGACGCAAGGATGAAATGTCCATCCATTCGGACTGTCTCCTATGGGGGAATTGTGTAGTTTTGCCAAAAAAAGGCAGGGAAACGTTTATACGCGACGTTCACGGTATCCACCCAGGCATAGTCATGATGAAGGCTATCACCAGGTCGCACGTTTGGTGGCCCGGCATTGACTCGGAATTGGAGTCATGAATACACCAATATAACACTTGCTCACAGTTGAGCAATGCACCAAGGGAGGCCCCACTGAGTCATAAGAACATAAGAACATAAGATTTAGGAACAGGAGTAGGCCATCTAGCCCCTCGAGCCTGCTCCGCCATTCAACAAGATCATGGCTGATCTGGCCGTGGACTCAGGTCCACTTACCCGCCCGCTCCCCGTAACCCTTAATTCCCTTATTGGTTAAAAATCTATCCATCTGTGATTTGAATACATTCAATGAGCTAGCCTCAACTGCTTCCTTGGGCAGAGAATTCCACAGATTCACAACCCTCTGGGAGAAGAAATTCCTTCTCAACTCGGTTTTAAATTGGCTCCCCTGTATTTTGAGGCTGTGCCCCCTAGTTCTAGTCTCCCCAACCAGTGGAAACAACCTCTCTGCCTCTATCTTGTCTATCCCTTTCATGATTTTAAATGTTTCTATAAGATCACCCCTCATCCTTCTGAACTCCAACGAGTAATGACCCAGTCTACTCAATCTATCATCATAAGGTAACCCTCTCATCTCCGGAATCAGCCTAGTGAATCGTCTCTGTACCCCCTCCAAAGCTAGTATATCCTTCCTTAAGTAAGGTGACCAAAACTGCACGCAGTACTCCAGGTGCGGCCTCACCAATACCCTGTACAGTTGCAGCAACACCTCCCTGCTTTTGTACTCCATCCCTCTCGCAATGAAGGCCAACATTCCATTCGCCTTCCTGATTACCTGCTGCACCTGCAAACTAACTTTTTGGGATTCATGCACAAGGACCCCCAGGTCCCTCTGCACCGCAGCATGTTGTAATTTCTCCCCATTCAAATAATATTCCCTTTTACTGTTTTTTTTTCCAAGGTGGTTGACCTCACATTTTCCGACATTGTATTCCATCTGCCAAACCTTAGCCCATTCGCTTAACCTATCTCAATCTCTTTGCAGTCTGTGGTCATGGCCCTCCAAACCGTGGTCCAAGGTCCACGTAGATTTCGCTGACCCCTTTCGAGAAAAGATGTTCCTAGTAGCAGTGGACGCTTACTCTAAATGGATTGAATGTATAATAATGTTATCATGTACGTCCACTGCCACCATTGAAAGCCTCCAGGCCATGTTCGCCATCCATGGTTTGCCCAACGTCCTTGTTAGTGACAATGGACCATGTTTCACCAGCTCGGAATTCAACGAGTTCATGACCCGCAATGGCATCAAGCATGTCAGGTCTGCGCCGTTGAAGCCCGCTTCCAATGATCAAGTGGAACGGGCAGTCCAAATCATCAAGCAGAGCTTGAAACGCATGACGGACGGTTCCCTGCAGACCCGGTTATCTCGGATTCTGCTCAGCTACCGCATGCGATTCCACTCGCTTACCAGGATTCCCTCTGCAAAATTGCTGAAGAAGAGAGCGCTCAAAACTAGGCTCTCCTTAGTCCACCCGGATCTCAATGATCATGTAGAAATCCGGCGTCACCGGTATAACATGTACCACGATCGCGCGGCTATATCGCGTGACATTGAGGTTAATGACCCTGAGGTTAATTACGCTCATGGTCCCAAATGGGTTGCTGGCACTGTTTTAGCCAAGGAGGGGAATAGAGTGTTTGTTGTCAAGCTTTTGAATGGACAAACGTGCAGAAAGCACTTGGATCAGACCAAACTGCGATTCTACGACACCCAAGAACAGTTTGAAGAGGACATTACCATCAATGATCCACCCACACACACCCAACCAGCAATCGACCTTGCGGTCAACCACGAGGATGAACCCACCATGCCCAACAGTCCGATCAGACCAGCCACACCGCGGTGCAGCAATGATCCGACCGACTCACCCATGCCAGGACTTCAACTCAGGCGATCAACCCGGGAACGCCGAGCCCCGGATCGCCTCAACTTGTAAATAACTTCTATCTAAGACTTTGGGGGGGCGAGGGTCGGGGGGTGGGGGGGGAAATTATGTTATGTATGTAAACATTACCAATGTGTAAGACTTGGCACCAGAGGGTGCACCTGTGGGAGACCCAAGAGTCACCTGCACACCCTGGGCAAGCAGGTATAAAAGGCAGCGTACCATGCTGCCTCCTCACTCTGGAGTTACATTAAAGAGACCAGGGTCACAACAGTTTGAGCTTACAGTATACAGTCTTCTGGAGTTATTCTGAACATAGCACTGGTAGTCGACAACGAGTTGGACATTCAGGGAGTGGAATCCCTTGGGATTCCTGAAAACCTCTGCATCCTGAAAAGGTGCCCACATCACGATGTGCATTCAGTCTATTGTTCCCTGCCCTTGGGGAAGTTTGCAATTCTGGAGAATCCTAGAACCCTCTTACTCTGTGCCTCCCTGGTCATTGGGAAGCTGATCAAGTCCCTCCTGCATGCTTCAGTGACTTGTCTAATACAGCAATGTGTGGCATGCTGAGATAGACCGCAAATGTCACCAGCTAAGGCCTGAAAAGAACTCAACACATAGAACAACAATGCTGCGGTGACCTTGACCTCGACGGACAATGCAGTACTGATGGTGCTGGCAGGCTGCAGACCTGCCCTTATCAGCTGGCATACCTCAGTGATAACCTCTTTGTGGAAGCACAGTCTCCGAAGGCAGGTGGTGTCGGGCAAGTCGAGGTAAGACCACTTGCCCCTGTACTTGCGGGGGGTGTAACCTTTGGTCTGTCACGTCTTACATTGGGAACATAATGCTGTGGAGCATACCTTTGGCCATTTCGAGTCTGCAGCATGTAATTGGTCACCAAGAGAGGGTGAGAAAGGACAGGCCCCATTGCAATAGCTCTCTGTTTTCCACCGATTGGTCACAAACAATGAATGCCCCAATGAAGACACCAATTAAATTCCAATCGGTCACAGTATGGTCAAGATGTTTGTACAGATGTTCACATCAACTCCAACGACCTCCAGAGTACATCCGAGCTCCCCCGAGGTTGAAGCACAGCAGCCTTTTAAAGGATGCGACATGTGATTAGTTCCGGTTAGTTCCACTTTTTCCGGGCGTTTTTTTGGGCAAGCGATATTGTGGGCGATATGTGTGCAAGGTGGTGAAAGTGACGCTGGGTGATCTCATGGCCGCTTGTTTCAGCAAATGTGATCTTTAGGACAAAAAAAAATTGGGCGGGCGTTATTATTGAATCTCGGCGTTAATTCCGTGCGGAAAGGAACGCTGTGCAATATTATGGGTGTTGGTTTCGCCCATTCTGATGATTCCGCCCCAAAAAAGTGGGCGGGCAGTATTATTTTTTTCCAGCATTGCGCATATGGGAAAAGTAACGCTCGGCGATAAGTTTCCATTTTGTGGCTAAAAGGGCGATATCTGGGCATTATATGTCATTTCAGCGGTAAAATGGACGTTAAGTGGGCGTTAAGCATGCAAAAAAAGTGGAAAATCTAGCCCAAGATGCTTTTCCTTTATTAGCCGAGGTATAGAATAAAACAGCAGCGAGGTTCTGCTTGAACTGTATAAAACACTAGTTAGGCCACACTAGTTAGAACTGTACTGTATACAGTTCTGCTCGTCACATTACAAGAAAGATGTGATTGCACAAAAGGGTACAGAGAAAATTGACGAGGATGGAGAAGCACTGGAGAAGTTTAGCTATGAAGAAGATCTTTCTGCCTCTTTCCTTCTTTAAGACCATTGTTATTTTTTTTAATTATTCATGGGATGTGGGTGTCGTTGGCAAGGCCAGCATTTATTGTCCATCCCTTGAGAAGGTGGCGGTGAACTGCCATTTCAGAGGGCAGTTAAGAGTCAAGCACATTGCTGTGGGTCTGGAGTCACATGGGCCAGACCAGGTAAGGATGGCAGATTTCCTTCCCTGAAGGACATTAGTGAATCAGATGGGTTTTTACAACAATCCTGTAGTTTCGTGGTCACCATCACTGTTAGCATCCACTTCTTTCACTAATGAATTGTTCCTTTCTGATACTATAAATAAAATATATCTGGGATCTAATTTCAGAAAAATAAAAAGTTAATATATTCAAATTTTGAGAAACGTGTAGAGATAAAAAAGCAATCAGATTTTTGTTGAATAATAAACTCAGGTATAATGTAATCAGACTGAATACAGTGTAATTAAATCATCTGTCCTGTATGTTTTAATTTGGGATTAAAATGTGTAGTACCTTACCCGAAAACCTAACCTGGCCCTATATTTGTGAAAATATTTTCATCTTGAACAAAAAGCAAATTTAAAGTTGTTGAATATTCCAACTCAAAAAGGAAAGTTCTCCGGTATCCCGATTCATTTAAATGTTTGTCTATGGCATATCATACATCAAATGTGGAGCATGACGCAGTAAATTTGCCTGAACAGAAAAAAATTCCAAAACTGAAATTTGAACTAATTACAACGCCCCATTTATTCTTTTCAAGGTGGCTCCAACCACCATTTTGGATTTCTGACACGGTTGAATATGTATCCTTGTAATTAATATTTAAACATAAGCAACATGTGAGCTGAACAATTACTATTGCTGATATTAGCAAATGAGTGCTTAATGAATGACATTAAGCATGACTTTCCTCCGTCCTCTATTTAACTGGGTTAATGCTTCCACTAAACTCGCAGACAGAAGAATGTCATATTAAACTTTTATCCATTAACACCAGAAAAGTAATTTCTAGGTTATAAAAAATTAAATAATTCAGACTAAAATCATTACGCTTACCCATAAAATTAATTATTTAATGTCAGAAGCTACTGTAATGTTTCCCTGCAAAGGCCTGGTCCTCTCTCTGCACCTTGGGGCTTCGGTTCTGCTTCAGTTCCAGAATGTGGAATATTAACCTGAATCACATGTTGAGAACATTCCCAGCTCCGATGGACAAATTCTGTGCATATAGGAAACAAAGATATTGGCCTAGAAATTCATTCAGGCCTCATCCATGTTACAGGTGTAAAACAGGTGCCTCAGCATCCAATATTGCGCATGGCATCCTTGTACATATTCCGTGCTGGAAGTGTGCCACCCGCCATATTAGTAAAGGCTCCTGTATAACCGTCCAAGGACCGCACCTGAAACAGGCATTAGGTCCTTCTCATATCGAAATAGGTGACGTAATTATTGGTTACAAAATTTGTTCACAACTTACCAGAGCATGCACCATGCATTAATGTCAATGCAAATAAATATTGGGTGGAGTGTAAAATGGGCGACCGATTAACTGTCACTCATTTTGTGCTGCCACCAAGGCCAATTTATACCCCCATAGTTTTAAGTCTGGTGTTATTTACTCACCCAGTCTGCATCATACCCAGAAACACTGTCTAAACTGCTTCCTGCATCAATCTTCAAGATGATTACAAAACATGGAAAGGAAGGTATTAAAATTAATTAAATGACATGCCTATCACTAAACATGGAGAGGAATAAATCCAATTACAATAAAAGCCCAAACCACTATAGTATCATTGCTATTGGTGTCCACCCACCAGCTGCAGACGTAACAGGCTAGAAATTGCATAGCGTCCTGTTTGGAGCGATAACTTTTGTGGGAACATTTGATTCGGCTGGGAACTTCCTCTTTAGCACTCCAAGAGAGAAGTGGAGCACTAAATCAAGCACCATCACTTCCCTTAGAGTGCTAAAGGGAGTGAAAAGGGCGGTAGCAGCAGAGCGCTGAACAATGTTCCGTGCAGCGCTGCCGTCTGTATGTGTTCCTTCCCTCCCTTAAAGGGAAGGGCCAATGTTGGGGTAACTGACTTTTACTGCTGTCTGTGTTGGGCCATGTCACCTGCGCTATGTCCATAGTAGCCCCAAGCACTCTAAGGGAGTGCAGGGCTGAGCAATCATGGGGTCTAAAACTATCAAAATGCACCACACTGGGGCCATAATTACATTTTGCCCTACCTGACTACCACTGCCTTTGGGTAGCTCTCCTCAAGCGGCCAGCCAAAGTGACAATGCCTCCTGCAGCTGCTGTTGTTGACTCCCAGTGATGCTGCAGCAGGCGGGAGCAAATATTGTATCCAGGACGATAACGGGTGTTGCACACCGAATGACATCACGATCACCAGGGCACAAGAGATCGAGGTGGTAAGTTGTAGCGCCAGTGTAAATCCATTAGGGAAGTTCACGGACGTTGGTGATTTCGTCGCGCTTGGTCGGTAACCTTTTGGTGCCCCGTTACCACTTCTGGAGATGCTAACGGGGGCGCAACGCAGACCAATTTCTCCACCAACATTTCCATGGTGATCCGGAAGATGGTGGTCAGACTGTCCCAGGTCAACCTCATCTCCAAGCTCTGCCAGCACAACCATCACTGATTCATCTATAGATTCTTGTATTGTCACCATGGATGTCTGCTCTTCCTGCTCACCTGGCACATAGAAGGCATCTCTTCTATTATTGATGTGTGTAAGTTTCTTTCTTCATTTGGAACTGTTTCAAGACTGAGATACCATGAAAGTCTTCCACTGATAATTGAAGAAAAGGTTTGGGCCCATTTTTAACTCCGAGGAGTTTTCTGAAAGTGAATTCAAAACTCATCCGCTGTCCCAGAAAACGAGCCCAGGGTATTTCAACTCCCAAGCCTCATTACTTGACCTGCCGCAAAACCCACCCAATTCCAGACAGCTATTTCTGGCAAGTCAGCCAGACACCTATTTAAAGCCTTTTAAACTGAGGTTACCAGATTTTACAGCTTCATTGCTGGAAAAGGAAATTGCTCAGAAATTGATCCAGGCTCTGTGAGGCCTCTCTGGAGGTTCTGTTGGAAGAGGTCAGGATGCGAAAGCAAGTTCTCTTTCCAGCCAGCAGAAAGAAGATCCCATAACATCAACCATAAAATTCACCTCCATAGCGCTGGTACTTTTAGTCATTTAAAAAAAAAGTGCCATCCGTCTCGCTTCCACCCACTCCAGTATGGCCTGCGCTATTCATCATCTTGGTGAGGACGATACCGTGAGCGGTACATGCGTGCACTGGCAGTATGCACAGTAGGAAGATTGTGACATCAGTCAACGTATAATGCCGATTTCACGCATGAACTGCCATTTTTGATGTCGCCGCTCCAAACAACGTCCTCTCCTAAACACACACAGCTGAACGTGCAATCAGTTGCCTGAGGGAACCCCAAGGGATCTTAAAGGGATACATTCAACTTGCAGATAAGTTGCTTATTGCTTTTGAATTGCCTCTTGCAGAGTTTATAGAAGCACTGGGTTCCTGTAAGAGATTTAAAAAATTGTTGAAGTGTACAGGGAGTGCTGCTGGACGTTGGGAAGGTGTTGGCTGCTACTGGAAGGCCTCTGACTCCATCACTTGCTCCCAGTTTTGGGGGCTTTACTTGCAGTCCACCTCATGCTGCAACATGACAGGGAGATGGAGCAGAGGCAGCAAAGACAAACTGCTGGCAGAAGGAGGGGGAGGAAGGGGAGGAGGGCTCTCAGCAGGTGGCCTTACGCCGAGGGTCTTCGGGAGCACTTCTCCCACCTGCACTTGAGCAATCGAGCTGTATTTACAGTGGCTCTGCTTCAACAAGGAGATGTTCATAGAATGCCACCTCTTGGAATCAGACTTGCAGCCTCAGAGCAAGTCGATGACGGTGCTGCCAGTGGCCCTCAATGTGACCGTGGCCCTGAATCTTTTCACCAACGCACCCTTCTGCGGGAACAGGCAACATAGCAAACATCTCGCAGTTCACCATCTATTGCATCCAGGAGGTCACAGAGGATCTGTACTCTAGGAGAGAGAGAAACAAGAGGAGTGAGCACATGGCTTTGCCAGGATATGCCATTGATAGCTTTGCAGCCACCCCATCTCAATGGTAAGGCATACTACAACTGCAAAGGGTTCCATTCATTTAATGTGCAGTTGGTGTGTGACCATGCCCAACACATCATGCCAGTGAATGCCCGCTTTTCTGCCAGCAGTCATGATGCCTTCAACCCTGCACCTGTGCCAGCAATCTTCCAGACATCACGTTGAACATGAGGGTGGCTGCTCAGTGACAAGGGCTATTTGTTCTACGCCTGGGTGATGACTCCCCTTCACAACCCCACCACTGGTGACCGGCACTCATATATTGACAGCCATGCTGCCACAAGGAACGTCATCAATCAGACCATCGGGTGCTGAAGCAACGGTTCCGCTGCCTTGACTGCTTGAGAGAAGCCCTCCAGTACTCACCAGAGTGGGTGTCCCAATTCATGGTGGTCTGCTGTATCCTCCATATCCTCCACAACTTGGCCATCATGAGGGCACAGCCCTTGCCACCACGGTTTCAACGACCACCTTAGGAGGAGCAAGGGAGGAGGCAGCCTGCATGTCCATGTTCCGGACAGGCTGTCCGTGAGCACATCATCAGACTCCGGTTCCCCTGAATGAAACCCCAGATCCTGTTGATCAATACTTCTCCACCTTACCATCCCTCTGTCATGGAACATAACAGCGTCCTCTTGGCCACAGTGCTGAAATGAAAGTCACCACAAAACAAACATTCCAAACCAAATTTATAAATCAATCAATCCAATATTACATAACAAAGTCATCTAATCAACCTTGTGCATTCCTTTCGTGCCTGTTTTCCATGTGCCTTTGCCTGCCCTAGTGCTCCTATGACATGCTACCTCAGTGGCTGCAGCATGGCTGATGGAAGGCTGCTGACTTTCAGGGGCCAAGTTTCGGCCTGAGTTGCTCCTGTTTTTTGGAGCAACTGGTTCAGAACGGAGTATCTTAGAAATTTGAATTCTCGGCATTTAGTTTGTTCCAGTTCTAGTCAGTTAAAACAGTTTCACTTTGGAACAGAATTTTTTTTTCAAAAGGGGGCGTGTCCGGCCACTTTCGCCTGTTTTCAAAGTTTAGGCAGTGAAAACTTACTCCAAACTGACTTAGAATGGAGTAAGTGAAGATTTTTGTATGTTCGAAAAAACCTTGTCTACACTTTAGAAAATCAGGCGTAGGTTACAAATTAGGCGTAGGGAATGAGGGGGCAGGGTGGGGGGGAGAGGGTGTGGGGGGGCGGGGAGGGAAGTCATTAAATTCTACAATCAATCCTTAGTTATACTTATACAAATATTATACAAATAAATCCAACCTGAATAAAAATTTAGAAGCAAAGAAAAGATGTTCCTGTAAACCATGTTCCTACCTGTGTGAAACAGCAGCAGCCTTCGAGCTGCTGTGCATCAGGCAGGCCTTTCATGTTGGAGACAGGCAGGGGTGTGGCGTCAGTGTCTCGACGGCAGCCCCAACAGCGGCAGCAAGCAGCCTTCGAGCTGAGCTGCGGTGCTTCAGGCAGGCCGTCATTCTGTTAGTGGCTGGCCGGCAGCCGAAGAATCAACACCGGACGGACGCAGCTTTTCAAGGTGGTTGAGGCCATTCGGCCACGCTTTAGGGGCGGCGTCAGTGGCTCGACGGCAGCCGAAGATACAGCAGCAGCCTTCAAGCTGTGAGGGGGACTGAGGCCATTTGGACAGGGAGAGGCAGTCACATCGACATTTTTACACTTAAATTTGCAGAATGGGTGCTGCATTGTCAACACCACGTATTATGCAATGGTTCGCCATCAATTCACTGCATAGGAGAGAATTGATTAGAGCTCACCGCACCAGGAACGTCGTAGCCCGTAGGTTGATGGGCAGGAGACCTTACCCACGTCGACAATATCGAGCCAGGCACTCGTACCTGGACATGAGCGAGGCTGATTGTGTGAAAAGGCTGCATTTTCGCAGAGAAGTTGTCACTGAGATCTGTGATATGCTTAGAGCAGATTTGCAGCCCAGAAGCAGAACGCCAACTGCCCTGTCTGTTGCAGTGAAGGTAACAGCTGCACTTTCTTTCTAAGCCTCGGGATCGTTTCAGGCTACAACTGGAGATGTGTGTGCCATCTCTCAACGTGCAATACATGCTTGCATTTACCAGGTCACGGCTGCACTGTATGCGCGAAGGAATGACTTCATCAATTTCCCAATGACCGCACAAGCGATCCATGAGAGGGTTGTGGGCTTCTTCAGGATTGCCGGCTTCCCAAAGGTACAGGGCTGCATTGATTGTACCCACATAGCCTTGCGAGCACCTGTGGAGGATTCTGAGCAGTACCGAAATAGGAAAGGTTTCCACTCCATCAATGTGCAGCTCGTGTGTGATGACAAGCAGCGCATCATGTCAGTCGATGCGAGATACCCTGGCAGCACCCACGATGCGTTCATCCTACGCGACAGTGTTCTATCTGACATGTTTGAGCAGCAGCCAGAAGGGCAGAGCTGGCTACTGGGAGACAAAGGGTACGGCCTGACCACCTGGCTCATGACGCCCATACGCGTGACATAGACAGAAGCTGACCGTCAATACAACATGGCGCACATTGCGACGCGCAGTATCATTGAGAGGACCATTGGCATATTGAAACAGCGATTCCGATGCCTGGACCATTCCGGAGGACACTTGCTATACTCTCCTCAGATTGTCGGTCACTTCACTGTTGTGTGCTGCATGCTTCATAACTTAGCCATCATGAGGCAGCAGGAGCTGATAGTGGAACCAGAAGACCCACGTGAGGGTTCAGTGCATGATGATAGTATTACGGAACAGCAGGATGTGGATGATGACGACGATCAGGAAAGCATGCAAGTGCCTGATGCCGGAGCACGAGGTCAGAGGAGGGCCGTCCATCGCGCCCCTTTATCGATTGCTCGAGCACTGCGCCAGCAGCTCATCCGTGAACGCTTCAACTACTGATGCCTGAGGGCTCTGCGATCACTTTTGCGCATGGACATGTTTATTCTTTGCAGTTGTTCCTATGTTGTGTTGTGTTAATGGAACATGAAACAGTTTTAATGAAAAAATATTTTATTGAAAAGTTAACGTCACTGTAATAAAACATTTGTTGTATCAAACTATAATTTTTTAATATGACTCTTGAAGATCACTTAAAAACTTTAAGATCACTTATAAACTTGTAAAATTGCAAAAGTTACAAAACAATTTCTATGTGAAAAATTTTACACTCTAATATCATTTAAACTTCAAGATCACTTTTTAGGTGCAAAATTAAATAAGTTACAGAATGTGAGAGCATTTACACAATAAGATCACTTGAAAACCCTGAGATCACTTATATGTTGTAAAGTTACAAAACTTACAAAACAGTTTCAATGTGAAAAATCTTATACTCTGAAGAACACTTAAACTTCAGGATCACTTTTTAGGTGCAAAATTAAATAAGATACAAAAAAATGTGAGAGCATTTACACTATAAGATCACTTAAAAACCATAAGATCCCTTATAAGTTGTAAAGTTACAAAACTTACAAAACAATTTCAATTTGAAAAACGCTACTACAGCTACATCAAGAACAAGAACAAAAGCAGCAAAGAAAGGCTGCAACCATCTCTCATCCATTTCTCAGTGAATGTTCACTTCCTCATGGGGGTGTCATTTGATTGGCTGGGCTGTGTGCCCTTATTGCAGCATCTACCTCAACCAGGCCCTCCCTGATGGCCTGTGCCGACACTTGCATGCCCTCCCTGACGGCCTGTGCCATCGATTGCACTCCCTCGGACATTCCCTCCCTAAGTTCCCGTGTCATTACTGCTATTTCTCCCGTCAGGACCGTCAACTCTTCACCCACTGCACTGACGCCACCGATGAGTGATCAGGTAAGCTCATTGGTCTCCATACCCAATGCCACAACCTGAGCCACATCTGTTGCACGCTGCATCTCAGGAGAGCGTGTCTCCAATCTCCTCCTCTGCCTGGGTCTGCCTCGTGGCACCACTACACAGGGAGGCGCGGGCACGGACGGTGGGACGCTCAGTGTTGCAAGCAGCGCCACTACACAGGGAGGCGCGGGCTGAGACTGTGGGACACTCTGTGTTCCAGACGGCAGAACTGGAGGGAGAGGCTCGGGCTGGAATGGTGGGAAGCTCTGTGTTGCAGATGGCAGAACTAGAGGGAGAGGCTCGGGCTGGAACGGTGGGACGCTCTGTGTTGCAGACGGCAGAACTAGAGAGAGAGGCTCGGGCTGGGATGGTGGGGCGCTCGGTGTTCCAGACGACAGCACTCGAGTTCGAGTCATGGGCTGGGATGTTGGACGAATGGGTGTAAACTGCTCCATGATATCAGTAGCAGCACTGGGATCCGCAGCGTTGGAATCAAAACCATAGTAGGTGGAACCAGAACCTATGCGAGAGGGAGGTGCAGGCTCGGACAGTAGTGCATTGACTGTAGAATGCTGCATTATACCAGCAGCACCACTGGGACCCGCAACATCGGAAACGAAAGCATGGAAGGTGGAACCAAGACCTATGCTAGGGGTTGAAACTCTGATGCCCCTTGATGGGGGCTCATAAACATTTATTTGGAAGCTCTCCCCTGCAGACATTTCAGTCATCGCTGCCATCATCCAGTCTGGTTCGTCCGCAGCTGGTTGTACTCGTTCTTGTTCTGTACCCTCAGGATCCTCAGGGTTGGCAGCAGCAGCATCGTCATCATCATCATCATCATCATCATCATCATCATCATGTTCTGCAAAATACATCAGAACAGTCAAATGTTTAACAGCAAGGGAGGGGGCCGGATGGGTGGCATGAGTACTCTCACACATAGCAGGTTAGGCAGCAGGTTGATTTAAAGGGCCACGATGCATTTTCAGGACTTACCCTCTTCCTCGCGTGCGGGCCCAGCTTGTGCTGTACTGATTGCTTTTCTCCATGTACGACGCATCATAGCAGCTACCCTTTGTTCCAAGGGTGTCAAAGGTGGGACATACAGATAGCCAGGTTACAATTACGATTAAATTAAAAATGGGAAATATTACTTACACTAACTACTTGACCAAGGTCGTGCCATTTCTTTTTACACTGACTTCCAGATCTCCTGGTATGCACCACTGCGCAGTAATCTTCTGCAACTTGGTTCCAGCGTTTCTTCATTTCTTTTGGTGGCACTTTTATGCGACCTCTGTTGCTGGTATCTAGCTCCTGCCATCTCTGCTCAATTACGTTGACTAATGTCTCTACTTCCTCATGCAAGAAATTCTTTGTTCTTGGTGGACGTTGATCCATTGCAAAGTTGAATTGGCACTCTTATTTCTCAAAACACACAGTCCTTAATTTGCGTGCACTAATGCAGCACCGGTTCTGCAAGTTTAGCAGTGAAAAGCTAAACTCACTGATTTCAGCAGGTGATTTATTCAACAGTGCTGCTAAAAGCACTCCCTCACACACAAAAATATAACAAAAATTAAATTACAAGCCTTTCCAGGGGTTCAAGAGACAAATCTTCACTTTTTATCCAGTCCCTTTAAAAATGGCCGAGTGCCAATGTTTGTTTGACACTGCGCGTGCACACACGCTCCAACGCGCACGCGCAGGGTTGCTGGCACGACGTTGGCTCATTTAAATTAGACCCGCCCCCCACTGCTTACAGAATCGGCGCGAGTGTTTGGCTCCGCCCCCCCCCGCTGTGAAGTACGCGCCACACCAAGCAGAGATCGAGCTCCGAGGAGCCGGAGAATCTCACAGTTTTTTTCATGCGCACTTTTAGGTGCGAAGAACAGGCGTGCAGCTCGGAGCTGCGCCGTTTTCGGCGCGGCCGGAAACTTGGGGCCTCAGTGGGGGAGTCTGCAGATGGCGTTGCAGGACGATCTCAAGCAGCTCTGGGCCTAGAAGACCCAGCTGCAGATTACACCACCTCGGCATGGGTGGCAGCAGTTATGCTGGCTGGCTGACAGGCAACAGCAAGGGCATTGGCGGAGTAGCAGTGCTGGGAGGCCGAATGCTGTCATCCTGAGAGGTGATAGCAGGTTTGTGATCCACTGAGCCATTGCCACTCGTCCAGGGTGGTGCCTCAGCACACCTAGCCATCTGTCGGAGGATTGCTGGACTAGGACTGCTGTGACATCTTGTAAGACCCTATCAACACTGGTAAATGCAGCCACAATGGCAGCAATCAGAGCTTGCATGGCAGCAAGCTGAGCCTTCATGATAGAAGTCTGAGCTTCCACTGCAGCAACCAGGTGTTGGGTCATGTCCACTGATGCTGCAATGGAAGCTGAGATGTAGAAAGTAGGTGCAGGAGTAGGCCATTAAGCCCTTCAAGCTTGCACCACCATTCAATATGATTATGGCTGATCATGCTACTTCAGTACCCCATTCCTGCTTTCTCTCGGTTATAGGTTGGGTCTACATGTGTGCTAATGGAGTTGCCCATCATTTCTATCCTGGAAATCATGGGCTCCAAGCTCTGTGCAAAGCCCTGTGCAAAGTTGGTGCCAGCCTTCTCCATGCTCTTTGACAGTCACAACAGGCTCTCTGGCAGTAAACATTTCTGTCTGCATGCCCATCATCCTTCTTTTGTAGACTGTCCCATCGAAGTCCTCATCTGAGTTCTTTGCAGCAGTACTCATGTGTGACCTCGCCCTCTGGGGAGCTGGCACCTGCGTTACCTTTTCCCCCTGCCCTGGTTGCAGGCCACTCATACCCGGTGACTCACCATGTGCCGATCCCACCTCTATACTACCCTCTAAAGTACGTGCAGTGCCAGTATCTGAGCTGGTACCAGCGAGTGTGAGAATGAGTGATGGTGTCTCATCTTGTCCATTGATCTCCTCTTGCTCTTATTGCACTGGCTGGCAGGTTAGAGTTCATGGATATTTGAAAAGAGAAAGCATCACAGGTCGTGTTGTGGTGAGGGGAGCGAGGAAAGCAAGATATGCATGCTTACACCATCTGAAGCTTGTAAATTAGAAGAAATTGTGGGACGAGGGGAAAGTGGGATGTGAGGAGGAGGATTAGTTATGAGCATACCGTCATCTTCAATGGTTTCAGCCTCGCCACTCACCACAGTCTCAGTGACAGTGGCTCCAATGTCAAGCATTGTCTCCTCCCCTTGCCCTGCAAGAGAAAGGGAAGTGGTTCAGTGAGTGTGGTGCAATGTATTTGGGTGATGTACCTGTCATGGTTGAATAGCTGGCAGTGTGTGCCAGCTGTGAGATGTGGGTGTGAGGCTTGTAGCAATGTGAGGGTGAGGTGAAGCTATGAATGTGAGTTATGAGTGATAATTGATAGAGATTGTTGGTAGCTGAGTGATGGGGATGTGGTGCATTGAACTGTAGGGGAGCCGACGGTTATGGGGAACAGGCAGGAAAGTGTTGCGACCAAGATCAGATCAGCCATGATTTTATTGAATGGTGGAGCAGGCTCAAGGCGCTGTATGGTCTACTCCTGCTCCTATTTATTATGTTCTTATGTCATATTCTTATTGAGCAGTTTGTGAGGCTTGTGGTGCAGTTGGTCGGAGACAGCTTTTGAAGATGCATTCACTGACCTGGACTACTCGTGTGAGGTCATTGAACTTCTTTCGGCACTGGATCCAGGTCCTCAGGGCAAGACTGCTAGCAGTGATCACTTCAGCTATCTGCTCCCACTGCCTTCTCACTGTGTGTCTGGGGGGCCCCCTGGCCCCCTGTAGATAGAGGACCTGTCTCCTCCTTTCTATCCCTGCACTAAGGATTCTAGTGCTGTGCCCAAGGACCTTGGTCCCCTTTCTCTGCCCTGTTGAGCCATTCTTCACTCACAGTTGCCTTCACAAGCAGTTCCAGCATCTTCTCAATGCAAAATGCACCTCACCTTTAAGACGTGCAGACTGCCTTTAAGATGTGGATGCTAGCTTTAAATAGAGTTAGCCTCACATGAACTTAAGTCCCTTGCGGAGCAGTCATCTGAACATCGCGTGCCGCCTGAATTACTTTGAACCAATCGTACATCATGATCCCCACACCCATTTTCATGCCGAATCGAATTTTAAGCCCATCAAGTCCACCAGGCAGTGAAAGAAATTGCACAGAATGTCATCTCCAGGAGCATCGCCCTCAGGACCTGGATCCAATGCAGCAAAGTGCTTCAAAGACCTTTCAAGTGTAACAAGGGTGAGTATAGCTCTTCATTTCTCCAGCTCTCTCAAAAACACATAGCAACAGTCCTTTCCCTCCTCTCCATCACTTTCAACAATTCCCTCCCCTCCATCACATCCTTCATCATCTAGCACAAGGCCACACTATAACACTTCTCATTCTCATTACAAACACACACTCACCCCTTCCTTGCTTCCTTCATAGCAGCCATTTGCACCATTCTCTTCTAACTCGTTAGCCTTTCTACAATCGCCAACTTCTCTCATGGCAACTTCCTCACTTCATACTCCACACATCTGCTTTCAATTCAATACCTCCCAATCCTCAATGATTATCTCCTGATTCTTTTCCCTCTCAGCGTCTGCACAACAAGCATTCTTTTCTAGGAGACACTCACTAACTCTCGCCCTCTCTATCTTCAGGACAAGACAAAGCACAACACTAGGGACAAGAATAATATCAGGGAAGGACCACCCAACCTCACGATGTTTTTGGAGCTGGATAGCAAGCACTGGAGATCAGTGGCCCGTCCAGAGCTGTCACGATAGCAGATTTTGTGGCTGGGGCTTCTGTGAACAGGATCTCCTACTGTTATTTACACCCCTCCATGGACCTCTTTAAAACCCACAATCATGCAACTTTATTACATCAAGCTGCATTGTGATGTTACTATCCAGCCATTCAGTGCCATCTGAACAATTGTCCCTTTTCTCTTTCCTCTATGTCCTACTCAACAGGCACAGATTACAGAAGAAGACACCTCAGAGGAGGAGAATTCTTCTGAGGAGGCACCATCATGCGCGCCACCACTCCCAAGTACGAGCAGAGATTGACGCCCCAGCTGGGTTAGACAGTAAGTTAGAGGGGTCTACATGTGGTGAAACACTCAGTACCAGTGAGCAGCAGCAGGTACTGGTGGCAGGGACAGCTGAAGAGAACGACATGTGAATTTCAGGGGCCCAGCAGTGAGATGCAGTTCTATCAGATATTGGAAGGCCTGCCAAGCAATTTCACCACCATTGCTGAAAATATGCAAGAATCCGCTACAACCCTTTGTCGTGTCATCTCCCAGGACATCAGCGCTCTGCAGTCTATCTTGGTGAGTGTGGCCATCTCCAGCTGAGCCCTCACAAGATGATTTAATGTTCACAGCTTTTGCAGCTTCAGTAGAAGCTCAAACAGCTGTTATACAGATTGTGGATTCAAACCTATGCTCAACCTTGGAGAGGCAGATGTCCACTTTGGAGAGATTGGTGGACCAAATTGATAGAGGCTTTCAAGGCGTCACTCACCTTCTGTAGTCTGATCTCTCACAAATCAGTGGAAGTGCTGTGCCTCAGCCCCATGGGAGAGGCAGTCGCGCAATGATAGAACTGCACATGTTGCCCTCTCTCAGGATGTCAAAATGAAGGCAGCCGGAGTGCAGCAGTCTTCAGCCGGGCTTGACAGGCCTTCCAATATCTGATAGAACTGCATCTCACTGCTGGGCCCCTGAAATTCACATGTCGTTCTCTTCAGCTGTCCCTGCCACCAGTACCTGCTGCTGCTCACTGGTACTGAGTGTTTCATCACATGTAGACCCCTCTAACTTACTGTCTAACCCAGCTGGGGCGTCAATCTCGAGTTCCCAGAAATTGCCAGACACAATCATCTCAAAGGTCTCCACATAAGTAACAGTAGCCACTGTGGCGAGCATCTCATAGGGGTGGTAGGGTTAGTAAACCTTTTTAAGAAAAGCACTATGGGTTGATCACTTTGCTAACAAAATAATTCACTATAATATTGTGTGTGAAGTTAAAATCAAAACTTTTAGTACTTGCACCTTTGAACTATACTTTCTCTCATCGCAGCTCCTTAGTCTGCATTGTCAGAAAGTCATTCACATGAAGGTTGGCTGAAAGGTTTCAATGTTATTCAATGCAAAATCAAGGGAGTGGTGAAGGGGTAACAAAGCCCATTAATACGGAGGGGCTTTTTGTGACTTTTCAGGTAAGGGGAATGAGGAGGTCACTGAAAGTGCTGCTCTATTAACTGTTCTCTGGCCTGTCAAGCTGGTTGCATCTGAGTCCTGTGCAGCAGAACTCATATGCGACCTCGCTCTCCGGCACCTGCGCTACCCTTTCCCCCGTACTGGCTACAGCCCACTTGTGCCCGCATTGCCAGTATCTGAGCTGGTGTCTGCGAGTGTGAGAGTGAGTGACAGTGTTTCTTCTTCATCTTTCACCACTGCCTGCCCATGTTGCAAGATGTGCATGCTTGCACCATCTGAAGCTTGTAAATCAAAAGAGATTGTGGGATGAGGGGGAAGTGGGATGTGAGAAGGAGGATTATCTATGAGCATATCTTCATCTTCAATGATTTCAGCCCTACCTCTGGCCACGGCCTGTGTCATTGCCGCTCCAATAATGGTCAGCACCGTCTCCTCCAAGGGATTAAGAACATGCAGGCATGCCTGTCCTTAGTCGGTTAGCTGCTGCTGCCTGCGGTTGTGCACCAACTTGCCTTGCGAGAGAGAGGGAAGTGTGTCAATGTGGTGCAATATGTTTGGGTGATGTGCCTGTCATGAATGAATAGCTGACAATGCGTGCAAGCTGTGAAATGTGGGTGTGAGTTTTGCAGCAGTGGTAAGTGTGTGAGGGTGAGGTGGAGCATATAAATGTGAGGTTTGAGTCATGATTGATAGAGATTGTTGGTCGGTGAGTGATGGGGTTGTGGTGCTTTGAGTAGTGTGTGAGGCTAGTGGTGCAGTTGGTGGAAAGCGGCATTTGAAGATGAATTCACTGATCTTGACCCCTCGTGTGAGGTTATTGAACTTCTTTCAGCACTGTATCCAGGTCCTCGAGGTAACACTGCTGGCATTGACTGCTTCAGATATCTGCTCCTCCCACTGCCTTTGCAGTGTCTGTCTCTAGGGCCTTCTGGCCCCCTGTGGATATAAGACCTCTATCCTCCTTTCCAACCCCTGCACTAAATTCTCCAGTGCTGCAATGGAGATCTATGGACCCCTCTCTGTGGCATGTTGTGCTATTTGTGTGTGTTTCCCAGGTGAATCTCCCTTCTCCAATAACTTTCAGTGCATGCTGTCAACAAACTGCATCTCCCCTTTAAGAGGTGCAGGCTGGCTTTAATCATTGCTAGCCTTGCATGAACTTGGGCCCCCCGCTGAGTATGCAGATGTTCAGCAGCAGAGGGCCCACAACGTTTGCATGCTGTCTACCTCGGCAAGTACGGGCACGGATTGATCGCACATCGCGATCCCAGCACCCGTTTTCGGACCTTATCCAATTTCTAGGCATGTGTGTGTTAGTAAGGATTCTGAAATCTGATTCGTTAATGAGTCAAACCACTGCTTGCCCTGTTCACACAGGTCCCAGATCCCCTGTAGATGGTGCCGTGCTATTTTGGATTTCTAATAACCACAACTTCCAGTGCAAAACCCCATAAATGTCTGTGGGCAAGTGTAAGTGTAATGAACCACTAGCGCCGTTTATTCGTCACTAACAGTAAAATCTGAAATGTTATGTTTATTCCGTTAAACCTTCTGACAAATTAATTGGATTTTGTTTCAAAGAAGTATATTGTAGTAGTGACTGCTCCAGTGACATTACATTGCCACCTGTTGAAATTTTAATGAAACATAATTATATTTCCAACAAAACAACAATTTACCATTCACTTGAACCTTCCCTTTGAAATAAAAGGAAAAGTAGAGAATCAATATAGTTTGGCTGCATAAACTAAATTTTGCTTTCTACTTTGTGATCGCCACTACTGGTAGTGATGATGTATAATGAATGGTGAGGGGGGAAGTCAGGAAATTGGGCAGAGAATGATCACTGGGTATAATGCCATAATACATTGTGTACATATGTCTGGATCTATATCTGAAAACAAGTATTGGCTTTATTGTAATAATAAAATGATGTCTAAATAGATGGTAAACAGCACATAAGAACATAAAAAAGTAAGAAATAGGAGTAGGAGTAGGCCATTTGACCTCTCGAGTCTGCTCTGCCATTTAATATGATGGCTGATCTGATTATGGACTCAGCTCCAATTCCCCGCCCACTCTCCATAACCCTTTATTCCCTTATCGCTCAAAAATCTGTCTGTGTCCGCCTTAAATATATTAAATGACCCAGCCTCCACAGCTCTCTGGGGCAGAGAATTCCATAGAATTGCAACCATCTGAGAGAAGAAATTCCTCCTCATCTCTGTTTTTAATGGTTGGCCCATTATTCTGAGACTATGCCCCCTAGTTTTAGTTTCCCCTATGAATGGAAATATCCTCTCTGCATCCACTATGTCGAGCCCCCTCATTATCTTATATGTTTCGATAAGATCACCTCTCATTCTTCTGAACTGCAATGTGTATAGACTCAACCTATCTTCATAAGTCAACCCCCTCGTCTCCGGGATTAACCCAGTGAACCTTCTCTGAACAATCTCCAATGCAAGTAAATCCTTCCTTAAATACTGAGACCAAACCAGTACACAGTACTCTAGGTGTGTCCTCACCAATACCCTGTACAGTTGTAGCAGGAGTTCTCTGATTTTATACTCTGTCCCCCTTGCAATTATGGCCAACATTACATTTGCCTTCCTGATTACTTTCTGTACCTGCATACTAACCTTTTGTGTTTCATGCACAAGGACCCCCAGGCTCCTCTTTATTGCAGCACTTTGCAGTTTTTCTTCATTTAAATTATAATTTGCTTTTCTATTTTTTCTGCCAAAGTGGATAACCTCACATTTTCCCACATTGTACTCCATCTGCCAAATTTTTACCCATTCACTTAGCCTGCCTTTGCAGATTTTTTGTGTCTTCCTCACAATTTGCTTTCCCACCCATCTTTGTATCATCAACAAATTTGGCTACATTACACTTGGTCCCTTCATTAATATAGATTGTAAATAGTTGAGGCCCCAGCACCGATCCCTGCAGCATAAGATTGAATTTCTTATTAAGATGGAAAGTGAAGTAGTCCAATCCGAAATTAGGGTCCTAAATCTAAACAAAGGAAACTACGAAGGTATGAGGAATGAATTGGCTATGATAGATTGGGAAGATTAATTAAAAGGCATGGCGGTGGATAGGCAATGGCTAATATTTAAGGAACGCATGCATGAATTGCAACTGTTATACATTCCTTTCTGGTGTAAAAACTCAAAAGGAAAAGTGGCCCAACCATGGTTAACAAAAGACATTTTAAATAGTATTAGATCCAAAGAGGAGTTATACAAAGTTGCCAGAAAAGGTAACAAGCTTGAGGTTTGGGAGCAGTTTAGAATTCAGCAAAAAAGGACCAAGAGGGAAAGAAAAAAGTATAAGAGTAAACTTGCAAGGAACATAAAAACCAATTGCAAAAGTTTCTACAAGTACGTAAAAAGAAAAAGATTAGTGAAGTCAAATGTAGGTCCTTTACAGACAGAAACAGGATAATTTGTAATGGGGAACAAGGAAATGGCAGAACTATTAAATAAATACTTTGGTTCTGTCTTCACGGAAGAGGACATAAATAACGTCCCAGAAATGCTAGGGAATCAAGGGTCTAGTGAGCAAGAGGAATTAAAAGAAATGATAATTAATAAGAAAATAGTGTTGGAGAAATTAATCGGACTGAAGGCAGATAAATCCCCAGGGCCTGATGATCTGCATCCCAGAGTACGAAAAGAGGTAGCCATGGAAATAGTAGATGCATTGGTTGTCATCTTCCAAAATTCTATAGATTATGGAACAGTTCCTGCAGGTTGGAGGGTGGCAAATGTAACCCCACTATTTAAAAAAGGAGTGAGAGAGAAAACGGGGAACTACAGACCGGTTAGCCTGACATCAGTAGTAGGGAAAATGCAGGAGTCTGTGATAACGGCAAACTTAGATAATATTAACGGGATTAAACAAAGTCAACATGGATTTATGAAAGAAAAATCATGTTTGACAAACCTACTGGAGTGTTTTGAAGTTGTAACTGATAAAATAGATAAGGGAGAACCAGTGGATGTATTGTATTTGGATTTTCAAAAGGCCTTTGATAAAGGCCCACATGAGAGGTTAGTGTGCAAAATTAAAGTACATAGGATTGGGATTGGCATGGATTGAAAATTGGTTAACAGAAAGTAGGAATAAACATGTCCTTTTCAGAATGGCAGGCAGTGACGAGTGGGGTACCGCAAGGTTCAGTGCTGGGAGCCCAGCTATTTACAATATATATTAATGATTTGGACAAAGGAATTGAATGTAATATCTCCAAGTTTGCAGATGACACTAAGCTGGATGGCAGCGTGAGCTGTGCGGAGGATGCTAAGAGGCTGCAGGGTGACTTGGACAGGTTAGGTGAGTGGGCAAATGCATGGCAGATGCAATATAATGTAGATAAATGTGAGGTTATCTACTTTGGTGGCAAAAACACGAAGGCAGCATATTATCTGAGTGGTGACAGATTAGGAAAAGGGGAGGTGCAACGAGACTGGGGTGTCATGATACATCAGTCATTGAAAGTTGGCATGCAGGTACAGCAAGCGGTGAAGAAGGCAAATGGCATGTTGGCCTTCATAGTGAGAGGATTTGAATATAGAAGCAGGGAGGTCTTACTGGAGTTGTACAGGGCCTTGGTGAGGCCACACCTTGAATATTGTGTACAGTTTTGGTCTCCTAATCTGAGGAAGGACATTCTTGCTATTGAGGGAGTGCAGCGAAGGTTCATCTGACTGATTCCCGGGATGACAGGACTGACATATGAAGAAAGACTGGATCGACTAGGCTTATTTTCACTGGAATTTAGAAGAATGAGAGGGGATCTCATAGAAACATATAAAATTCTGACGGGATTGGACAGGTTAGATGCAGGAAGAATACTTCTGATGTTGGGGAAGTCCAGAACCAGGGGTCACAGTCTTAGGATAAGCGATAAGCCATTTAGGACTGAGATGAGGAGAAACTTCTTCACTCAGAGAATTGTGAACCTGTGGAATTCTCTACCACAGAAAGTTGTTGAGGCCAGTTCGTTAGATATATTCAAGAGGGAGTTAGATGTGGCCCTTACGGATAAAGGGATCAAGGGGTATGGAGAGAAAGCAGGAATGGGGTACTGAGGTGAATGATCTTATTGAATGGTGGTGCAGGCTCGAAGGGCCGAATGGCCTACTCCTGCACCTATTTTCTATGTTTCTATGTTTCTATCCTCAAAGAACTCCAGCAAATTTGTCAAACACGATTTCCCCATCATAAAACCATGCTGACTCTGCTTGATTGAATTATGCTTTTCCAAATGTCCTGCTACTGCTTCCTTAATAATGGACTCCAGCATTTTCCCAACGGCAAATGTTAGGCTAACCGGTCTATAGTTTTCTGCTTTCTGTCTGTCTCCTTTTTTAAATAGGGGCGTTACATTTGCAGTTTTCCAATCCACTGGAACCTCTCCAGAATCCAGGGAATTTTGGTAGATTGCAACCAAGTCCACTATCTCTGCAGCCACTTCTTTTAGGACATTAGGATGCAGGCCATCAGGTCCAGGGGACTTGTCCACATGCACAATTTCCCATAATTCTCATCAAGAATGAACTGTGTGTAATTTTACCATAATTGCAGGGAAAGCCATTCAGTACTGACACGAGGTCAGCATTTAAAACAGCCCTGCAACTGTCAATTGCTGTGCCTTCAAATTGCTATTTAAGTGTAGAATTTTGTTACAGGTTATTCTGCCTGATCTTTTTCATTTTTATACTAAGGATTTTCACTGAGATATTTTCAACTAGTAGATCTTTTATGGCATTGCTCACTGTGTGCCAGAGGATGCCAGGATCATGATACCTACAACACCATTTAGTGACCCTAGCTTGTAAACATAGCATCGCCACACCTGTTTACATAAGGTATTCACATTATAACTGATCACATAAGCATGTTCAGTGCTATATATTGACCTAAAAAGTGTAACCAAAAATTGGACAACAGGAAGTGAAGTTTCTGGACTAGACATACTCACAAGGTTCAAATCCAAGTGCAGTCTTCAAGTCAAGTGGAGTCACAGGGCAGGGGTTAATGGGCCAAGGGCTAAGGAAAGATTGAGGGGGAGAGTGAGGAGCAGCAGGAGGGGCGGTGAGGAGAGGGAGTAGAGGTAATTGGGTCCAGAAGTGGCAGGGGTCATAAAGTGGAAGAAGGGTTGGACTGGATGGGAAATGTTTGAAAATGAAGGTACATGAGGAATTTGTTTTATCTTTAAAAAAATCAGCAATAATAAGTTGTTTTTCTAAGTGCTTTGTGCTACAGTCATATTCACCAGATTCCACATATCATTGAAGACTAAATAACACTGCGGCATGTAATTAATCTGGAAGTGGGCGGTAGAAAAGGGATTTCAGTGACGCATACATTGCCAACGATCAAAGATGGGTAAATAAAAAGCAAAATACCGCAGATTCTGAAAATCTGAAAACAAAATCAGAAAAATGACCTGAAGAAGTGTCTTTGACCTGAAATGTGAACTAACCTTCTGTATCTCCACACATGCGGCCTGTCCTGTTGGGTATTTCCAGCTTTTTCTGGGGGTTTTTTAACATTAGTGGGGCCAATTGTTTTGGCAGCAATTCAAAATTATCATCAGGAGCTTCAGTGAGATCAAAAAGGTGGCCTAATAGGGAAATTTATAAACTTCAAACAGTGCTAGTGAAGCTGACCAATGAGGGATCAAGCTAATGGGGCCGATTTTCATCAAGGCCTCCTCCCACCCGAGGCCTTGCTGAGGTACCGGACGGCACTTTGGGCAGGATATTCATGGCCGAGTTCCCTCGAAAGTCGGCGGGCGGTAAATGGACGACATGCGCCGCAATCTGGGCAGCAGCGGGCGGGAGGTCTCATTCTCGGCGGCAGAGGCGCTTGCCGCCCAAGTGCCGCTGAGGATGGAGTCGGGACAATGAAGGGTCGAAGACCTGAAAAAAAAACAACAGCAAAAAGTTTTAAAAACTATCCAAAGACCTTCACGGGACCCAATCCAGGTAAGTCACTGTTGAAAACAAATATTAAAATGTTCACTTACCTTTTTACCGGGTTCTTCATACTTACCGTCGGGGACAGACCAGCCTCCACACAGCGGTCCACCCCCGTTCTGCCGCCAACTCCCGCCCACAGGAATCTGGCATCTCGGCGGGCGGGAGCTCAGTTGCGCCACTCAGCCGTCCGCTGACGTTACCTGGCGGTTCCCGGCGGCTCTCCCCTCCCGTCCGTTCCAGGCCACCCCGAAAGTGGCACTGGACGGATCTTCAGGAGGACTGTCGGTGGCAGTGGGTGGCAGTCGGCAGCAGCAGACGGTGAGTGATGAAATTCGGCCCCTATTTTTTGGAGCTGTACAAGGGCTGAGTCAACAGATTGAAAATTGATGTCACAAAGGTGGAACTAGCTAACAAAGCTGGTGGAAGTGGTGGCAATGCAGCATTAACAAACAGGGAGCTTTCGTGGGATAGCAAAGCTGGTCTGATTGGGAAGGGAGGGGATTTGGCACTTTTTACACTTCATTTGAATCGGGCTTGAGAAGCAGTCCCACAAACCAGAAATGTTTTATTTGGAGCTCCACGGGAACAAACAGGGCAATAGTAGAGGAGTTGCACGAAAAGTAAAATAGGCAAAGTCAAAGTCGAAAACTTACAGAAAACATTATAAAAAACAAAGGGGGAGAAATTTGGTAGCACGGAGCAGTGAATTTTGCGCTGGCAAATGGATTGCGTCTACAGCCGCAAAATTCATCAGCTGGGCCTGAAGTTTGGATTGGAGCGCTAAGGGAGACGTTGCATGCCTCTTTCAAGGCGATAGGCCAGCTGAGCAAGGAAAAATCCCGAGCTAAACAGCCGACCTTGGAGCACCATAACAGAGGCCTGGGGGGAATAAAAAAATACTAAAAACATTCCCAATACATATCTCACGCCACCACAACATAAATCGCAGAAAAAAAAACAATCACACTGACCTGAGATTGGCATTACTTACCTGACTGCAGCCACTACAGCTTCGAAAGCTTGCTTTCACAGGCGTTCCCACCAGTGCGTGCTACGGAGTGCCAGGGGTCGGGCGGCAGCCAAAAATCGAGCCGGTGTCACAACCAGGGGCATTGCACACTGGCTCGCCACTTCCAGGCAGTAATGCCCCACGACCCTTTGATACCGGCACCAAATGTCCTGGCGGGATGCAGGAAGCTGGCCACCCGGGCACAAGTGTATTCCGCCACCATTGCTGCCCCTCCGGGGCGCTAAGAGGGACAGCAAAGTACTGAAAATCCAGCCCAAAAACTGTAAAAATAAATCTTAAAAACCTAAAGTATTACCTATCTGGAAGCTTACTGAAAGCAGAAAAACAACATTATGGCCAAGCAAAGGGAAATAGTTCAGGATTAGTTCTCAGAGTTACCCAGTGACCAAATTGTATAATTATACATTGTGTCAAAATTACATGGGTAAAGTATATTAGAGCTGAATTTACCAAGCTCAAATGAGTCCAGTAGAACAGCACAGGAATAGGCAATGATCCAGATATTGGTCGACCTTGCAAGGGGTGAAGCCTCCATGTGCTCCTTACAAGGTCAGTAATGCAAAGGGGGTGGTGATGGAGACACCCGATGTTGGGAGTCCTTGCTTCTCTGACCTGAGTGGGGATTGGAATAAGGGTGGAGGCCTGTGCTCCTATACAACAAGCCAAAGAAGATTACAAGTAGAGAAGGACATAAATAGCTCCCACAAGCAGAGTCCAGGCTAGGGAAACAGCCCAGATCCTGAAGATCAGGGTAATTTATTTTTAATTACTACTGGCCTCCTTGGTAAAGGGGCCAAAGAGAAAAGGAAAGATGTTTCACTGGAAGTGGACCCAAACAACCCACGCCAATGGCAACCAAGCACTGTAATTTCCAGCAGTGTTGGGCAGACAGGCACTTGATGTGTCTCCAAACTGTAGCTTCACATGCCAACCCTGTGAAAATGAGGTGCCCTCCCACTAATCCTGCATAGTCCACCAAAGTCAGCACTGAAGAGTTTGGGTGGATGTGATCCCAGTATAACTGCAATGATCACAGCCCAAGATTTTTAGGCCCATAATAAATTGGAATTCCTAATGGAACTAGTTGGCACAAAAATGTGACAACTGGAATTCAGGTGGTGTAGACATGAGGTGCACTCAGAGCTTGGCTTTTTAATATGTACAGAGAGTCAGTCTTCCATGGCAATACGGGGCGGCAAGAACAAGTGTTGCCTTCAGGTGAAGCGGTATTAAAGAGCAATGGATAATTAGCCGGGAGAATACAGATATAACTGAGTCCTCATTCCATCTTCAGCCCATTGTTAGAAATGTGAATTTTGTTTCAGTTTATACACAAAAAGGCTTCAATCCTGTGTCTATCTTAATAATGAGTTCAAACATGAAATCAGAAACGTTTGCAGATTTATTAAAGATTAGAAGTTACTCACAACCAACACTTGAGTCTACATAAGGTGTGTTGCAGAAAATAATCTTGTTCCCACCAGCTGAGCTCAGCATATTCCTTCTGATTTCCCCCACTTACAACCGCGCCCCCCCACCCCCGCCCCCCCTGCACCTTGTGGCTATGATCTCACCTCTCTTGTACTGTTTCTGAGCGGTGCTATTCCATAGCCTTTGCATTCATAACTCTTTACTCATTTTTAGTATGATCCCATGCCAAATGATTCCAACCATGGAATCAGCTTTAGTATACATAAAACATGGTTGAGTATACGTATACAGAGAGATGGACAATCGGGAGTGAGCCTTAGATACTGGTGATCCATCGGACTGATTCTTGTGAGTGCTATTGGGTTTTCATTACCGGGCTGTAGTTGGTTGCCCCAGAGTTGTTGATAACTGTTGGAACTTTTTTGTCTGTAGCTAAAGCACTGTCAACTTCCTCAGGCAGATTGTCATATATTTACTCATATAGAACTTGGGGCTATTGTTGGCCAGCTAGCCATTGGTAATAGGTCAAAGATAGGAAGCAGGCAGCAGAGAATTGGACATGGAGCACCACTATGGGGTGGCCCAGAAAGAAGTGCACTGCATCTTGCTCAGTTATACGCTTGATGTTTTTTTGCATTACATGGAACACTTTTTGCCAGTAATTCTGGATCTTTGGGCAGCATCAGAAACTGTGAAATGTTGCAGCCTCGCCACCAAAGGTTCCCCAGAATGCCACTGAGACTACTGCATTCCATTTGTGCAAGCAAGAAGAAGTATGGTGTGTCCAAAGATGAATTTTAATTTGCCCTTTCAATTTGTTGCACATGGAAATTGTATTGGCTATCTTACGAATAAATTCCCACTCATCATTCGACAGCGCTTTATTGAGATTTCTCTCCCAAGCTATTGTTGCTGTGTTTGTAAATCCTTGGAAAAACTAACTTGATTCTGAGCCAGTTGGCCCAGATTGGAAGTGCTTGATTTGCGGATAGAAGTATTGTTCTAACTAATTTGGAATTCAAGGGATTTAATGGCTCTTAATGATCTATTAAAGTTTTTGAAGACTCTGTTGTGCCATGACCTGGGCTGCTGGGTGATAGCAGGGTTGGGTTGTGTAAATATGAAAGTGCCACCAAAATATTGTTACATTCTCAAAATGCTCCAGATTAAGGGGTCATATTCAGGCAGGAAGAAGCATCTTGGTTGTGGAGACATAGGGGCCGAAATTGCGCCCCCCCCCCCACAATAAGGCCTCTGTGCGCCTGAAAACGGTGGCCGCCATCTTTCCGCGTGGACCACCATTTTGTAAATTGCCCTTCGTGAGTTTTGGAGCGTTGCCCGGGACCACCTCGCCCATTTTCCCACTGCGGCATGCACACGGTGACCCCTTACCAACCGGCGGGAACCTCCTCGCGAAATTGCCCCTCGGGAAGTGGCCTCTTTCCCGATATTGCCCCGTGGGAGCGGCCCGTCACCGATTGATGCCCCCATCAGCTTTTGCTCGGCCGCCCTTAAAGGGGAGGGCGCACTGCTGCGGCCGCCATGTAATTATTTTTGGTGGCCGACTGCCAGGTCGGCCCGACAATTATGCTCTCGCATTCAAGCCGGGCTGCCAACAGGCAGTCTGGTGCCCCCTCTTGAGTGCCAGGCCATTGGCCTGGCCAAAACCTTCCCTGATGGCTCAGCGGACCTAACTTATAAGTAGGCAGAGCTCACAGCGGCCCACCCCTTTAATTGAAGGGAAGAGACATTGTGATGCATCAAAGCGACACGTCCGCGTCACGCGGATGTGATCAGCGTGGCACTGATGACTGGTTGGGGCGGAGGACCCGCTGCAAGGGCCCATCAGCTGCCACGGCTTCAGCCCAAGCCAAAATAAACTTTAAAGTGCCGAATATTGGCGGCATCTCTGCCGCATAGGTTGCGGCGGAGAAAAACTTCAAAAAACGGAGGATGCACTCCGTTTCGGGCAGAGGGCAACGTCTACCCCATAGAGGTGATGAGTAATGAGGAAGAGGAGGATCGTAGTCCTGTTACTTTGCTAGCCAGCAAATGATGTAGAGGGATGCCAGTCTATGAAACTATGGGCTAGATTTTGCACTTTGTGCATATCACCCAAAAATGGGCGTTATTTCCGGCATGGGTGGTGAAAATGGGTTTTCAGATCATGGCTTCTCGCCCATTCTCAAAGCACCTGGTCTCCATTTTTGAAATTGGGCGTTACCGCGAGCGATATGAAATGGGCGGTAGAGTTAAATTTCGCTGACCTTCTGCCGTAAAGTGTCGCCGTCCTTAGCAACGGCATGGCAACGCTCGATTCCCGCGATTCTGGAGGTCAAGGGTCACCATGACATGCGCAGAAGAGGAGACAAAGAGAGAGGGAGCTCAGAGGGACTGAAGGCATGTGTGGGTGTGGCGTGGTTGCTTTGGGAGGAAGGAGGGAGACTTTAGAGCTTCACACCAAGTAGGCAAACAAAAAGTAGCTGTTACCAGCCACATATTTGACCGGATTTGCCCTATAATGGAGAGAGAGGAGGAGGCATCACAGCACGCTGTGGAGACTGACGTTGGAGAGAGCAGTGAGGTGGGAGAGGAGCACATTGGAGGCCGCAAAAGAGCCAGGAGGTTCTCGGACGAGGTAAATGCCTCCCTCCTGCAGGAGGTCGAGTTACGCTGGGGTGATTTGACACAGGGAAGGCGTGGTAAGCCCACCCCAAAGGAACACCAGAAGATATGGACCAAGATAGCAGAGGTGGTCTCATCGGCGACCAATGAGGTGCGTGAGGGCAACCAATGCCGCAAACGATGGAACGACCTTGTGGGATCCGCAAGAGTAAGTATTACATTGATTTACATGTGCTTATGTATTTATATAATTTGATTTCTAGCAGTCATGAGTAACTATCAGCAGATGTTAGGTCTTGTACTTTTACCGGGAATGTTTTACTAAAAGCCTGCAGTCACTGTGTACCTCTTTAGGTACAGAATGATAATAATCATAATAATCATCATTACATCTGTCAGTTATGTGTTGTATCAGTCTCTGTGACAGTACCTAGCAATGATATCTCATGCCATGTCATCCTGTCACCTTTTACAGAAGAAACTATCGACGATGAGGTCCATGCAGATGCGAATGGGTGGGGGGGCCACCAGTCCCCAGCGACATCACAGAGATGGAGTAGCGAGAGCTAGCACTCGTGGGGAAGCACCCCTGAACAGCCATGGACTCATCTGCAGGCCCTGAAGTGGTGCCCCGTGAGTAAAGCTTACACCATTGTGTGATGTAAAGTCAATACCAACTCATATCCGAACAATCATATATGATAGAGGATTTCCTGGTGGTGGTGGATGCTTTTTCAAAATGGATTGAATGTGAAATAATGTCGGAAAGCACCGCCATCGCCACCATTGAAAGCCTGAGGGCCATGTTTGCCACCCACGGCCTGCCTGACATACTGGTCAGTGATAACGCGCCATGTTTCACCAGTGCCGAATTTAAAGAATTCATGACCCGCAATGGGATCAAACATGTCACCTTGGCCCCATTTAAACCAGCCTCCAATGAGCAGGCAGAGCAGGTAGTACAAACAATCAAACAGAGCCTTAAACGAGTCACAGAAGGCTCACCCCAAACCCGCCTGTCCCAAATACTGCTCAGCTACCGCACGAGAGCCCACTCGCTCACAGAGGTGTCCCCGGCTGAGCTACTTATGAAAAGGACACTTAAAATCAGACTCTCACTGGTTCACCCCAACCTGCATGGTCAGGTAGAGAGCAGGCAGCAACAACAAAATGTAAACAATGGTCGCAGCACTGTGTCACGGGAAATTGATCTGAATGACCCTGTGTATGTGCTAAACTGTGGACATGGTCCCAAGTGGATCGCGGGCACGGTGATAGCTAAAGAAGGGAGTAGGGTGCTTGTAGTCAAACTAGACAATGGACAAATTTGCAGAAAGCACCTGGACCAAACGAGGCTGCGGTTCACAGACTGCCCTGAACAACCCACAGCAGACACCACCTTTTTCGAGCCCACAACACACATGCAAAGAATCAACGACACCACGCCGGACCAGGAAATCGAACCCATCACGCCCAACAGCCCAGCAAGGCCAGGCCCACCCAGCAGCCCTGCAGGGCCAACATCACACCAGCCCAGCGAGGGCACAGCCAACACACCAGAACAGACATTTGTACCGAGGCGGTCCACCAGGGAAAGAAAGGCTCCCGACCGCCTCACCTTGTAAATAGTTTTCATTTTGACTTTGAGGGGGCGAGTGATGTTGTGTATCTGTAAAGCATGCACTCCAATGTTCCGCCACCAGGGAATGCATCCCCTGAAGTCCCAAGGGATCCCAGCATCCCTTGGGAACACTGTATATAAGCCGGCCCCTCAAGCCTGTTCCTCACTCTGGAGTGTCTTAATAAAGACTGAGGTCACTGTTACTTTAACCTCCCTGTGTGCAGTCTCATCTGTGTAAGGAACACAACATATTGCTTAACCGCGAGCATGTATTACATCTGTGAACGCAGGACTCTAATTCCGCATCGATACCGGGCCACCACATGTGGGATCTGGTGATCGCTTTCATCATTACGATGTCTGGGTGGGTAATGTGGAGGTCAGTGATGAAGGTGACTCTGCCCTTCTTGGGGACCACTACTCAATTGCCCCACTGAAGGCAGTCTGCCTGTATAGACATTTCATCTTTGCACCGCTGGAACGGTTTTATCTCTTCCTGCATTTCCACTCGGACACCGGACCAGCTCCCGTGAAGCACACAGCTTTTCACTAGAAATAATAAGGGGTCCTGGGCTTGTCCAGGTTTTGATCTGCCGGGCAGTGACGGGTGATTGCTCACTCTCAAATGCTTCCATAACCAGGGCTAGATCTGCGGGCTGCGCCATTTCCACCCCTGTGGTGGGCAATGGCAGCCTACTGAGAGCATCGGTGCAGTTTTCTGTGCCTGGCCTGTGGTGGATGGCGTAGTTGTATGCGGACAACATGAGCACCCATCTCTGGATGTGGGCCGATGTGGGCCGATGCTTTGGTATTTATCCCTTTACTCTCGGAGAACAGGGATATAAGTGGCTTATGGTCAGTTTCCAATTCGAATTTTAACCCAAACAGGTATTGATGTATTTTTTTTTACCCCATAGACGCTAACGCTTCTTTCTCAATCATGCTGTCGGCTCTCTCAGCTTTAGACAGAGTCCTGGATGCATAAGCAACAGGTTGCAGTTTCCTGAAATCATCAGCTTGTTGCAATACACACCCGACGCCATATGACGACACATCACGTGCAAGTACCAAACGCTTACGTGGGTCATACAACACAAGCAATTTGTTTGAGCATAACAATTTTCTCGCTTTTACAAAGGCATTTTCTTGGCTTTTGCCCCAAACCATTCGTCCCCTTTTCATAGTAAGACATGTAGTGGTTCTAACAGTGTGCTGAGACCCGGTAAGACGTTACCAAAGTAGTTCAGGAGTCCCAGAAGCGACCGCAGCTCCGTCATGTTCTTTGGCCTCGGTGCATTCTCGATTGCCTCTGTCTTCATGTTGGTGGGCCTGATGCCGTCCGCCGCACTCCTCCTTCCCAGAAACTCCACTTCAGGTGCCAGGAAAACGCACTTCGAGCATTTTAACCTGAGCCCCACGCGGTTGAGTCGACTAAGAACCTCCTCCAGGTTCTGCAGATGCTCGACAGTGTTCCGATCTGTGACCCAGATGTCGTCCTGTAAGACCACAGTGTGCGGGACCGATTTCAGTAAGCTTTCCATGTTTCTCTGGAATATCGCCGCCGCTGATTGGATTCCAAACGGGCAACTGTTGTAAACAAAAAGACCTTTGTGCGTGTTGATGCAGGTGAGGGCCTTCGATGATTTCTCCAGTTCCTGCGTCATGTAGGCTGAAGTCAGATCCAGCTTCATGAACGTCTTTACTCCCGCCAGCATTGCAAAGAGGTTGTCGGCCTTTGGTCGTGGGTATTGGTCTGCAGGGAGAAACGATTGATAGTTACTTTGTAATCGTCACAGATTAGAAACATAGAAAATAGTTGCAGGAGTTGGCCATTCGGCCCTTCGAGCTTGCACGTCCATTCAATGACTTCATGGCTGAACATGTAACTTCAGTACCCCATTCCTGCTTTCTCGCCATACCCCTTGATCCCCCTAGTAGTGAGGACTACATCTAACTCCTTTTTGAACATATTTAGTGAATTGGCCTCAACAACTTTCTGTGGTAGGGAATTCCACAGGTTCACCACTCTCTGAGTGAAGAAGTTTCTCCTCATCTCAGTCCTAAATGGCTTACCCCTTATCCTTAGACTGTGAGCCCTGGTTCTGGACTTCCCCAACATTGGGAACATTCTTCCTGCATCTAACCTGTCTAAACCCATCAGAATTTTAAACGTTTTGATGAGATCCCCTTTCATTCTTCTGAACTCCAGTGAATACAAGCCCAGTAGATCCAGTCTTTCTTGATGTGTCAGTCCCGCCATCCGGGAATCAGTCTGATGAACCTTCGCTGCACTCCCTCAATAGCAAGAATGTCCTTCCTCAAGTTAGGAGACCAAAACTGTACACAATACTCCAGGTGTGGCCTCACCAAGGCCCTGTACAACTGTAGCAACACCTCCCTGCCCCTATACTCAAATCCCCTCGCTATGAAGGCCAACATGCCATTTGCTTTCTTAACCGCCTGCTGTACCTGCATGCCAACCTTCAATGACTGATATACCATGACACCCAGGTCTCGTTGCACCTCCCCTTTTCCTCATCTGTCACCATTCAGATAATAGTCTGTCTCTCTGTTTTTACCACCTAAGTGGATAACCTCACATTTATCCACATTATACTTCATCTGCCATGTATTTGCCCACTCACCGAACCTATCCAAGTCACTCTGCAGCCTCATAGCATCCTCCTCGCAACTCGCACTGACACCCAACTTAGTGTCATCCGCAAATTTGAAGACCCGACATTTAATCCCCTTGTCTAAATCATTAATGTACAATGTAAACAACTGGGGCCCCAGCATAGAACCTTGCGGTACCCCACTAGTCACTGCCTGCCATTCTGAAAAGTACCCATTTACTCCTACTCTTTGCTTCCTGTCTGACAACCAGTTCTCAATCCACGTCAGCACACTACCTCCAATTCCATGTGCTTTAACTTTGCACATTAATCTCTTGTGTGGGACCTTGTCGAAAGCCTTCTGAAAGTCCAAATACACCACATCAACTGGTTCGCCCTTGTCCACTCTACTGGAAACATCCGCAAAAAAATCCAGAAGATTTGTCAAGCATGATTTCCCTTTCACAAATCCATGCTGACTTGGACCTATCATGTCACCTCTTTCCAAATGCGCTGCTATGACATCCTTAATAATTGATTCCATCATTTTACCCACTACCGATGTCAGGCTGACCGGTCTATAATTCCCTGTTTTCTGACGGTGCCATCTCTCTTGAGGACTGGGATGATAGGACTGGCCCACTCGTTGAACTCGATCGGGGAAATTATGCCCTCTCTTTGCAGACGGTCGAGCTCGATCTCTACCCTTTCTCTCATCATGTATGGTACTGCTCTCGCTTTTTGATGGATCGGTCGCGCCCCCGAAATTAGGTGGATCTTCACTTTTGCTGCTTGGAATTTCCCGATGCTTGGTTCGAACAGCGAAGGAAATTTGTTTACGACCTGGGCACACAAAGTGTTGTCAACAGGTGATAATGCTCGGATGTCGTCCCAGTTCCAGCGTATCTTTCCCAGCCAGTTCTTGCCGAGCAGCGTGGGACCATCGCCCGGTACCACCCAGAGTGGTAGCTTGTGCACCGCTCCATCGTAGGAGACCTTTACGGTAGCACTGCCAATTACAGGAATCAGTTCTTTCGTATAAGTTCTTAGTTTCGTCCGAACTGGAGTTAAGACTGGCCTTGAGGCCTTGTTGCACCACAACCTTTCGAAAGTCTTTTTGCCCATGATGGATTGGCTCGCGCCTGTGTCCAGCTCCATTGACCCCGGGAGTCCATTTCATTCAACATTCAGCATTATCTGGGGACAATTCATGGTGAATGTGTGCATCCCATGTACCTCTGCCTCCTCGATCTGAGGCTCTGGTTCGTCGTGATCCTCCGTGGATCTGTCCTCCTCTGCAACATGGTGGTTTGCAAGTTTAACAAGCTTTGCAGCTCGTCTGCACATTCTTTGGCGGTGTTGCATTGTTCCACAGCCCTTGCAAACGTATTCTTTGAATCGGCATAAATGCAAACGATGATCACCCCCGCAGTGCCAACAAGGTGTTAATGGCCTTGATGGTGGACTCTGTGTCATCTGCGGACGTGCAGCTGCAGGTATGAGTGACCTGCCCTGTACATTATGATTCAAAAACAACGTCACTTTGTTCACAGTACTTGTAGCAGCACTTGTGTGCTGAGAGATTTGCTTCGTATTATCACTGGTGATAATGAATGTCTGGGCTATTGCTATGACCTTACCCAAGGTTGCGGTATCTACAGGTAAAAGTTTGCGAAGTATGGTTTCGTGGCCTATGCCAAGTACGAAACAGTCTCTGAGCATGTGCTCCAAATGTCTTTCAAGTTCGCAATGCCCTGCAAGGTGTCTTAGCTCGGCGACATAACTTGCCACTTCCTGGCCTTCAGACATTTTGTAGGTGCAGAACCGGTACCTCGCCATCAGAACGCTTTCCTTCAGGTTCAAATGTTCTCGGACCAGTGTGCACAAATCATTGTACGATTTCTCTGTGGGTTTCGCTGGAGTGAGCAGATTCTTCATGAGGCCATATGTTGGTGCCCCACAGACGGTGAGGAGGATCGCCCTTCGTTTGGCAGTGCTCGCTTCCCCATCTTGGCCACAAAATATTGGTTGAGTCATTCCACGAAAGTTTCCCAATCATCTCCCTCTGAGAATTTCTCCAGGATGCCCACTGTTTTTTTCATCTTTGCATTCGCTATCTGTACCTCATCGCCAGTTGTTGTGTATGGAGAAAGAGTCAAACTGAACACTGTGAGCTCAAAGTAAAGTGTGACCTTAGTCTTTTACTGCAGGTCGCCAGGGTGCCTCGCCAACCTGTGAAGCCTCCTTAAATACCTGTGCTTCCAATGGATTATGGGATCCCTTGGGACTCCAGGGGATGAGCCCTCTTGTGGCTGTACAGAGTAAATACAAGTATACATATATGACAATGAGAAGGCGAGAAGAAGAGGGAAATGGGGAGGAGAAGGAGGTGAAAGAGAGGAGGACAGGAGGAGATCGGGCTTTGCTCCCTCTGCTAAATTTGTGGGGCCCATTTTTTAATGGGCCATCCATGGCTAACTAAGGAAATAAGGGATGGTATCAAATTGAAAACAAGGGCATACAAAGTGGCCAAGACTAGCGGGAGGTTTAAAAACCAGCAAAGAACAACTAAAAAAATAATGAGAGGGAAGACAGATTATGAAAGCAAACTAGTGCAGGCCCCAGGAAGATATTAAAGATATTGGACAAAGTGCTTACGCCAGAAGGTTTTTATTAAAAGAACATGTTGGACACTGTACTGTTTCCCAAAGATTGGGAATTTTTGGACATATTGTGATTCATTGTTTGCTGAAAATGTCTGGAGCAGACTGAGGTCTCTGGGCAACAATGGCCAGGAGAGAAAACTCACCCCAGGCGATGGCAGGATTGTTGAGTGACGGGAAACCACTTAGCCCAAGATCGGGTGCGAAGCAGAAACCCATCAACGGCCATTTACACCAGTACCTGGAGATAGCCCCGAAGGGAGGGAAACCAAACAAAGAACTGCCATTACGTCCCAGACCCAGTGGAAGCAGAAGCCATCAGGAGTCATCAACAGAATACACGAACGTAAGATCTGGGATGATGGGCCATTCAGACAATCACACCAGACAAAGGAAATACTCTATTTTGGCAGGAAGAAGCATGGATTGTAATGTATAAGGGAAGGCAGTTTGCTGCCATTTCTCTTCTCTTCTCTCTTCACTTCAAGAACTGTGCATTCCCTCCGGGACGGAGAGGAAACCAACCAACAAGGGACCAAGAGCATTGCTAATCTACCTTCGAAAGGACCCTCGAGACCAGGACCTGAATACTGCAACGGTGGTACGGAATCGGAAGTGAAAGCTTTCCCCAAGGAAGAAGCAGTGAGTAAGCCAACGGATAATCTGGGTGAGTATTATCCAAGCCCAGGCACCGTTAAGATCACCGAATCGAGTGTGAGGGGGTGCCGTGTGTCCCAAACCAAGCCTTAGGGGTTTAGTGGGGGAGGTGCTGCGTGTGATTATAGTGTGTGTAAGGTGGGATTTGTTGGACAAATCCAGTTATACCCCGTACGTAGTGTGCTGTTTTCTTAGATGTCTTAATTTGCGACAGGGGCCTGTTAGGACGGGCCAGTTTTTGTACTGTTCTACTGTTTCGTAAGCCACCAGATGTTACTTTTATTGGTGTGTGTGTGTAAGGAACCGAATAAAGTATTGTACAGTTGAGGCCGAAAGATCTGTCTCTGGTTCAGTTTTCTGTTCCCCCAAATATTTCCCGTGTCTAGAACCGTAGGCTGGGGTGATTCGAAACTACCAAGGCAAACCACCTATACTAGCACAAAATATAAAAACAGATAGTAAAGGACCGAATTTGGTGCAGGCTGCATCCGCAGCCGCCGAGGATCCACTGGAAATGTATGGAAATGGGCAGTTCCAGAGGAATCGCCCATCTGCTGTCCAGGTTCCGCCTGGCACAAGATTGCCTATGCTGCAAATCGGTCATTTTGGTGAGGGATGCTGGCCTCAGATCGACCTGCCGCCTGCCAGAAGGACCGCTCACAAAAAGCAGGTCTGACCTGGCCGTGAATTGGGTGGCAGGGAAAAGGGCTCCGATTGCTGAAGCGCTTCACATCGCGGTTATGGTGCAGATGCTGGACCATCATGAGTGCGACTGCGGGAAAAAAGGTAAGTGGATGTTGCTTTCGAAACATAGAAACATAGAAAATAGGTGCAGGAGTAGGCCATTCGGCCCTTCCAGCCTGCACCACCATTCAATAAGATCATGGCTGATCATGCACCCCAGTACTCCTTTCCTGTTTCCTCTCCATACCCCATGATCCCTTTAGTCGCAAGGGCCATATTGAATATATCCAATGAACTGGCATCAACAACTCTCTGCGGCAGGGAACTCCACAGGTTAACGACTCTCTGAGTGAAGAAGTTTCTCCTCATCTCAGTTCTAAATGGCTTACCCCTTACACTTAGACTGTGTCCCTTGGTTCTGGACTTCCCCAACATCGGGAACATTCTTCCTGCATCTAACCCGTCCAGTCCCATCAGAATTTTATATATTTCTATGAGATCCCCTCTCATCCTTCTAAACTCCAGTGAATACAGGCACAGTCAATCCAGTCTCTCCTCATATGTCAGCCCTGCCATCCCGGGGAGTTGGGAGGCGGAGCGGCAGTTCATGAGGCCTACAAAAGGCCCAACAGGAGCGTCGAGGAGCCAGCGGGGAGTCGAGAGGCAGAGCGGCAGTTCGTGAGGCCTACAAAAGGCCCAACAGGAGTGTCGAGGAGCCAGCCGGTGCAGCTGCAGCAGGGAGAGAAAGCAAAAAAGAAGTAGAAAGAAATCGAAGTCTGATGTCACAGCCAAGGGGGTAAGTGATTGGCTAAAGATTGGTGAGTAGTTTTTCCTTTTCTTTTTCTTTATCAGCAGGTAATCTTTAGTATTCTTGTTGCCCAATGAAGTTAATCTAAGGGTTAAGTCATGGCAGGAGAGCTCGGACACATGTCATGCTCCTCCTGTGCTATGTGGGAAGTCAGGGATGCTTCCAGTGTCCCTGATGACTATATGTGCGGGAAGTGTGTCTGGCTGCAGCACCTGACAGACCGCATTGTGGCACGGGAGCTGTGGGTGGATTTACTCTGGAGCATCTGCGATGCTGAGGATGTTGTGAATAGCACATTTAGTAATGTAGCCACACTGCAGGTAAAGGGTACACAGCCAGATATGGAATTGGTGACCAACAGGAAGAGCAGTGGAAGGAAGGTAGTGCAGGGGTCCCCTGCGGTCATCACCCTGAAAACAGATACACCGCTTTGGGTACGGTTGAGGGGGATGACTCATCAGGGGAGAGGAGCAGCAGCCAGGTTCATGGCCCCGTGGGTGACTCTGCTGCACAGGACGGCAGGAAAAAGAGTGGGAGAGCTATAGTGGTAGGGAATTCTATTGTAAGGGGAATGGATCGACGTTTCTGCGGCCACAATCGAGACTCCTGGAAGATATGCATCCCTAGTGCAAGGGTCAAGGATGTCTCGGATCATCTGCAGGACATTTTGAAGGGGGAGGGTGAACACCCAGTTGTCGTGGTACATATAGGTACCAACGATATAGGTAACAAAACGGGATGAGGTCCTACAAGACGAATTGAGGGACCTAGGAGCTAAATTAAAAAGTACGACTTCAAAATTAGTAATTCAGGATTGTTACCAGTGCCACGTGCTAGTCAGAGTAGGAATTGCAGGTTACCTCAGATGAATACGTGGCTTGAGGAGTGGTGCAGAAGGGAGGGATTCAAATTCCTGGGACATTAGAACCAGTTCTGGGCGAGGTGGGACCAGGACAAACTGGACGGTCTGCACTTAGGCAGGACCAGAACCAATGTCTTAGGGGGAGTGTTTGCGAGTGCTGTTGGAGAAGGGTTAAACTAATATGGCAGGGGGATGGGAACCTATGCAGGGAGACAGAGGGAAGTAGAATGGGGGCAGAAGCAAAAGATAGAAAGAAGAAAAGTAAAAGTGAAGAGCAGAGAAACCCAAGACAAAAAGCAAAAAGGGCCACATTACAGCAAAATTCTAAAGGGACAAAGTGTGTTAAAAAGACAAGCCTGAAGGCTCTGTGCCTCAATGCGAGGAGTATTCGTAACAAGGTGGATGAATCAACTGCGCAGATAGCTGTTAACGGATATGATGTAATTGGCATCGCGGAGACATGGCTCCAGGGTGACCAAGGCTGGGAACGCAACATCCAGAGGTATTCAACATTCAGGAAGGATAGACAGAAAGGAAAAGGAGGTGGGGTGGCATTGCTGGTTAAAGAGGAAATTAATGCAATAGTAAGAAAGGACATTAGCTTGGAAGATATGGAATCGGTATGGGTGGAGCTATGGAATACCAAAGGGCAGAAAACGCTAGTGAGAGTTGTATACAGACTACGAAACAGTCGTAGTGAGGTTGGGGACAGCATCAAACAAGAAATTAGGGAACCGTGCAATAAAGGTACAGCAGTTATCATGGGCGACTTTAATCTACATATTGATTGGGCTTACCAAACTGGTAGCAATGCGGTGGAGGAGGATTTCCTGGAGTGTATCAGGGATGGTTTTCTAGACCAATATGTCGAGGAACCAACTAGAGGGCTGGCCATCCTAGACTGGGTGATGTGTAATGAGAAAGGACTAATGAGCAATCTTGTTGTGCGAGGCCCCTTGGGGAAGAGTCACCATAATATGGTAGAATTTATTAAGATGGAGAGTGACACAGTTAATTCAGAGACTAGGATCCTGAACTTAAGGAAAGGTAACTTCGATGGTATGAGACGTGAATTGGCTAGAATAGACTGCCGAGTGATACTGAAAGGTTTGATGGTGGATAGGCAATGGCAAACATTTAAAGATCACATGGATGAACTTCAACGATTGTACATCCCTGTCTGGAGTAAAAATCAAACGGGAAAGGTGGCTCAACCATGGCTAACAAGGGAAATTAAGGATAGTGTTAAATCCAAGGAAGAGGCATATGAATTGACCAGAAAAAGCAGCAAACCTGACGACTGGGAGAATTTTATAATTCTGCAGAGGAGGACAAAGGGTTTAATTCGGAGGGGGAAAATAGAGTCTGAGAGGAAGCTTGCTGGGAACATAAAAACTGACTGCAAAAACTTCTATATACATGTGAAGAGAAAAAGATTAGTGAAGACAAACGTAGGTCCCTTGCAGTCAGATACAGGTGAATTTATAATGGGGAACAAAGAAATGACGGACCAGTTAAACAAATACTTTGATTTGTCTTCACGAAGGAAAACACAAATAATCTTCCAGAAGTACTAGGAGATCGAGGGTCTAGTGAGAAGGAGGAACTGAAGGAAATCTTTATTAGGCGGGAAATTGTGTTAGGGAAATTGATGGGATTGAAGGCCAATAAATCCCCAGGGCCTGATAGTCTGCATCCCAGAGTACTTAAGGAAGTGGCCCTAGAAATAGTGGATGCATTGGTGATCATTTTCCAACAATCTATCAACTCTGAATCAGTTCCTATGGACTGGAGGGTAGCTAATGTAACACCACTTTTTAAGAAAGGAGGGAGATAAAAAGCGGATAATTATAGACCGGTTAGCCTCACATCAGTAATGGGGAAAGTATTGGAATTAATTATTAAAGATGAAATTGCAGCGCATTTGGAAAGCAGTGACAGGATCGGTCCAAGTCAGCATGGATTTGTGAAAGGAAAATCATGCTTGACAAATCTTATAGAACTTTTTGAGGATGTAACTGGTAGAGTAGACAAGGGAGAACCAGTGGATGTGGTGTATTTGGATTTTCAAAAGGCTTTTGACAAGGTCCCACACAAGAGATTGGTGTGCAAAATCAAAGCACATGGTATTGGGGGTAATCAACTGACATGAATAGAGAACTGGTTGGCAGACAGGAAGCAGAGAGTTGGGACAAACAGGTCCTTTTCTGAATGGCAGGCAGTGACTAGTGGTGTGCCGCAGGGTTCAGTGCTGGGACCCCAGCTATTTACAATATCCATCAATGATTTAGATGAAGGAATTGAGTGTAATATCTCCAAGTTTGCAGATGACACTAAGCTGGGTGTCGGTGTGAGCTGTGAGGAGGACTCTAAGAGGCTGCAGGGTGACTTGGACAGGTTAGGTGAGTGGGCAATCGCATGGCAAATGCAGTATAATGTGGATAAATGTGAGGATATCCACTTTGGTAGCAAAAACACGAAGGCAGAATATTATCCGAATGGCGACAGATTAGAAAAAGGGGAGCTGCAATGAGACATCAGTCATTGAAAGTTGGCATGCAGGCACAGCAGGCGGTGAAGAAGGCAAATGGTATGTTGGCCTTCATAGCTAGGGGATTTGAGTATCGGAACAGTAAGGTCTTGCTGCGGTTGTACAGGGCCTGAGTGAGGCCACACCGGGAATATTGTGTTCAGTTTTGGTCTCCTAATATGCCTTTGTGTTTTTGCCACCAAAGATGCTGATAGTCATGTTCAATTTGGATATGATAAAAATGACTGAAATGTGTCTCGGCTGATGGAAACTTTTTTCTTTGACCTTGCTGAAAGACCTTCATTGAGAAGTCCAATAGCGAAGGCAAAATAATTATGAATCAGTGAAAAATCACATTTTGTCCATCCAAGCTGATTAATTAATTCTGTGACACAGTCCTTCAAGATGTTCTCAGGGAGTCACTACATATCACATAGAGGGTGAGAGAGTTAGGGTTAGAATGATCTATTCTAAGCCTGAGACAGCTGCATTTGTGAGAGGAAAAGGGTGTAAAGTTACAGCGATTCAGCTTATGGGGCAGTGCGATTACAGACCAAACTGAGGAAGGACTACGGTCAATAGAATACAGCAAGGGACAAGCGCCGTGGTGACTCAGTGGCCTACCATTGAGGTTTCATCGACTAGACTGTCACTATCGCTTGTTAATGTGTCTTTCTTCGTACAGCAAGGAAACTACTTCATAAAATCTGTTCTGATTCATCACAAAAAACCTGTACCCAGCATGCCTTGTTGTGGTGACTGACATTAGTCTAATCTGAAAGATGTAATTAATCTGACACATCGAATAACCCTCGCAGCACATAAAGCGTGTTGCGCTGGTCTGATGACTGTACCCTTTATACAGTGCAGTCATATGTGGATGGGAAGATAAAACAGATGACCTGAGGGACAGATATGTGTTTCTCACAAGGCACCACACATGATGTTAAAATCAAACACTCACCAAGGGTCAACAATGTGAGTGTATTTACAAGTGCACAATAACAAAGGTTATAACATTATTACATTTACAAACATATACACCACCAACACCCACCCCTCTACCCGGCACCACTACCTCTCTTCCCCCGCCCTTGAAGCAATGCCCAAGCGCCTCTTCCTCACTCCACCTACCCCACGGCATCCCGCTCTCCTGCCCCTCTCTGCCTCTGGTTGGCAGCGGGATAGAAACATAGAAAATAGGTGCAGGAGTGAACCTTGCGGTACCCGACTCGTCACTGCCTGCCATTCTGAAAAGGACCCGTTTATTCCTACTCTTTGCTTCCTGTCTGCCAACCAGTTCTCTATCCACGTCAATACATTACCCCCAATATCATGTGCTTTAATTTTGTACACTAATCTCTTGTGTGGGATCTTGTCAAAAGCCTTTTGAAAGTCCAAATACACCACATCCACTGGTTCTCCCTTGTACACTCTACTAGTTACATCCCCCCAAAATTCTAGAAGATTTGTCAAGCATGATTTCCCTTTCATAAATCCATCCTGACTTGGACAGATCCTGTCACTGCTTTCCAAATACGCTGTCATTACATCTTTAATAATTGATTCCAACATTTTCCCCACTACCAATGTCAGGATAACTGGTCTATAATTCCTTGTTTTCTCTCTCGCTCTTTTTTTTAAAAATGGGGTTACATTAGCTACCCTCCAGTCCACAGGATCTGATCCAGAGTTTATAGAATGATGGAAAATGATCACTAATGCATCCACTATTTCTAGGGCCACTTCCTTAAGTACTCTGGGATGCAGACTATCAGGCCCTGTGGGTTTATCAGCCTTCAATCCCATCAATTTCCCTAACACAGTTTCCTGACTAATAAGGATTTCCTTCAGTTCCTTCTTCTCGCTGGACCCTCAGATCCCATTATTTCCAGAAGGTTATTTGTTTCTTCCTTCATGAAGACAGAACCAAAGTATTTGTTCAATTGGTCTGCCATTTCTTTGTTCCCCATTATACATTCACCTGATTCTGACTGCAAGGGACCTTCATTTGTCTTCACTAATCTTTTTCTCTTCACATATCTATAGAAGCTTTTGCAGTCAGTGTTTATGTTCCCTGGAAGCTTACTCTCATACTCTATTTTCCCCCTCCTAATTAAACCCTTTGTCTTCCTCTGCTGAATTCTAAATTTCTCCCAGTCCTCAGGTTTGCTGCTTTTTCTGGCCAATTTATATGCCTCTTCATGGATTTAACACTATCCTTAATTTCCCTGGTTAGCCATGGTTGAGCCAGCTTCCCCATTTTATTTTTACACCAGACAGGGATGTACAATTGTTGAAGTTCATCCATGTGATCTTTAAATGTCTGCCATTGCCTATCCACCGACAACCCTTTAAATATCATTCGCCAGTCTATCCTACCAATTCACGTCTCATACCATCGAAGTTATCTTTCTTTAAGTTCAGGACCCTAGTCCCTGAATTAATTGTGTCACTCTCCATCTTAATGAAGAATTCTACCATATTATGGTGACTCTTCCCCAAGGGGCTTCGCACAACAAGATTGCTAATTAATCCTCTCTCATTACACAGCACCCAGTCTAGGATGGCCAGCTCTCTAGTTGGTTCCTTGACATATTGGTCTAGAAAACCATCCCTTATACACTCCAGGAAATCCTCCTCCACAGTATTGCTACCAGTTTGGTGAGCCCAATCTATCTGTAGATTAAAGTCACCGATGATAACTGCTGTAGCTTATTGCACACATCCCTAATTTCCTGTTTGATGCTGACCCCAACCTCACTACTCGTGTTTGGTGATCTTATACAACTCCCACTAGCGTTTTCTGCCCTTTGGTGTTCCGCAGCTCTCCCCAGACAGATTCCACATCTCTACCCATACAGATTCCACATCATCCAAGCTAATGTCCTTCCTTACCATTGCGTTAATTTCCTTTTTAACCAGCAATGCTACCCCACCTCCTTTTCTTTTCTGTCTATCCTTCCTGAATATTGAATACCCCTGGATGTTGAGCTCCCAGCCTTGGTCACCCTGGAGCCATATCTCCGTAATCTCAATTACATCCTATCCGTTAACAGCTATCTGTGCAGTTAATTCATCCACTTTATTACGAATGCTCCTCGCATTGAGACACATAGCCTTCAGGCTTGTTTTTTTAACACTCTTTGTCCTTTTAGAATTATGTTGTAATATGACCCTTTTCTTATTTTGCCTTTGATTTCTCTGCCCTACACTTTTCCTTATCTCCTTTCTACATTTTGCTTCTGCCCCCATATTACTTCCCTCTGTCTCCCTGCATAGATTCCCATCCCCCTGCCATATCAGTTTAAACCCTCCCCAACAGCACTAGCAAACACTCCCATTAGGACATCGGTTCCGGTCCTGCCCAGGTGCAGACCATCTGGTTTGTACTGGTCCCACCTCCTCCAGAACTGGTTCCAATGTCCCAGGAATTTGAATCCCTCCCTCAAGGCACGTATTCATCTTAACTATCCTGCTATTTCTACTCTGACTAGCACATGGCACTGGTAGCAATCCTGAGATTACTCTTTGAGATCCTACTTTTTAATTTAACTCCTAGCTCCCTAAATTCAGCTTGTAGGACCGCATCCCATTTTTTACCTATATTGTTGGTAGCTATATGCAACATGACAACTGGCTGTTCACCCTTCCCCTCCAGAATGCCCTGCAGGTGCTCTGAGTCATCCTTGACCCTTGCACCAGGGAGGCAACATACCATCCTGAAGTCTCGATTGTGGCCACAGAAACGCCTATCTATTCCCCTGACAATAGAATCCCCTATCACTATAATTCTCCCACTCTTTTTCCTGCCCTCCTGTGCAGCAGAGCCACCCATAGGGCCATGAACTTGGCTGCTGCTGCCTTCCCCTGATGAGTCATCTCCCCCCAACATTATTCAAAACGGTATATTTGTTTTGGAGGGAGATGGCCGCAGGGGACTCCTACACTACTTTCCTACTCTTGCTCTGCCTGTTGGTCACCCATTCCCTAACTGCCTGTGTAACCTTTACCTGTGGTGTGACCAACTCACTAAACGTGCTATTCACGGCATCCTCAGTATCGCGGATACTCCAGAGTGAATCCATGCACGGCTTCAGCGCTGTAATGCGGTCTGTCAGGAGCTGCAGCTGGATACACTTCCTGCACACATAGTAGTCAGGGACACTGGAAACGTCCCTGACTTCCCACATAGCACTGGAGGAGCATGACATGGATCTGGGCTCTCCTGCCATGACTTAACCCTAAGATTAACTTAATTTGGCAACAATGCCAAAGGTTACCTACTGATAAGAAAAGTAAAAGAAAAAGATTAAATACTCACCAATCCATCAGCCAATCACTTACCCCGCTTGGCTGTGATGTCACACTTCGATTTCTTTTTACTTCTTTGTTTACCTTCTGCCCCTGCACCAGCTAGCCTCCTCTGACGGCCGCGCCCTTTTATAGGTCTCCCGAACTGTCGCTCCCGCTCCTGTGGCCTCCTCCGACGGCCGCGCCCTTTTATGGGTCTCCCGAACTGTCACTCCCACTCCTGTGGCCTCCTCCGATGTCCGCGCCCTTTTATTGGTCTCCCGAACTGCCGCTCCTGCTCCTGTCTGCAGACGTGTGCGTCTTGGTAAGAAGGCGGGGCACGGCCGAAGGCGCTGGGATCTCCTGCTCCTCCAGACCTGTCTGCCTTGAGGGTGTGGAGTCAGGGGCTTGAACTGCACGTCCAGAAGCCATCTCTTGCCGCATCGCCTCGGTTGTGCACTCTAACACAGTGATGAGCAGGTCCATCTTGTCATCATGCTGTTGGGTGAAGGTGGCCATGCTGGCAGCTATCCCAGTCATGGTCTGGAGCATATCGCGACCCATCTGCACGCTTCTCCAGGATAGCAGAACCATCTACAGAATTGTAGAGAGCCGTGGTGAATCCTCAGGTGGATGCTTGCTCCTGGTGGGTTCTGGCACCTTGCTTGCCTTCGCGCGACAACCTCTGCGCTTGGTTGAGCTTGCCAGTGTTGTGTCTGTTTCAAACCCCAGGAACGCAGAGGCCGATGCTGAGGTTCTGCCAGCACCTTGCTCACATGACAGGAGGCTGCTGTCATCCTGTTCCTGCTCCTTGAGCTCAAGGGACTTAAAGACGGGCCCATCTCCCTCCTCTTTCTCCTCTTCTTCATGTCATCTTCTACTTCCTCCGCAAGTAGAAGATGACATTTCAGTCTGTGGGGGAAGGCGGGGGAAGGCTGGTGCTGGTCAAGCTGAGATGTCAGCCGTGCCATCTCACATTCTGCCACCAAGGAGTTCCATCTCTGCATGGGCACAACAATAATGGCCAACAAAGTGTGCGGTAAACCGTGAGTGCATTAACATTGCATGTCCTTTCATGCCATGAGCGTTACTCACACCGAAGATTAATATAGCCTTACCAATGTGTGGCATTGGATCTGCATCAACATTTGTGGTTGCACGGCAGTGGTCACCCAACAATGCCAACACACGCTCCTCCAGCTTGGTCAATTCGATCACCTCTGCTGCTCCCCGTCCTGTCGCTCTCAGGCTTGTTGCCTTGGATGCTTTTATCTTCTGCACAAAGAAACATTGCTACCTTTAGCCCCTTTGCTGATGCCCCCCCACACACACTGCCAAACACACATCAGGCGCATAACCTTTTTGGCATTGGACGGGAGGGGGCAAATAAATTTGTACTCACTCTTCCTGCCGCCAGCAAATCGTTCCAACATTTCCGGCATTGGTCCCCATCCCGCTCAATGTTGCCTATTGCGCTCACGATCTCACCGATCTTCCTCCAAATGTGTCGGTATTGGTGTGGTGGAGGCTTGCCAGGACCATCCCGGGTGAAGTCTTTGTACCTGCGCTCCACCTCCATCACGTGCTCCTCCAATTCATGCTCATTAAACCATGGAGCTCTGGCTTGATTTTGCCAGTCTGCATTGCTGATTTCTGGTCACTCCTCGTCAATGATGAAACAAATGATTGCTCAACAGTTTGTGTGTCTCAATTTCTCCGACTGCTCCCTCTGCAACTCAGACTGGCCCCTCTGCAACTTCCAACTCTCTCCTCTCCAACCTCCAACTCTCTCCACCCCAAATTCCAACTCTGTCCTCTCCAACCTCCAACTCTCTCCTCTCCAACCTCCAACTCTCTCCTCTCCAACCTCCAACTCTGTCCGCTCCAACCTCCAACTCTCTCCTCTCAAATGCCAACTCTCTCCTCTCTGCTCTCACACTCACAAGTGGAATAAAGTGGTGTGCCTTTAGACACAGGCGCAATCAGCCTCAAACGGCCCCGAAATGACGACACGTCGGAAAACACAAACTACAAAAAAAAATCGTGAAGTCTGGCACATGTGCATTGGAGGCCCTCCGAAGATCCACAAGTGGAGAGGCCTCCAACTGCCGCACACTGATGACGCCGGCTGCTCACTCCAAATCCCGCCCGGTGACTGCCGCTGCCTGCCGCTGCCGCCCACACAACGGAGACAAAAGTAGCTCCCGACGGGACCCGGGGGCACCGGGTGGCAAAAAGGTAGGTGCTGCCTGGGGGCCGCCGAGAAATGGGCGGTGACCAAATTCGGCCCCGAAAAGTTTCTACTGGTACATAAAAATGAAGAGAGTGGCTAAAGTAAATGTTGGTCCCTTAGAGTATGAGGCTGGGGAATTAATAATGGAGAACAGGGAAATGGCAGAGACTTTGAACAAATATTTTGTATCGGTCTTCACGGTAGAAGACACGAGCCTAGAAATCCCGGTCAGTTGCTGACTGAAATAGGGAAAAAAGATGCACAGTAACCTGAACCTGCTGTGCCCACGAGAGAGCCGGTCCTGAGGCCTTCACTCACTGTACGTCGGAGCGCGTGCATGTCTGGACGTCAGTAGAACTGGAGCTGCAGTTACATGGCTCTGGGCAGCCAATCAACGTAAAGTATTTTTTCATTCATAATAATGAAACTCCGCAAGTTGGAGTTCCCATTATTATGATGGAGAAACCCCCCCAAACACCCAAAACACAAACAAAAAAACACACCACATATTTAATATTAATTTAAATTAAAATTATTTATGTCGTAAAAATATATATATTTTTGCGATTTTTAAAAAAGTTTTTTAAATTATGGTTTAAAATAAACTTACCATAGTGGGGAGGATTTTTAAACAATAAAATGTGTTTTTTAAATTTTATTTTATGATGTTTTTAATCAGACGCAAGAGTTTTCAGGACATTTTCTGGGCAAGATATGGGTAAATACCGCAATCTTGCCCTTGAAAATATCCACACTCCCGAGGTATGGAGGATCTGTCAAGCTGGAGCTTAATAGATCGGAAAAGCCGGTTTTCAGCGCATGCACGTTGTGTGTTGAAAACCGGCTTTTGCGATGCCTTCCCGGGACTGAACACACTCAGTACGGACCCGGGGAGGTCGTGATTTCTGGGACAACAAAAATATCCCAATAGTGAATCATCAAGAGGCTACAGGGAGGGAGGAACTTAACACAATCACTGGGCCTGAAATTCCGATTGAGGTCTTCCCGCTGGCAAACGAGTGAAATAGGGAAAAAAGATGCGCACTGACCTGTTGCTGCTGCACCCGTTCGAACTTCCGAGCCCGAGGCCTTGCGAAACTGCACATCGCAGTGCGTGCACGTGGGGATGTGCACAGGCCGGGAGCTGGAGAAAGCAGCCAATCAGGTTAGCATATTTTCTCATTAATAGTAAAGGAGTTCCGTAAGTCCGGAACTCTTATTACTCTGAATGAGGAACCACCCAAAACACAATAAAAAATAGAAAATAAACTACATATTTTCATTCATTTAAATTAAAGTTCTTAAAAACATAGAAACATAGCAACATAGAAAATAGGTGCAGGAGTAGGCCATTCGGCCCTTCTAGCCTGCACCATCATTCAATAAGATCATGGCTGATCATTCACCTCAGTACCCTTTTCCTGCTTTCTTTCCACACACCTTGATCATCTCTAACTCTCTCTTGAATATATCCAATGAACTGGCATCAACAACTTTCTACAGTAGAGAATTCCACAGGTTCATAATTCTCTGAGTGAAGAAGTTTCTCCTCATCTCAGTCCTAAATGGCTTACCCCTTATCCTTAGACTGTGACCCCTGGTTCTGGACTTCCCCAACATCGGGAACATTCTTCCTGCATCTAATCTGTCCAGTCCCGTCAGAATTTGATATGTTTCTATGAGATCCCATCTCATTCTTCTAAACTCCAGTGAATACAGGCCCAGTCGATCCAGTCTCTCCTCATATGTCAGTCCTGCCATCCCGGGAATCCGTCTGGTGAACCTTCACTACACTCCCTCAATATCAAGAACATCCTTCCTCAGATTAGGAGACCAAAACTGAACACAATATTCCAGGTGAGGCCTCACCAAGGCCCTGTACAATGGCAGTGAGACCTCCCTGCTCCTATACTCAAATCCACTAGATATGAAGGCGAACATGCCATTTGCCTTCTTCACCGTCTGCTGTAGCTGCATGCCAACTTTCAATGACTGATGTACCATGACACCCAGGTCTCGTTGCATCTCCCCTTTTTCAAATCTGTCGCCATTCAGATAATATTCTGCCTTCATGTTTTTGCCACCAAAGTGGATAACCTCACATTTATCCACATTATACTGGTTAAGGAGGAGATTAATGCAGTAGTTAGGAAGGACATTAGCTTGGATGATGTGGAATCTATATGGGTAGAGCTGCAGAACACCAAAGGGCAAAAAACGTTAGTGGGAGTTGTGTACAGACCTCCAAACAGTAGTAGTGATGTTGGGGAGGGCATCAAACAGGAAATTAGGGGTGCATGCAATAAGGGTGCAGCAGTTATAATGGGTGACTTTAATATGCCCATAGATTGGGCTAACCAAACTGGAAGCAATATGGTGGAGGAGGATTTCCTGGAGTGCATAAGGGATGGTTTTCGAGACCAATCTGTCGAGGAACCAACTAGGGGGGAGGCCATCTTAGACTGGGTGTTGTGTAATGAGAGAGGATTAATTAGCAATCTCATTGTGCAAGGCCCCTTGTGGAAGAGTGACCATAATATGGTGGAATTCTGCATTAGGATGGAGAATGAAACAGTTAATTCAGAGACCATGGTCCAGAACTTAAAGAAGGGTTACTTTGAAGGTATGAGGCGTGAATTGGCTAGGATAGATTGGCGAATGATACCTAAGGGGTTGACTGTGAATGGGCAATGGCAGACATTTAGAGACCGCATGGATGAACTACAACAATTGTACATTCCTGCCTGGCGTAAAAATAAAAAAGGGAAGGTGGCTCAACCGTGGCTATCAAGGGAAATTAGGGATAGTATTAAAGCCAAGGAAGTGGCATACAAATTGGCCAGAAATAGCAGCGAACCCGGGGACTGGGAGAAATTTAGAACTCAGCAGAGGAGGGCAAAGGGTTTGATTAGGGCAGGGAAAATGGAATACGAGAAGAAGCTTGCAGGGAACATTAAGACGGATTGCAAAAGTTTCTATAGATATGTAAAGAGAAAAAGGTTAGTAAAGACAAACATAGGTCCCCTGCAGTCAGAATCAGGGGAAGTCATAATGGGGAACAAAGAAATGGCGGACCAATTGAACAAGTACTTTGGTTCGGTATTCACGAAGGAGCACACAAACAACCTTCCGGATATAAAAGGGGTCAGAGGGTCTAGTAAGGAGGAGGAACTGAGGGAAATCCTTATTAGTCGAGAAATTGTGTTGGGGAAATTGATGGGATTGAAGGCCGATAAATCCCCAGGGCCTGATGGACTGCATCCCAGAGTACTTAAGGAGGTGGCCTTGGAAATAGCGGATGCATAGACAGTCATTTTCCAACATTCCATTGACTCTGGATCAGTTCCTATGGAGTGGAGGGTAGCCAATGTAACCCCACTTTTTAAAAAAGGAGGGAGAGAGATAACACGGAATTATAGACTGGTCAGCCTGACATCGGTAGTGGGTAAAATGATGGAATCAATTATTAAGGATGTCATAGCAGTGCATTTGGAAAGAGGTGATATGATAGGTCCAAGTCAGCATGGATTTGTGAAAGGGAAATCATGCTTGACAAATCTTCTAGAATTTTTTGAGGATGTTTCCAGTAGAGTGGACAAGGGAGAACCAGTTGATGTATATTTGGACTTTCAGAAGGCTTTCGACAAGGTCCCACACAAGAGATTAATGTGCAAAGTTAAAGCACATGGGATTGGGGGTAGTGTGCTGACATGGATTGAGAACTGGTTGTCAGACAGGAAGCAAAAAGTAGGAGTAAATAGGTACTTTTCAGAATGGCAGGCAGGGGTACCGCAAGGTTCTGTGCTGGGGCCCCAGCTGATTACACTGTAACGTATTGATTTAATGATTTAGACGAGGGGATTAAATGTAGTATCTCCAAATTTGCGGATGACACTAAGTTGGGTGGCAGTGTGAGCTGCGAGGAGGATGCTATGAGGCTGCAGAGCGACTTGGATAGGTTAGGTGAGTGGGCAAATGCATGGCAGATGAAGTATAATGTGGATAAATGTGAGGTTATCCACTTTGGTGGTAAAAACAGAGAGACAGACTATTATCTGAATGGTGACAGATTAGGAAAAGGGGAGATGCAACGAGACCTGGGTGTCATGGTACATCAGTCATTGAAGGTTGGCATGCAGGTACAGCAGGCGGTTAAGAAAGCAAATGGCATGTGGCCTTCATAGCGAGGGGATTTGAGTACAGGGGAGGGAGGTGTTGCTACAGTTGTACAGGGCCTTGGTGAGGCCACACCTGGAGTATTGTATACAGTTTTGGTCTCCTAACTTGAGGAAGGGCATTCTTGCTATTGAGGGAGTGCAGCGAAGGTTCACCAGACTGATTCCCGGGATCTTGAGACTGACCTATCAAGAAAGACTGGATCAACTGGGCTTGTATTCACTGGAGTTCAGAAGAATGAGAGGGGACCTCATAGAAACGTTTAAAATCCTGACAGGGTTAGACAGGATAGATGCAGGAAGAATGTTCCCAATGTTGGGGAAGTCCAGAACCAGGGGTCACAGTCTAAGGATAAGGGATAAGCCATTTAGGACCGAGATGAGGAGAAACTTCTTCACTCAGAGAGTGGTGAACCTGTGGAATTCTCTACCACAGAAAGTTGTTGAGGCCAATTCACTAAATATATTCAAAAAGGAGTTAGCTTAAGTCCTTACTACTAGGGGGATCAAGGGGTATGGCGAGAAAGCAGGAATGGGGTACTGAAGTTGCATGTTCAGCCATGAACTCATTGAATGGCGGTGCAGGCTCGAAGGGCCGAATGGCCTACTCCTGCACCTATTTTCTATGTTTCTATGTTTCTATGTTTCTATACTGCATCTGCCTTGCATTTGCCCACTCACCTAACCTGTCCAAGTCACCCTGCAGCCTCTTAGCATCCTCCTCACAGCTCACACCGGCACCTACCTTCGTGTCATCTGTAAACTTGGAGATATTAGACTCAATTCCTTCATCTAAATCATTGATGTATATTGTAAATAGCTGGTGTCCCAGCACTGAGCCCTGCGGCACCCCACTAGTCACTGCCTGCCATTCTGAAAAGAACCCGTTTATTCCGACTCTCTGCTTCCTGTCTGCCAACCAGTTCTCTATCCACGTCAATACATTACCCCCAATAACATGTGCTTTAATTTTGCACACAAATCTCTTGTGTGGGACCTTGTCAAAAGCCTTTTGAAAGTCCAAATATACCACACCCACTGGTTCTCCCTTGTCCACTCTACTAGTTACATCCTCAAAAAATTCTAGAAGATTTGTCAAGCATGATTTCCCTTTCATAAATGCATGCTGACTTGGACCGATCCTGTCACTGCTTTCCAAATGCGCTGCTATTTCATCTTTAATAATTGTGTCATGTATCTCACATTACTGTATATAATTCTATCTTACCATGCTATACATGACTGTAACTGGATATGACCTGTAACAATAAGCATACCTTACCACCAGGGATACTCCATACCTGTCCCACTGAGGTATATAAAGGGAGGTCTCAGTCAAGTGCGGCACTGGAGAGCTGTGAATTAAAGGTGCAGGTCCTGAGTGACCTTGACTTAAGCATGTGTCTCGTGTAAGTCAGTATATTAGAGTCAGGACTTAACAGTGGCGATGAGTTGCAGGATCACAGAATCCACAGAATGGCTACCAACAGCTCAGATGAGAAATACAATGCTGGAGACAATTGGGATGACTTTATAGAAAGGCTCCAGCAAAGCTTTGTGACCAAAGACTGGTTGGGCGACGATAAGGCAGAAAAGAGAAGAGCCCATCTCTTGACCAGCTGTGGCTCGAAAACATAAGCTTTAATGAAAGACCTGCTGGCACGAGAAACCAGCAAGCAAGTCGTTTGAGGAGGTGAGAGACGACCTGAAGCCAGAGAGCAGCCTACACATGGCCAGACACAGGTTTGACAACTACAGACGCTGTGTGGGCCAAAGCATACCCGACTTCGTGACGGAACTTCGGAGGCTGGCTAGTTCATGTGAATTCCCTGATGAACTAAGGAGAGAAGTACTGAGAGACTTTGTTATTGAAGGAATAGGCCACACAGGCATATTCCGAAAGCTTATAGAGACTAAGAAGTTGACTCTAGAGGCAGCAGCCCTGGTCGCACAGACGTTCTTGGCAGGCGAAGAAGAAACGAGGCTGATCTATACTTCGGGTACGACAACCAACGAGGCATCGGAACAAGGGGTTCACATTGTGAAACAAACTGCTACCCCCACACACAGACAAAGGCAGGAGAGCAGGCCTTCAACAGCAGACAGTGGCACCAGAGGCCATCAAAATCAAGGACCACATGAAAGGCCGATCACACCTCATCAACCCACAATGCGAGCAATCAACAACAGATTAAGAGAAGCTCAAGGGAGATCAGCCAGACGCAGCTCATCCTTCGGAAACAATGGAAACGGTCTGTGTTGGAGATGTGGGGGAAGGCACTCAACCAGGGTGTGTCGATTTCAGCATGCCGTTTGCAGAAACTGCAACTACACAGGGCATCTGGCTCGCATGTGCAGAAAAACAGCAGCTCGGCTGGTATACGAATCGGAAGGGTCGGAAAGCGGACCAGAAGACAGTTGGAAAAGTGCACAGGACGCCGAGGTACAGCGGGTTAACACGATCAATGTCCACTGTTCTGACAGCAAGACGCCTCCAATTATGATGAGGATTCTACTCAACGGGATACATGGAACTGGACACGAGGGCCAGTCAATCCCTCATGAGCGTTCAACAATTTGATCAGTTGTGACCGCACAAAAACAACAGACCAAAACTCACAAAGATCGACACCAAACTAAGGACCTATACTAAAGAAATCGTCCCAGTCCTTGGCAGTGCCATGCTCTCGGTCACACACAAAGGGATGGTGAACTGACTTTCCCTGTGGATTGTCCCCAGGGATCTCCCAGCCCTGTTGGGGAGAAGCTGGCTAGCAGAACTTAATTGGAAATGGGATGATGTTCACGCCATGTCGTCAGAGGAACGGACCTCCTGCTCAACAGTTCTAAGCTGTTTTGAACATCTCTTTCAGCCAGATGTGAGCACCTTCAAAAGGGCTAAAGTTAGAATCTACATCACACAGAATGCCAGACCGGTCCATCACAAGGCTAGAGCTGTGCCTTATATGATGAGGGAAAAGATTGAAAATGAACTGGACCGTCTTCTGTGGGAAGGCATAATTTCTCTGGTGGAATTCAACAACTGGGCAAGCCCCATCGCACCCGTCATGAAGCCTGATGGATCCGTGCGAATCTGTGGGGATTACAAGTCTACCATAATGTCCTAGGGGGAGTGTTTGCTAGTGCTGTTGGGGAGGATTTAAACTAATATGGCAGGGGGATGGGAACCAATGCAGGGAGACAGAGGGAAACAAAAAGGAGGCAAAAGCAAAAGACAGAAAGGAGATGAGGAAAAGTGGAGGGCAGAGAAACCCAAGGCAAAGAACAAAAAGGGCCATTGTACAGCAAAATTCTAAAAGGACAAAGGGTGTTAAAAAAACAAGCCTGAAGGCTTTGTGTCTTAATGCAAGGAATATCCGCAATAAGGTGGATGAATTAACTGTGCAAATCGATGTTAACAAATATGATGTGATTGGGATTACGGAGACGTGGCTCCAGGATGATCAGAGCTGGGAACTCAACATCCAGGAGTATTCAACATTCAGGAAAGATAGAATAAAAGGAAAAGGAGGTGGGGTAGCATTGCTGGTTAAGGAGGAAATTAAGACAATAGTTCGGAAGGACATTAGCTTGGATGATGTGGAATCTATATGGGTAGAGCTGCAGAATACCAAAGGGCAAAAAACATTAGTGGGAGTTGTGTACAGACCTCCAAACAGTAGTAGTGATGTTGGGGAGGGCATCAAACATGAAATTAGGGGTGCGTGCAATAAAGGTGCAGCAGTTATAATGGGTGACTTTAATATGCACATCGATTGGGTTAACCAAACTGGAAGCAATACGGTGGAGGAGGATTTCCTGGAGTGCATAAGGGATGGTTTTTTAGACCAATATGTCGAGGAACCAACTAGGGGGGAGGCCATCTTAGACTGGGTGTTGTGTAATGAGAGAGGATTAATTAGCAATCTCGTTGTGCGAGACCCCTTGGGGAAGAGTGACCATAATATGGTGGAATTCTGCATTAGCATGGAGAATGAAACAGTTAATTCAGAGACCATGGTCCAGAACTTAAAAAAGGGTAACTTTGAAGGTTTAAGGCGTGAATTGGCTAGGATAGATTGGCGAATTATACTGAAGGGGTTGACTGTGGATGGGCAATGGCAGACATTTAGAGACCGCATGGATGAACTACAACAATTGTACATTCCTGCCTGGCGTAAAAATAAAAAAGGGAAGGTGGCTCAACCGTGGCTATCAAGGGAAATCAGGGATAGTATTAAAGCCAAGGAAGTGGCATACAAATTGGCCAGAAATAGCAGAGAACCCGGGGACTGGGAGAAATTTAGAACTCAGCAGAGGAGGACAAAGGGTTTGATTAGGGCAGGGAAAATGGAGTATGAGAAGAAGCTTGCAAGGAACATTAAGACGGATTGCAAAAGTTTCTATAGATATGTAAAGAGAAAAAGGTTAGTAAAGACAAACGTAGGTCCCCTGCAGTCAGAATCAGGGGAAGTCATAACGGGGAACAAAGAAATGGCGGACCAATTGAACAAGTACTTTGGTTCGGTATTCACTGAGGATGACACAAACAACCTTCCGAATATAAAAGGGGTCGGCGGGTCTAGTAAGGAGGAGGAACTGAGGGAAATCCTTATTAGTCGGGAAATTGTGTTGGGGAAATTGATGGGATTGAAGGCCGATAAATCCCCAGGGCCTGATGGACTGCATCCCAGAGTACTTAAGGAGGTGGCCTTGGAAATAGTGGATGCATTGACAGTCATTTTCCAACATTCCATTGACTCTGGATCAGTTCCTATGGAGTGGAGGGTAGCCAATGTAACCCCACTTTTTAAAAAAGGAGGGAGAGAGATAACACGGAATTATAGACTGGTCAGCCTGACATCGGTAGTGGGTAAAATGATGGAATCAATTATTAAGGATGTCATAGCAGTGCATTTGGAAAGAGGTGATATGATAGGTCCAAGTCAGCATGGATTTGTGAAAGGGAAATCATGCTTGACAAATCTTCTGGAATTTTTTGAGGATGTTTCCAGTAGAGTGGACAAGGGAGAACCAGTTGATGTGGTAGATTTGGACTTTCAGAAGGCTTTCGACCAGGTCCCACACAAGAGATTAATGTGCAAAGTTAAAGCACATGGGATTGGGGGTAGTGTACTGACATGGATTGAGAACTGGTTGTCAGACAGGAAGCAAAAAGTAGGAGTAAATGGGGACTTTTCAGAATGGCAGGCAGTGACTAGTGGGGTACCGCAAGGTTCTGTGCTGGGGCCCCAGCTGTTTACACTGTACATTAATGATTTAGACGAGGGGATTAAATGTAGTATCTCCAAATTTGCGGATGACACTAAGTTGGGTGGCAGTGTGAGCTGCGAGGAGGATGCTATGAGGCTGCAGAGCGACTTGGATAGGTTAGGTGAGTGGGCAAATGCATGGCAGATGAAGTATAATGTGGATAAATGTGAGGTTATCCACTTTGGTGGTAAAAACAGAGAGACAGACTATTATCTGAATGGTGACAGATTAGGAAAAGGGGAGGTGCAAAGAGACCTGGGTGTCATGGTACATCAGTCATTGAAGGTTGGCATGCAGGTATAGCAGGCGGTTAAGAAAGCAAATGGCATGTTGGCCTTCATAGCGAGGGGATTTGAGTACAGGGGCAGGGAGGTGTTGCTACAGTTGTACAGGGCCTTGGTGAGGCCACACCTGGAGTATTGTGTACAGTTTTGGTCTCCTAACCTGAGGAAGGACATTCTTGTTATTGAGGGAGTGCAGCGAAGGTTCACCAGACTGATTCCCGGGATCTTGGGACTGACCTATCAAGAAAGACTGGATCAACTGGGCTTGTATTCACTGGAGTTCAGAAGAATGAGAGGGGACCTCATAGAAACGTTTAAAATTCTGACAGGGTTAGACAGGTTAGATGCAGGAAGAATGTTCCCAATGTTGGGGAAGTCCAGAACCAGGGGACACAGTCTAAGGATAAGGGGTAAGCCATTTAGGACCGAGATGAGGAGGAATTTCTTCACCCAGAGAGTGGTGAACCTGTGGAATTCTCTACCACAGAAAGTTGTTGAGGCCAATTCACTAAATATATTCAAAAAGGAGTTAGCTTAAGTCCTTACTACTTGAGGGATCAAGGGGTATGGTGAGAAAGCAGGAATGGGGTACTGAAGTTGCATGTTCAGCCATGAACTCATTGAATGGCGGTGCAGGCTAGGAGGGCCGAATGGCCTACTCCTGCACCTATTTTCTCTGTTTCTATGTTTCTATAAGCAGAGTCTCCCTACAGGACCAATACCCTCTGCCCAGAGCGGAGGACCTATTTGCCACGTTGGCTGGAGGAAAACTTTTCTCGAAACTTGAACTCACATCTGCGTATATGACGCAAGAACTGACCGCAGTGTCTACTACTCACCACCATCAACACACATCGAGGCCTTTTTGTGTACAATCGATGCCCATTCGGCATCAGGTCGGCAGCTGTTATATTCCAGCGCAACATGGAGAGTCTGCTCAAGTCCATCCCGGGGACAGTTGTGTTTCAAGATGACATACTCATCACGGACAGGGACACCAACTCTCATCTCCGCAATCTTGAGGAAGTACTAAATCGATTCTATCGGGTAAGCCTAAGAGTTAAGAAATCCAAGTGTCTGTTTCTCGCGCCTGAGGTTGAATTTTTGGGCAGAAGGATTGCCGCTGATGGAATCCGCCCAACCGAATCCAAAACCAAAGCAATTCGCCTGGCACCCAGGCCCTGGAATGTCTCGGAATTGCGTGCCTTTCTCGGGCGACTCAATTACTTTGGGAACTTTATGCAGAACTTGAGCACGCTGCTGGAACCTCTCCAAGTGCCACTCAGAAAGGGGTGCAATTGGTTTTGGGGGGACGCCCAAGAAGGCGCCTTCAATAAGGCATGTAACCTTCTATGTTCCAAGAGTGTTTTAGCCTTTTTTGACTCAGGTAAAAAGTTAGTCCTTACGTGTGATGCGTCAGCGTACGGGGTCAGGTGCATTTTACAGCATGTCAATGATGCGGGTAAATTGCAGCCCGTTGCTTATGCCTCCAGGTCACTTACGCAGGCGGAGCACGGGTACGGTATGGTGTTGAGAAGGAGGTGCTCGCGTGCGTGTATGGTATCAAAAAGATGCACCAATACCTTTTCAGGGCCAAGTTTGCGTTAGAAACCGACCACAAACCCCTCACGTCCCTACTATCCGAGTGCAAGGCAATCAATACCAACGCCTCGGCACGCATTCAGCGGTGGGCACTCATGCTGGCGGCTTACGACTACACGATAAGGCACAGACCAGGCACAGACAACTCTGCTGACGCGCTTAGCAGGCTACCCCTGGCGACCACAGAAGGGTCCGACGAACAGGACTGTGAGATGGTCATGGCAATCAATGCCTTTGAATCCACAGATTCGCCCATGACAGCTCGCCAAATCAGAGCCTGGACGACCAGCGACCCCGCGTTATCTCTAGTTAAAAGATGCGTTTTAACCGGTGACTGGGCAGAGGCTCGCGATGCCTGCCCCGAGGAGGTCAAACAGTTCCATAGGCGCATGCATGAACTCTCACTACAGGCAGACTGCCTGATGTGGGACAGCCGAGTAGTTATGCCCTTACAAGGCAGGGAGGCGTTTGTCCGGGAGCTCCATCGCGAGCACCTGGGGATCGTCCTTATGAAGGCCATAGCCAGATCTCATGTCTGGTCGCCTTTCATTGATGCAGACTTGGAGCTCTGCGTCCGTCGGTGCACCATTTGTGCCCAACTCAGTAATGCCCCCAGGGAGGCCCCCCTAAGCCCCTGGCCCCGGCCCACCAAACCGTGGTCGCGGGTGCATGTAGACTATGCAGGCCCATTCATGGGCAAAATGTTCCTCGTAGTCGTTGATGCATTTTCAAAGTGGATCGAGTGCACCATTTTAAACTCGAGCACCACCTCCACCACCATGGAGAGCCTTAGAACCATGTTTGCAACGCATGGCATTCCTGACATATTGGTCAGTGATAATGGTCCGTGCTTCACCAGCGCAGAATTTCACAATTTTATAGTTGACCACGGTATAAATCATGTTAAGACGGCACTTTTCAAGCCGGCCTCCAATGGCCAGGCGGAGCGAGCAGTGCAGATCATTAAACAAGGCATGCTCAGAATCCAAGGTTCCACGCTGCAGAGCCGCCTGTCGCGACTCCTTCTGGCATACAGATCTCGTCCGCATTCGTTGACTGGGGTTCCCCCTGTGCAACTATTGATAAAACGAACCTTAAAGACCAGGCTCTCGTTAATCCTCCCAGACATGCATGAAATTGTTGAGGCTAAGCGTCAAAAGCTAACTGAGTACCATGACCGAAATTCGAGGGGGAGGTGGAATGAGATAGGGGACAAAGTGTTTGTGCTAAACTATGGCAGGGGTCCCAAATGGCTTTCAGGGACAGTAACAGACAAAGAGGGAAACAGGCGACTGGTTGTACAAATGGACAATGGCCAAACCTGCCGGAGGCATGTAGACCAAGTAAAAAGTAGATTTACTGATAATACTGAAGAACCAGAGGCAGACTACAATGTGGAGCTCACACCACACCTGGTGGACAGACAGGTGGAACAACCTGAGGAAAGGGCAGTCTCAACAGACAGCCCAGGCGAGATACCAGCAATCACACCGAACGAAACAGACAGCCCAGGCAAGATACCAGCATTCACACCGAATGAAACACAGGCACCAAAGCAAACAACTGAACCAGAACTAAGAAGCTCCACGCGAGAGCGCAGACCACCTGAGAGACTGAATCTATAAAGGCAATAAGACCTTGGGGGAGGGTGGTGTTATGTATCTCACATTACTGTATATAACTGTATCTTACCATGCTATACATGACTGTAACTGGATATGACCTGTCACAATAAGCATACCTTACCACCAGGGGTGCACTTGCAGGAGACACTCCATACCTGTCCCACTGAGGAATATAAAGGCAGGTCTCAGGCAAGTGCGGCACTGCAGAGCTGTGAATTAAAGGTGCAGGTCCTGAGTGAACTTGACTTAAGCATGTGTCTCATGTAAGTCAGTACATGAGAGTCAGGGCTCAACAAATTGATTCCAACATTTTCCCCACTATTGATGTCAAGCTAACCGGACTATAATTCCCTGTTTTCTCTCTCCCTCCTTTTTTAAAAAGTGGTGTTACATTAGCTACCCTCCAGTCCATAGGAACTGATCTAGAGTCGATAGACTATTGGAAAATGATCACCAATGCATCTGCTATTTCAAGGGCCACTTCCTTAAGTACTCTGGGATGCAGACTATCAGGCCCTGGGGATTTATCGGCCTTCAATCCCATCAATTTCCCTAACACAATTTCCTGACTCATAAGGATTTCCTTCAGTTCCTCCTTCTCACTAGACCCTCGGTCCCCTTGTATTTCTGGAAGGTTATTTGTGTCTTCCTTCGTGAAGACAGAATCAAAGTATTTTTTCAATTGGCTTGCCATTTCTTTGTTCCCCATTATAAATTCACCTGATTCTAACTGCAAGAGACCTACATTTGTCTTCACTAATCTTTTTCTCTTCACATATCTATAGAAGCTTTTGCAGTCAGTTTTTATGTTCCCAGCAAGCTTCCTCTCACTCTACTTTCCCTCTCCGAATTAAACCCTTTGTCCTCCTCTGCTGAATTCTAAATTTCTCCCAGTCCTCAGGCTTGCTGTTTTTTTTGGCCAATTTATATGCCTCTTCCTTGGATTTAACACTATCCTTAATTTCCCTTGTTAGCCACAGTTGAGCCACCTTCCCTGTTTTATTTTTACTCCAGACAGGGATGTACAATTGTTGAAGTTCATCCATGTGATCTTTAAATGTTTGCCATTGCCGATCCACCGTCAACCCTTTAAGTATCATTCGGCAGTCTATCCTAGCCAATTCACGTCTCATACCATCGAAGTTACCTTTCCTTAAGTTCAGGATCCTAGTCTCTGAATTAACTGTGTCACTCTCCATCTTAATGAAGAATTCTACCATATTATGGTGACGCTTCCCCAAGGGGTCTCGCACAACAAGATTGCTAATTAGTCCTTTCTCATTACACATCACCCAGGCTCGGGTGGCCAGCCCTCTAGTTGATTCATCGACATATTGGTCTAGAAAACCATCCCTAATACACTCCAGGAAATCCTCCTCCACCGTATTGCTACCAGTTTGGTTTGCCCAATCTATATATAGATTAAAGTTGCCCATGATAACTGTTGTACCTTTATTGCACGCATCCCTAATTTCTTGTGTGATGCTGTCCCCAATCTCGCTACTACTAGTTGGTGGTCTGTACACAACTCCCACGAGCATTTTCTGCTCTTTGGTATTCCACAGCTCTAACCATACTGATTCCACATCATCTGAGCTAATTTCCTTCCTTACTATTGCGTTAATTTCCTCTTTAACCAGCAACGCTACCCCACTTCCTTTTCCTTTCTGTCTATCTTTCCTGAATGTTGAATACCTCTGGATGTTGAGTTCCCAGCCTTGGTCCACCTGGAGCCATGTCTCCGTAATCCCAATTATATCATATTCGTTAACAGCTGCCTGCGCAGTTAATTTGTCCATCTTATTATGAATACTCCTTGTCATGTATGTAACCTTCATGTAACTGTAACCTTCATAACAACACTGCACACTTAAGAAATGCACACCTTGACCACAGGGGTGAACTTGTGGGAGACACTCCTCGCCTGGTCATCCAGGTATATAAAGGAAGGTCCCACACAGGGTCATCACTTCTTGGTCCTGTGAATAAAGGTTCAGGTCACAGAGTGACCTTGTCTGCTGAATGTGCCTCATGTGAATTTATAGTAAGGTGTAAGGACACTGCATTTGGCGATGAGAAACGGGAATCAACGACTCACGAGAGTGGCCACCGGTAGCACAGAGGAACGGTACTGTGTTGGTGAGGACTGGGATGATTTCGTTGAGAGGCTCCAGCAGAGCTTTGTCACGAAGGACTGGCTGGGAGATGCAGCGGCTGACAAATGAAAGGCACATCTACTGACCAGCTGTGGACCTAAGACGTGCGCGCTGATGAAAGACCTGCTCGCACCCGAGAAGCCGGCGGACTAGACCTTTGAGGAGCTCAGCAAACTGATTGGTAAGCACCTCAAACCGGCGATCAGTATACACATGGCCCGATACCGATTCTATACACACCGACGTCGGGAAGGGCAGAGCATACCAGACTTCGTTGTGGACCTTCGGCGCTTGGCCAGCCGCTGTAAGTTCACAGATGCCTGCAGAGGGGAGATATCAAGGGATTTCTTTATTGAGGGCATTGGTCATGCCGGGATTTTCAGAAAACTAATTGAGACCAAGGACTTGACCTTGTAAGCAGCGGCGTTGATGGCTCAGACATTCATGGTGGGGGAGGAGGAAACCAAGATAATATACGTGTGCAACTCTGCTTCCAATGTGGCGATGGATCAGGGAGTTAACATTGTAAACGCGACTCAGAACCCCGCAGGCAGGCAAGGGCAATTCGACAATATCCAGGCAGCAACAGACTCTAGAGTGGGTCCTCAACAGAGACAATGGCAGGTTGAACGAACATTTACGTTATCACGGTGGACAATGCGTCCCGGGATGGGGCCATTGACACCCATTAACAGAGTGTTCAAGAGTAATCAAAGAGACAATCAGAGAGGAATGCCTGGTAACAGCCCTTTTGTTCACAACGATCTCAGCTCATGTTGGAGGTGCGGGGGCAGACATGCTGCAAAAACCTGTAGGTTTCAACAATTTATCTGTAGAAATTGTAACTTCAGTGGACATTTAGCCAGAATGTGCAGGAAGCCCGCAGCGAGGCTAATTTACGAGGCAGCTGAACTAGAAGAGGGGTCTGCAAGGCAGGTTGATGCTTGGGACAAAGCAATGGACACTGAGGTTCAGCGGGTTCATGTGGCAAACATCCACAGCTCATATACCAAAAAGCCACCTATGATGATGAAAGTCCAATTAAACGGCATCCGGGTACGCATGGAGCTGGACACAGGGGCCAGCCAGTCAGTTATGAGTGTCCAACAATTCGAGAAACTATGGCCACTCAGAGCTTGCAGACCCAAACTAGAACGCATTGACAAGCAATTACGGGCGTACACCAAAGAGATCATCCCAGTGTTAGGCAGTGCAATGTTGGTGATCACACATAATGGATCAGAGAACCGGCTGCCACCCTTGATTGTCCCGGGAAATGGTCCCGCACTTTTGGAGTGGAGCTGGCTAGCTGAGATGAACTGGAAATGGGGGGATGTGCACGCCATTTCATCTGTGGAGCGAAGTTTATGCTCACAGGTCCTACAGAAATTTGAGTCACTATTTCAACCCGGTGTCGGGACTTTCAAAGGTACCAAAGTCGTGATACGCATCATCCCGGATGCCAGACCAGTGCACCACAAAGCCAGAGCTGTGCCGTATGTGATGCGGGAGAAAATTGAGATTGAGTTGGACAGGTTGCTAAGAGAGGGCATAATTTCGCCCATTGAATTCAGCGACTGGGCAAGCCCCATCGTCCCTGTCCAAAAAACGGATGGCTCGGTCAGGATCTGTGGCGACTACAAGGCCACTATCAATCGAGTTTCTATCAGTTCCTATGGAGTGGAGGGTAGCCAATGTAACCCCACTTTTTGAAAAAGGAGGGAGAGAGAAAACAGGGAATTATAGACTGGTCAGCCTGACATCGGTAGTGGGTAGAAACATAGAAACATAGAAACATAGAAAATAGGTGCAGGAGTAGGCCATTCGGCCCTTCTAGCCTGCACCGCCATTCAATGAGTTCATGGCTGAACATGCAACCTCAGTACCCCATTCCTGCTTTCTCGCCATACCCCTTGATCCCCTTAGTAGTAAGGACTTAATCTCACTCCTTTTTGAATATATTTAGTGAATTGGCCTCAACAACTTTCTGTGGTAGAGAATTCCACTGGTTCACCACTCTCTGGGTGAAGAAGTTTCTCCTCATCTCGGTCCTAAATGGCTTACCCCTTCTCCTTAGACTGTGACCCCTGGTTCTGGACTTCCCCAACATTGGGAACATTCTTCCTGCATCTAACCTGTCTGAACCCATCAGAACTTTAAACATTTCTATGAGGTCCCCTCTCATTCTTCTGAACTCCAGTGAATACAAGCCCAGTTGATCCAGTCTTTCTTGATAGGTCAGTCCCGCCATCCCAGGAATCAGTCTGGTGAACCTTCGCTGCACTCCCTCAATAACAAGAATGTCCTTCCTCAAGTTAGGAGACCAAAACTGTACACAATACTCCAGGTGTGGCCTCACCAAGGCCCTGTACAACTGTAGCAACACCTCCCTGCCCCTGTAGTCAAATCCCCTCGCTATGAAGGCCAACATGCCATTTGCTTTCTTAACTGCCTGCTGTACCTGCATGCCAACCTTCAATGACTGATGTACCATGACACCCAGGTCTCGTTGCACCTCCCCTTTTCCTATTCTGTCACTATTCAGATAATAGTCTGTCTCTCTGTTTTTACCACCAAAGTGGATAACCTCACATTTATCCACATTGTACTTACATCTGCCATGCATTTGCCCACTCACCTAACCTATCCAAGTCACTCTGCAGCCTCATAGCATCCTCCTCGCAGCTCACACTGCCACCCAACTTAGTGTCATAATTTCGCCCATTGAATTCAGCGACTGGGCAAGCCCCATCGTCCCTGTCCTAAAAATGGATGGCTCGGTCAGGATCTGTGGTGACTACAAGGCCACTATCAACCAAGTTTCTATCAGTTCCTATGGAGTGGAGGGTAGCCAATGTAACCCCACTTTTTGAAAAAGGAGGGTAAAATGATGGAATCAATTATTAAGGATGTCATAGCAGCGCATTTGGAACGAGGTGACATGATAGGTCCAAGTCAGCATGGATTTGTGAAAGGGAAATCATGCTTGACAAATCTGCTGGAAATCTTTTGAGGATGTTTCCAGTCGAGTGGACAAGGGAGAATCAGTTGATGTGGTGTATTTGGACTTTCAGAAGGCTTTCGACAAGATCCCACACAAGAGATTAATGTGCAAAGTTAAAGCACATGGGATTGGGGTTAGTGTGCTGACGTGGATTGAGAACTGGTTGGCAGACAGGAAGCAAAGAGTAGGAGTAAATGGGGACTTTTCAGAATGGCAGGCAGTGACTAGCGGGGTACCGCAAGGTTCTGTGCTGGGGCCCCAGCTGTTTACATTGTACATTAATGATTTAGACGAGGGTATTAAATGTAGTATATCCAAATTTGCGGATGACACTAAGTTGGGTGCCAGTGTGAGCTGCACGGAGGATGCTATGAGGCTGCAGAGCGACTTGGATAGGTTAGGTGAGTGGGCAAATGCATGGCAGATGAAGTATAATTTGGATAAATGTGAGGTTATCCACTTTGGTGGCAAAAACAGAGAGACAGACTATTATCTAAATGGTGACAGATTAAGAAAAGGGGAAGTGCAACGAGACCTGGATGTCATGGTACATCAGTCATTGAATGTTGGCATGCAGGTACAGCAGGCATTAAGAAAGCAAATGGCATGTTGGCCTTCAAAGCGAGGGGATTTGAGTACAGGGGCAGGGAGGTGTTACTACAGTTCTACAGGACCTTGGTAAGGCCACACCTGCAGTATTGTGTACAGTTTTGGTCTCTAACTTGAGGAAGGACTTTCTTGCTATTGAGGGAGTGCAGCGAAGGTTCACCAGACTGATTCCCGGGATGGCGGGACTGACATATCAAGAAAGACTGGATCAACTGGGCTTGTATTCACTGGAGTTCAGAAGAATGAGAGGGGATCTCATAGAAACGTTTAACATTCTGACGGGTTTAGACAGGTTAGATGCAGGAAGAATGTTCCCAATGTTGGGGAAGTCCAGAACCAGGGGTCACAGTCTAAGGATAAGGAGTAAGCCATTTAGGACCGAGATGAGGAGAAACTTCTTCACCCAGAGAGTGGTGAACCTGTGGAATTCTCTACCACAGAAAGTTTTTGAGGCAAATTCACGAAATATATTCAAAAAGAAGTTAGATGTAGTCCTTACTACTAAGGGGATCAAGGGGTATGGCGAGAAAGCAGGAATGGGGTACTGAAGTTGCATGTTCAGCCATGAAGTCATTGAATGGCGGTGCAGGCTCGAAGGGCCGAATGGCCTACTCCTGCACCTATTTTCTATGTTTCTATGAGTGTCACTCCAAGACCAATACCTGCTTCCGAGAGCGGAGGATCTTTTTGCTACGCTGGCAGGCGGCAAGCTGTTGACCAAGTTGGATGGTTGAAAAGGAAGCACTCGCATGTGTCTACGGGGTGAAAAAGATGCATCAGTACCTTTTTGGCAGAAGGTTTGAGTTAGGAACGGACCATAAGCCATTAACATCCCTGTTGTCAGACAGCAAAGCTGTCAATGCCAATGCGTCAGCTTGCATACAGCATGGGCTCTCACGCTGGCTGCGTATGACTACACCATACGGCACCGGCCAGGCACCGAAAATTGCGCTGACGCGCTCAGCAGTCTTCCACTGGCCACCACTGAGGGGGCAGCGGAGCAAAGCGCTGAGATGGTCATGGCCATTGAAGCCTTTGACAGTGCAGGCTCCCTCATCACAGCCCGCCAGATCAAAATCTGGACCAACAGAGATCCCCTCCTATCCTTGATTAAGAAATGTGTCCTGACTGGGGATTGGGCGCCCGCACACAGAGCGTGTCCCGAGGAGGTCAGGCCGTTTCACAGACGGATGGATGAACTCTCCATCCAAGCCGACTGCCTACTATGGGGCAGCCGGGTAGTCATGCCCCAGAAGGGAAGGGAAGCATTCATCAGGGAACTCCACAGCGAGCACCCAGGCATCGTGCTAATGAAGGCCATTGCCCGGTCACATGTGGCCGGGAATTGGCTCAGACCTGGAACACTGTGTTCACAGGTGCACGACATGTGCCCAGCTGGGCAACGCCCCCAGGGAGGCTCCACTCAGCCCGTGGCCCTGGCCCACCAGGCCATGGTCATGTATTCACATCGACTACGCGGGCCTGCTCATGGGAAAAATGTTCCTCATTGTTGTTGATGCGGTCTCGAAATGGATTGAGTGCTTCATAGTGAATTCGTGCACGACATCCACCACTGTAGCGAATCTGCGTGCGGTCTTTGCGACCCACGGCTTGCCGGACATCCTGGTTAGCGACAACGGCCCGTGTTTCGCTAGCTATGAATTCCGGGAGTTCATGTCGGGTAATGGCATTAAACATGTCAGGACGGCACCGTTCAAGCCGGCTTCCAATGGCCAGGCGGAACGTGCAATTCAAATCATAAAACAGGGCAAGCTCCGGATTCAAGGACTCTCCCTTCAATGCCGCCTATCGCGCCTCCTGCTGGCCTATAGGTCCCGACCGCATTCGCTCACGGGAGTCCCGCCCACAGAACTACTCATGAAATGTACACTTAAAACTCGGCTGTTCCTCATTCATCCTGTCCTGTCAGACATTGTTAAGGGCAAGCGCCAGTCCCAAAATAAGTGCCATGACCGTAACTCAGAGGGGAGATGTATAGAAATCGATGACCCTGTCTTTATTCTTAATCACGCTTTGGGGCCCAAGTGGCTTGAGGGTACTGTAATTGGCAAAGAGGGGAATAGGATCATAGTGGTCAGACTTAACAATGGACAGATATGCCGCAAGCATCTGGACCAAGTAAAAAAAAGGTTCAGCATGGACACTGAGGAACCTGAGGAAGATCATGAGATGTTGCCCACACCACCGCCAGTGAACGAGCAACAAGAACATTCAGCAGCATGCACAGTCCCTGCGGCCAGCCCGGACAAGCCAGAGTCACCACAGGTGACAGAGACGCATGCCAAGGCTCAACGTCCAAAGCCCCAACTGCGGCGCTCCACGAAAGAGCATCGACCGCCTGAAAGACTTAATCTTTGACCCCATAAGACGTTGGGAGGGAGGTGATGTCATGTATGTAACCTTTATGTAACTGTAACCTTCATAACAACATTGCATACTGTATACACCTAAGAAATGCACACCTTGACCACAGGGGGTGAACTTGTGGGAGACACTCCTCTCCTGGTCATCCAGGTAAAAAAGGGAGTTCCCACGCAGGGTCATCACTTCTTGGTCTGTTAATAAAGGTACAGGTCACAGAGTGACCTTGTCTGCAGAATGTGCCTCGTGTGAATTTATGGTCGTGTGTAAGGACACTACACTCCTCGCATTGAGACACAGAGCCTTCAGGCTTGCCTTTTTAACACACTTTGTCTCTTTAGAATTTTGCCCAAATGTGGCCCTTTTTGATTTTTGCCTTGGGTTTCTATGCCCTCCACTTTTACTTTTCTTCTTTCTATCTTTTGCTTCTGCCCCCATTTTACTTCCCTCTGTCTCCCTGCAGAGGCTCCCATGCCATTGCCATATTAGTTTAACCTCTCCGCAACAGCACGAGCAAACACTCCCCCAAGGACATTGGTTCCGGTCCTGCCCAGGTGCAGACCATCTGGTTTGCTGGTCCCAACTCCCCCAGAACTGGTTCCAATGTCCCAGGAATTTGAATCCCTCCCTCCTGCACCACTCCTTAAGCCACGTATTCATCTTAGCTATCCTGCGATTCCTACTCTGACTAGCACGTGGCACTGGTAGCAATCCTGAGATTACCAGCTTTGAGGTCATGCTTTTTAATTTAACTCCTAGCTCCCGAAATTCAGCTTGTAGGACCTCATCCCATTTTGTACCTTTATCGTTGGTACATCACGACAACTGGCTGTTCACCCTCCCCCTCCAAAATGTCCTGCAGCCACTCCAAGATATCCTTGACCCTTGCACCAGGGAGGCAACATACCATCCTGGAGTCTCGATTGCGGCTGCAGAAACATCTATCGATTCCCCTGACAATAGAATCCCCTATCACTATAGCTCTCCCACTCTATTTCCTGCCCTCCTGTGCAGCAGAGCCACCCATGGTGCCATGAACTTAGCTGCTGCTGCCCTCCCCTGATGAGTCATCCCCCGCAACAGCAACCAAGGTGGTGTATCTGTTTTGGAGGGGGATGACCGCAGGGGAGCCCTGCACTACCTTCCTTCCACTGTTTTGTCTGATGGTCACCCATTCCCTATCTGCCTGAATACCAACTCACTAAATGTGCTGTTCACGATATCCTCAGCATCGCGGATGCTCCAGAGTGAATCCATGTGCAGCTCCAGTGCCGCAATGCAGTCTGTCAGCAGCTGCAGCTGGATACACTTCCTGCACATAAATAAAAAAATATTTTCCTGACTTTTTAAAAAGTTTTTTTAATTAAGCCTTAAAATAAATTTACCATAGTGGGGAGGGTTTTTAAAAATAAAATGTGTTTCTATAACTTTATTTTAAAATGTTTCTGTGTATTTTTAAATACTTGTGCCTGTAAAAGTAGGCTATTTCAGGCGCAAGATTTTTAAGGACATTTGCAGGGCAAGATATTTGTAAGTATCGGAAATCTTGCCCTGCAACCGTCCTCGCTCCCGATATGCGCGAGATCTGTCAAGCCAGAAACTTGACAGATCGGAAAAGCTGGTTTTCAGTGCATGTGCATTGCGCGCTAAAACCCGGCTTTTCCAATGTCTTCCCTGGTCTGTAGAAACTTCGTACGGACCCGGGACATTGGAATTTCAGGGCCATTATTACTAAAGAAGTAGTACTCAGTAAAATAATGTGACTAAAGGCGGACAAATCCTCTGGATTTGATGGCTTTCATCCTAGGGTCTTAAAAGTGGCTGCAGAGATAGTGGATGCATTGGTTGTTATCTACCAAATTTCCCTGGATTCTGAGGAGGTCCCAAACCGTAACTGTAATGCCCCTGTTTAAAAGAGGCAGACAAAAAGCAGGGAACTATAGATCAAATATCTAACTTCTGTCGTTGGGAAAATGGTGGAATCCATTATTAAGGAAACAGTAGCATGACATTTGGAAAAGCATGATTCAATCAAGCAGGGTCAACATGGTTTTATGAAACGGAAATCATGTTTGACAAATTTGCTGGAGTTCTTTGAGGATGTAACAAGCAGGGTAGATAAGGGAGAACCAGTGGATGTGGTGTATTTGCATTTCCAGAAGGCATTCGATAAGGTGCCACATAAAAGGTTACTGCACAAGATAAGAGCTCACGGGGTTGCGGGTAATATATTAGCCTGGATAAAGAATTGGCTAACGAACAAAAAACAGAGAGTCAGGATAAATGGGTCATTTTCCAGTTGGCAAACAGTAACTAGTGGGGTGCCCTATATTATTGACTTAAATGAAGGGACCAAGTGTAATGCAGCCAAATTTGCTGATGATACAAAGATGCGTCGGAGAGCAAATTGTGAGGAGGACACAAGAAATCTGCAAAGGGATATCGATAGGCTAAGTGAGTGGGCAAAAATTTGGCAGATGGAGTATAATGTGGGAAAATGTGAGGTTATCCACTTTGGCAGAATAAATAGAAAAGCAAATTATAATTTAAATGGAGAAAAATTGCATAGTGTTGCAGTACAGAGGGACCTGGGGGTCCTTGTGCATGAAACATGAAAATATGCAGGTATAGCAAGTAATCAGGAAAGCAAATGGAATGTTGGCCTTTATTGCAAGGGGGATAGAGTATAAAAGCAGAGAAGTCCTGCTACAACTGTACAGGGTATCGGCAAGGCCACACCTAGAGTACTGCATACAGTTTTGGTCTCCGTAAGGAAGGATATACTCGTTTTGGAGATTGTTCAGAGAAGGTTCATTGGGTTGATTCCGGAGATGAGGGGGTTGACTTATGAAGATAGTCGAGTAGGTTGGGCCTATACTCATTGAAGTTCAGAAGAATGAGAGGTGATCTTATTGAAACATATAAGATAATATGGGGCCTCGACAAGGTGGATGCAGAGAGGATATGTCCACTCATAGAGGAAACTAAAACTAGGGGGCATAGTCTCAGAACAAGGGACTGCCCATTTAAAACTGAGATGAGGAGGAATTTCTTCTCTCAGAGGGTTGTAAATCTGTGGAATTCTCTGCCCCAGAGAGCTGTGGAGGCTGGGTCATTGAATATATTTAAGGTGGAGATAGACTGATTTTTGAGTGAAGAGGGAATAAAGGGTGATGGGGAGCTGTGTCCATGATCAGATCAGCCATAATATTGTTAAATGGCGGAGCAGGCTCGAGGGGTAAATGGCCTACTCCTGCTCCGATTTCTTATGTTCTTATGTCCTTTGCCAATGCACCCATAAGCTCGCGGTGCATCCCCTGAGACTCTGTCGCCATTCCCTTCAAATCCAGGTCCGCATCTGAGTCACTTTCAGCATGTCATGTATTCAACCAGCATTGTAATCCATGAAAAATCTGACCTAAGTTGTCCACTGTGAGAACACTGACCACTAGGTGGTGAACTTGTGGGAGACACTCCTAACCTAGACCTTCAGATATAAAAGGAGAAGCTCCACCCACTTCCTTCACTTGAGTGCTATGAAATAAAGGACAGGTCACAGACTGACCTTCTCTCAAGCATGGGCTTCGTGTGCATTTATACTGTATAGTAAGGACGTATCACAGCAGGTCTCAGGCGCCAACTCACCCGCCAGGGAGCTGGCCCCTGAGCTTCCCTTCGCGCTGGACATTGCTGCAGGCTACTGGGTCCAGGAACCTCAGGCTCATCAAACCCCAGGAAAATCAGCTCTTCCATCGAGGTGGTGTCCCCACTGACTGCTGCAGATGGATCCTGCTAGACTGGCACAGAACTGTCATCCTCTTCCTCCTCATCTCCCTTGTCGTTGGATGTGGATGCCTCACGGACAGGCTGATGTGCTTCTGGCTCATTATCTGTAAGCACAAAATGACAGAAGAGTGGTTAGCAACAGGGGAGAGGGCAGGAAGGGAAGAAGGAGGACATAGGACATTTATATGTAAAGTGGGAAAGGCATGTGGTTTCAGGGGTAAATGATATATTAGAGGGAAAGAGGGCTTGAGGAACTTCGGCTCCGAGTTGATGAGATGGAGACCACCTTCAGACACTGCGATACATCAGGGAAGGGGAGAGTTCCAGGAGACAGTCACACCACTTAGGTTAAATAATTCTAATTTAGTCTGTGGTCAGGGGCAGGAGGGTGTGACTACAAGTGAGGCAGGTATGGGGATCCAGAATGTAGCATTGGAGGAGCCTCAGCCCTTGCACTTGTCCAACAGGTACGAAGACTGTAGGGAGCAAACTGACCACAGCACTGTGGTACAGGGAGCCATTCAAGTTGGGGGAGTAAAAGGAAACGTGGTAGGGGACAGTATAGTTAGGGGGATAGATACTGTTCTCTGCAGCCGAGAGCATGAGTCCCGAAGGCTGTGTTGCCTTCCCCGGTGCCAGGGTTAAGGACATCTCCTCTGGGCTGGAGAGGAACTTGGAGTGGGAGGGGAAAGATCCAGTTGTTGTGATCCACGTAGGTACCAATGACATAGATAGGACAAAGAAAGAGGTTCTGCTGAGGGAGTATGAGCAGCTAGGGCCTAAATTAAAAAGCAGAACCACAAAGTTAATAATCTCTGGATTACAACCTGAATCACGAGCAAATTTGCATAGGGTAAATAAGATCAGCGAGATGAACATGTGACTCAAAGATTGGTGTGGGAGAAATGGGTTTCGATTCATGCGGTACTGGCACCAGTACTAGGATAAGAGGGAGCTGTTCCGTTGGGGCGGGCTTCACTTGAACCATGCTGGGACCAGTGTCCTGGCGAATTGAATAACAAGGGCTATAGATAGGGCTTTAAACTAAATAGTCGGGGGCAGGAATCAAGTAAATGGAAATTTAAATAGTCAAAGAGAAAGGATAAGGCAATAGTGCAGGGAGTGATAGGGGTAATGATAACTGGAGTGTGACAGGAAGGGACAGAGCGTGGGGTCAGAGTAATGGTAAATAGACTAAATTAAAAGCACTTTATCTGAATGCACACAGCATTCGTAACAAGGCAAAAGAGTTGACGGCACAAACAGAAATAAATAGGTATGATCTCATAGCCATTACAGAGACATGGTTGCAAGGTGACCAAGGCTGGGAACTGATATTCTGGGTTATTTGACATATCGGAAGGATAGGCAGGAAAGAAAAGAAGGTGGGGTAGCTCTGATAATGAAATATGAGATCAGTACAGTAGTGAGAATGATATTGACTCAGAAAAGCAAGATGTAGAATCAATTTGGGTGGAAATAAGAAATAATAAGGGAAAGAAGTCACTGGTGGGCATAGTCCCCAGCAGTAGCAAGCTGTAGGACAGAGTATAAATCAAGAAATAATGGAGGCTTGTAAGAAAGGTACAGAAAAAATCATGGGCAATTTTAATCTTCATATTGATTGGACAAATCAAATTGGCAAAGGTAGCCTTGAGGAAGAGTTCATAGAGTGTATTCGGGATGGTTTCTTCGAACAATACGTCATGGAACCAACCAAGCAGCAGACTATTTTCGATCTGGTAATGTGAAATGAGACTGGATTAATTAATGATCTCATAGTAAAGGATCTTCTTGCGAAGAGTGATCATAGAATGGTAGAATTTCAAATTCAGTTTCAGAGTGAGAAACTTGGGTCTCAAACTAATGCCCTGAATTTAAATAAAGCCAATTAAAAACGTATGAAGGCTAAAGTTGGCTAAAGTGAACTGGGAAAACAGATTAAAGGGTAAGACGGTAGATGATGGAACTAAAGGCAGATAAATTCCCTAGACCTGATGGCTTGCATCAAACAAGAAATTAGGGATGCATGCAATAAAGGTACAGCAGTTATCATGGGTGACTTTAATTTACATATTGATTGGACTAACCAAACTGGTAGCAATGCGGTGGAGGAGAATTTCCTGGAGTGTATTAGGAATGGTTTTCTATACAATATGTCGAGGAACCAACTAGGGAGCTGGCCATCCTAGACTAGGTGATGTGTTATGAGAAAGGACTAATTAGCAATCTTGTTGTGCGAGGCCCCTTGGGGAAGAGTGACCATAACATGGTAGAATTCTTTATTAAGATGGAGAGTGACACAGTTAATTCAGAAACTAGGATCCTGAACTTAAGGAAAGGTAACTTTGATGGTTTGAGGCGTCAATTGGCTAGAATAGACTGGCAAATGATACTTAAAGGGTTGATGGTGGATAGGCAATGGCAAACATTTAAAGATCACATGGATGAACATCAGCAATTGTACATCCCTGTCTGGAATAAAAATAAAACAGGGAAGGTGGCTCAACCGTGGTTAACAAGGGAAATTAAGGATAGTGTTAAATCCAAGGAAGAGGCATATAAATTGGCCAGAAAAAGCTGAGGACTGGGAGAAATTTAGAATTCAGCAGAGGAGGACAAAGGGTTCAACTAACAGGGGGAAAATAGAGTACGAGAAGAAGCTTGCCGGGAACATAAAAACTGACTGCAAAAGCTTCTATAAATATGTGAAGAGAAAAAGATTAATGAAGACAAACGTAGGTCCCTTGCAGTCGGATTCAGGTGAATTTATAATGGGGAAAAAAGAAATGGCAGACCAATTGAACAAATACTTTGGTTCTGTCTTCACGAAGGAAGACACAAATAACCTTCCAGAAATACTAGGGGACCGAGGGTCTAGTGAGAAGGAGGAACTGAAGGATATCCTTATTAGGCGGGAAATTATGTAAGGGAAATTGATGAGATTGAAGGTCGATAAATCCTCGGGGCTTGATAGGCTTAAGAAAGTGGCCCTTGAAATAGTGGATGCATTGGTGATCATTTTGCAACAATCTATCGACTCTGGACCAGTTCCTATGGACTGGAGGGAATCTAATGTAACACCACTTTTTAAAAAGGGAGGGAGTGCAAAAGCAGCTAAATATAGACCGGTTAGCCTGACATCAGTAGTGGGGAAAATGTTGGCATCAATTAGTAAGAACATAAGAACATCAGAATTAGGAACAGGAGTAGGCCATCTAGCCCCTCGAGCCTGCTCCGCCATTCAAGAGGATCATGGCTGATCTGGTCGTGGACTCAGCTCCACTTACCCACCGTCTCCCCGTAACCCTTAATTCCCTTATTGCTTAAAAATCTATCTATCTTTGACTTGAAAACATTCAATGAGCCAGCCTCAACTGCTTCCTTGGGCAGAGAATTCCACAGATTCACAACCCTCTGGGAGAAGAAATTCTTTCTCAACTCGGTTTTAAATTGGCTCCTCCGTATTTTGAGGCTGTGCCCCCTAGTTCTAGTCTCCCCCACCAATGGAAACAACCTCTCTGCCTCTATCTTGTCGATCCCTTTCATGATTTTAAATGTTTCCATAAGATCACCCCTCATCCTTCTGAACTCCAAGGAGTAAAGACGCAGTCTACTCAATCTATCATCATAAGGTAACCCCCTCATTTCTCGAATCAGCCGAGTGAATCGTCTCTGTACCCCTTCCAAAGCTAGTATATCCTTCCTTAAGTAAGGTGACTAAAACTGCACGCAGTACTCCAGGTGCGGCCTTACCAATACCTTATACAGTTGCAGCAACACCTCCCTGCTTTTGTACTCCATCCCTTTCGCAATGAAGGCCAACATTCCATTTGCCTTCCTGATTACCTGCTGCACCTGCAAACTAACCTTTTGGGATTCATGCACAAGGACCCCCAGGTCCCTCTGCACCACAGCATGTTGTAATTTCTCCCCATTCAAATAATATTCCCTTTTACTATTTTTTTTCCCAAGGTGGATGACCTCACACTTTCCGACATTGTATTCCATCTGCCAAACCTTAGCCCATTCGCTTAACCTATCCAAATCTCCTTGTAGCCTCTCTGAGTCCTCTACACAACCTGCTTTCCCACTAATCTTAGTGCCATCTGCAAATTTTGTTGCACTACACTCTGTCCCTCCTCTAGGTCATCTATGTATATTGTAAACAGTTGTGGTCCCAGCACTGATCCCTGTGGCACACCACTAACCACTGATTTCCAACTGGAAAAGGACCCATTTATCCCGACTCTCTGCTTTCTGTTCGCCAGCCAATTCTCTATCCATGCTAATACATTTCCTCTGACTCCGCATACCTTTATCTTCTGCAGTAACCTTTTGTGTGGCACCTTATCGAATGCCTTTTGGAAATCTAAATACACCACATCCATCGGTACACCTCTATCCACCATGCTCGTTATATCCTCAAAGCATTCCAGTAAGTTAGTTAAACATGATTTCCCTTTCATGAATCCATGCTGCTTGATTGCACTATTCCTATCTAGATGTCCTGCTATTTCTTCCTTAATGATACTTTCAAGCATTTTCCCCACTACAGATGTTAAACTAACCGGCCTATAGTTACCTGCCTTTTGCCTGCCCCCTTTTTTAAACAGAGGCGTTACATTAGCTGCTCTCCAATCCGCTGGTACCTCCCCAGAGTCCAGAGAATTTTGGTAGATTATAACAAATGCATCTGCTATAACTTCCGCCATCTCTTTTAATACCCTGGGATGCATTTCATCAGGACCAAGGGACTTGTCTACCTTCAATCCCATTAGTCTGTCCAGCACTACCTCCCTAGTGATAGTGATCATCTCAAGGTCCTCCCTTCCCACATTCCTATGACCAGCAATTTTTGGCATGGTTTTTGTGTCTTCCACTGTAAAGACGGAAGCAAAATAATTGTTTAAGGTCTCAGCCATTTCCACATTTCCCATTATTAAATCCCCCTTTTCATCTTCTAAGGGACCAACATTTACTTTAGTCACTCTTTTCCGTTTTATATATCTGTAAAAGCTTTTACTATCTGTTTTTATGTTTTGCGCAAGTTTACCTTCGTAATCTATCTTCCCTTTCTTTATTGCTTTTTTAGTCATTCTTTGCTGTTGCGTAAAATCTTCCCAATCCTCTAGTTTCCCACTAACCTTGGCCACCTTATACGCATTGGTCTTTGCTTTGATACTTTCCTTTATTTCCTTGGTTATCCACAGCTGGTTATCTTTTCTCTTGCCGCTCTTCTTTTTCACTGGAATATATTTTTGTTGCGCATTATGAAAGAGCTCCTTAAAAGTCCTTCACTGTTCCTCAATTGTGCCACCATTTAGTCCTTGTTTCCAGTCTACTTTAGCCAACTCTGCCCTCATCCCACTGTAGTCCCCTTTGTTTAAGCATAGTACTCTCGTTTCTGACACAACTTCCTCATCCTCAATCTGTATTACAAATTCAACCATATTGTGATCACTCATTCTGAGAGGATCTTTTACGAGGAGATCGTTTATTTTTCCTGTCTCATTACACAGGACCAGGTCCAAAATGGCTTGCTCCCTTGTAGGCTCTGTTATATACTGTTCTAAGAAACAATCCCGTATGCATTCTATGAATTCCTCCTCCAGGCTACCCCCTGCGATTTGATTTGACCAATCGATATGTAGGTTAAAATCCCCCATAACTACTGCCATTCCTTTTTCACATGCCTCCATTATTCCCTTGATTATTGCCCGCCCCACCATGAAGTTATTATATGGGGGCCTATAAACTACGCCGACCAGTGACTTTTTCCCCTTACTATCTCTAATCTCCACCCACAATGATTCAACATTTTGTTCATTGGAGCCAATATCATCCCTCACAACTGCCCTGATATCATCCCTTATTAACAGAGCTACCCCACCTCCCTTCCCTTCCTGCCTATCTTTCCGAATCGTCAGATACCCCTGTACGTTTAATTCCCAGTCTTGGCCACCTTGCAACAATGTCTCTGTAATGGCCACCAAATCATACCCATTTGTAATGATTTGTGCCGTCAACTCATTTACTTTATTTCTAATGCTGCATGCATTTAGGTAGAGTGTTTTCATCTTAGTTTTTAAACCATGATTTTTAGTTTTTACCCCTCCTGCAGCCCTTTTATATTCAGTGGTCCTTTTTGTTTCTTGCCTTTGGTTTCTCTGCCCTCCACTTTTACTCATCTCTTTTCTGTCTTTTGTTTTTGTCTCCTTTTTGTTTCCCTCTGTCTCCCTGTATTGGTTCCCATCCCCCTGCCATATTAGTTTAACTCCTCACCAACAGCACTAGCAAACACTCCCCCTAGGACATTGGTTCCGTTCCTGCCCAAGTGCAGACCGTCCGGTTTGTACTGGTCCCACCTCCCCCAGAACCTGTTCCAATGCCCCACGAATTTGAATCCCTCCCTGCTGCACCACTGCTCAAGCCACGTATTCATCTGTGCTATCCTGCGATTCCTACTCTGACTAGCACGTGGCACTGGTAGCAATCCCGAGATTACTACGTTTGAGGTCCTACTTTTTAATTTAACTCCTAGCTCCTTAAATTCATCTCGTAGGACCTTATCCCTTTTTTTACCTATGTCGTTGGTACCAATGTGCACCACGACAACTGGCTGTTCTCCCTCCCTTTTCAGAATGTCCTGCACTCGCTCGGAGACATCCTTGACCCTTGCACCAGGGAGGCAACATACCATCCTGGACTCTCGATTGCGGCCGCAGAAACGCCTATCTATTCCCCTTATGATTGAATCCCCTATCACTATCGCTCTCCCACTCTTTTTTATGCCCTCCTGTACAACAGAGCCAGCCACGGTGCCATGAACTTGGCTGCTGTTGCTCTCCCCTAATGAGTCATCTCCCTCAACAGCACTCAAAACAGTGTATCTGTTTTGCAGGGGGATGACCACAGGGGACCCCTGCACTACCTTCTTTGTACTACTCTTCCTGCTGGTCTTCCATTCCCTAGCTGGCTGTGGATCCTTCTCATGCGGTAAGACCAACTCACTACACGTGCCACTTATGTCATTCTCAGCATCGTGGATGCTCCAGAGTGAATCCACCCTCAGCTCCAATTCCGCAACGCGGTCCATCAGGAGATGGAGGCGGATACACTTCTTACACATGTAGTCGTAAGGGACACCGGAAGCGTCCCTGAGTTCCCACATGGCACAGGAGGAGCATATCACGTGACCGATCTCTCCTGCTATGCCTTAACCCTTAGATACCCTTAAATTGGTAATAACAATGCTACAGTTTACTTACTGATATAAAAATAAAAAGAAAAGCTACTCACCAATCACCAGCCAATCACTTTCCCCATTGGCTGTGACGTCACCTTTTGATTCCTTTCTACTTCTTTTTTGCTTTCTCTCCCACTGTAGCTGCACCGGTACGCCTTTTATAGGCCGCTCCGACACTGCTCCCGCTTCTCACCAACTGCTGCTGACTCTCGAGCTCCCGCTGGGCCTTTTATAGGCCGCTCCGACACTGCTCCCGCTTCTCACCAACTGCTGCTGACTCTCGAGCTCCCGCTGGGCCTTTTATAGACCGCTCCGACACTGCTCCCACCTCTCACCAACTGCCGCTGACTCTCGAGCTCCCGCTGGGCCTTTTATAGGCCGCTCCGACGCTGCTCCCACCTCTCGCCAACTGCCGCTGACTCTCGAGCTCCCGCTGGGCCTTTTATAGGCCGCTTCGATGCTACTCCCACCTCTCGCCAACTGCCGCTGACTCTCGAGCTCCCGCTGGGCCTTTATAGGCCGCTCCGACACTGCTCCCACCTCTCACCCACTGCCGCTGAAATAGCATGAAATAGATGAAATAGCAGCGCATTTGGAAAGCAGTGATAGGATCGGTCCAAGTCAGCATGGATTTATGAAGGGGAAATCATGCTTGACAAATCTTCTAGAATTTTTTGAGAATGTAACTAGTAGAGTGGACAAGGGAGAACTAGTGGATGTGGTGTATTTGGACTTTGAAAAGGCTTTTGACAAGGTCCCGCACAAGAGATTGTTGTGCAAAATCAAAGCACATGGTATTGGGGGTAATATACTGACATGGATACAGAACTGGTTGGCAGACAGGAAGCAAAGAGTCGGGATAAACAGGTCCTTTTCAGAATGGCAGGCAGTGACTAGTGGAGTGCCGCAGGGCTCAGTGCTGGGACCCCAGCTCTTTACAATGTACATCAATGATTTGGATGAAGGAATCGAGTGTAATATCTCCAAGTTTGCAGATGACACTAAACTGGGTGGTGGTGTGAGCTGTGACGGGGGCGCTAGGAGGCTGCAGGGTGAGTTGAACAGGTTAGGTGAGTGGGCAAATGCATGGCAGATGCAGTATAATGTGGATAAATGTGAGGTTATCCACTTTGGGGGCAAAAACGCGAAGACAGAATATTATCTGAATGGCGGCAGGTTAGGGAAAGGGGAGGTGCAGTGAGACCTGGGTGTCATAGTTCATCAGTTATTGAAAGTTGGCATACAGGTACATCAGGCGGTGAAGAAAGCAAAAGGCAATCTGGCCTTCATTGCTAGGGGATTTGAGTATAGGAGCAGGGAGGTCTTACTGCAGTTGTACAGGACCTTGGTGAGGCCTCACCTGGAATATTGTGTTCAGTTTTGGTCTCCTAATCTGAGGAAGGACGTTCTTACTATTGCGAGAGTGCAGCGAAGGTTCATCAGATGGATTCCTGGGATGTCAGGACTGACATATGAAGAGAGACTGGATCAACTGGGCCTTTATACATTGGAGTTTAGAAGGATGAGAGGGGATCTCATAGAAACATATAAGATTCTGACGGGACGGGACAGGTTAGATGCGGGTAGAATGTTCCCGATGTTGGGGAAGTCCAGAACCAGGGGACACAGTCTTAGGATAAGGGGTAAGCCTTTTAGGACTGAGATGAGGAGAAACTTCTTCACTCAGAGAGTTGTTAACCTGTGGAATTCCCAACCGCAGAGAGTTGTTGATGCCAGTTCATTGGATATATTCAAGAGGGAGTTAGATATGGCCCTTACAGCTAAGGGGATCAAGGGGTATGGAGAGAAAGCAGGAAAGGGGTACTGAGGGAATGATCAGCCATGATCTTATTGAATGGTGGTGCAGGCTCGAAGGACCGAATGGCCTACTCCTGCACCTATTTTATATGTTTCTGTGTTTCTATGCATCCTAGGATCTTAAGAGAAGTAGCGGCAGGGAATGTGGATGCATTGGTTGTAATTTACCAACATTCCCTCGATTCTGGGGAGGTTCCAGCAGATTGGAAAACTGCAAATGTAACACCCCTATTTAAAAAAGGAGGCAGACAAAAGGCAGGAAACTATAGACCAGTTAGCTGGACATCTGTGGTTGGGAAAATATTGGAATCCATTTTTCAAGAAGCAGTAGCAGAACATTTGGAAAAGCAAAATTCAGTCAGGCAGAGTCAGTACGGATTTATGAAGGGGAAGTCATGTTTGACAAATTTGCTGGAATTCTTTGAGGATATAACGAACAGGGTGGATAAAGGGGAACCAGTGGATGTGATGTATTTGGACTTCCAGAAGGCATTTGACAAGGTGCCACATAAAAGGTTACTGCACAATATATTAGCATGAATAGAGGATTGGCTAACTAACAGAGAACAGAGAGTCAGGATAAATGGTTCATTCTCTGTTTGGCAACCAATAACTAGTGGGGTGCCGCAGGGATCAGTGATGGGACCCCAACTATTTACAATCTCTATTAACGACTTGGAAGAAGGGACTGAGTGTAATGTAGCCAAGTTTGCTGACGATACAAAGATGAGAGGAAAAGCAATGTGCGAGGAGGACACACAAAATCTGCAAAAGGACATAGACAGACTAAGTGAGTGGGCAAAAATTTGGCAGATGGAGTATAATGTTGGAAAGTGCAAAGTCCTGCACTTTGGCAGAAAAAAATCAAAGAGCAAGTTATTATTTAAATGGAGACAGATTGCAAAGTGCCACAGTACAGCGGGACCTGCATGAAACACAAACGGTTAGTATGCAGATACAGCAAGTGATCAGGAAGACCAATAGAATCTTGGCCTTTATTGCAAAGGGGATGGAGTATAAAAGCAGGGAAGTCTTGCTTCAGCTATACAGGGTATTGGTGAGGCCACACCTGGAATACTGGGTGCAGTTTTAGTTTCCATATTTATGAAATGATATACTTTGGAGGCAGTTCAGAGAAGGCTTACCAGGTTGATTCCGGAGATGAGGGGGTTGACTTATGAGGAAAGGTTGAGTAGGTTGGGCCTATACTCATTGGAATTCAGAAGAATGAGAGGTGATCTTATCGAAACGTATAAGATTATGAGGGGGCTTGACAAGGTGGATGCAGAGAGGATGTTTCCATTGATAGGGAGACTAGAACTAGAGGGCATGACCTTAGAATAAGGGGTCGCCCATTTAAAACTGAGATGAGGAGAAATTTCTTCTCTCAAAGGGTTGTAAATCTGTGGAATTCTCTGCCCCAGAGAGCTGTGGAGGCTGGGTCAATTAATATATTTAAGAATGAAATAGACAGTTTCTTAAACGATAAAGGGATAAGGGGTTATGGGGAACAGGCAGGGAGGTGGAGCTGAGCCCATGATCAGATCAGCCGTGATCTTATTGAATGGCGGAGCAGGCTCGAGGGGCCGTATGGCCTATTCTTGTTCCTATTTCTTCTGTTCTTATGTTCTTATGAGCAGTGGCAAACATTTAAGGAGTCATTTCATAACTCTCAACAAAGAAATATTCCAGTGACAAAGAAAGACTCGAAGAGAAGGGTCAATGATCTGTGGCTAACTGAGAAAGTAAAGGATGGTATCAAATTGAAAACAAAGGCATACAATTTTGCAAAGAATAGTGGAAGGCCAGTGGATTGGAAAATTTTTAAGAAACCAGCAAAGGATGACTAAAAACATAATAAAGAGAGAGACGATAGTTTGAGAGTAAATAAGCAAGAAATATAAAATAGACACAAGAAGGAAGAGGGTAGCTAAAGTAAATACTCGTCCCTTCGAGGATGAGACTGGGGAATTAATAATGGGAAACAGGGAAATGGCGGAGACTTTGAACAAATATTTTGTATCAGTCTTCACAGTAGAAGACACTAAAAACATCCCAATAATTGATAACCAAGGGCTATTGGGAGGGGAGAACTTAAAACAATCACTATCACTCGAGAAAAAGTACTCGGCAAACTAATGGGAGTAAAGATGTACAAGTCCCCTGGACCAGCTGGCCTGCATCCTCGGGTCTTAAAAGAAGTGGCTGCAGAGATAGTGGATGCATTGGTTGTAATCTAATAACATTCACTGGATTCTGGAGAGGTCCCAGTGGACTGGAAAACCACAAATGTAACACCCCTATTTAAGAATGGAGGGAGGCAGAAAGCAGGAAACTATAGACCAGTTAGCCTAACATCTATCATTGGCAAACTACATTATTATAAAAGTAGTAGCAGGATATTTAGAAAATCATAATACAGTCAAGCAGAGTCAGCATGGTTTTATGAAAGGGAAATCATGTTTGACAAATTTTCTGGAGTTCTTTGAGGATGTCACAAGCAGGGTACATAAGGGAGAACCAGTGGATGTAGTGTATTTGGATTTCCAGAAGGCATTCGATAAGGTGCCACATAAAAGGTTACTGCACAAGATAAGAGCTCACGGGGTTGGGGGTAATATATTAGTATGGATAGAGTATTGGCTAACTAAAAGAAAATAGAGGGTCGAGCTAAATAGACCATTTTCAGCTTGGAAAACTGTAACTAGAGGGGTGACACAGGGATCAGTGCGGGGGCCTCAGCTAATTGCAATCTATATTAATGACTTGGCTAAAGGGACCGAGTGTAATGTCGCCAAATTTGCTGATGATACAAAGATAGGTGGGAAAGCAAGTTGTGTGGAGGAAGCAAAGAATCTGCAAAGGGATATAGATAGGCTAAGTGAGTGGGCAAAAATTTGGCAGATGGAGTATAATGTGGGAAAATGTGAGGTTATCCATTTGGTAGGAATTTTTTTTTTAATTATTAGTTAAATGGGGAGAGATTACAAAATGCTGAGGTACAGAGGGATCTTGGGGTCTTTGTACATGAAACACAAAAAGTTAGCATGCAGGTACAGCTTGTATTTAGGAAGGCAAATGGAATGTTGGCCTTTATTGCAAGGGGTATGGAGTATAAAAGTAGGGAAGTCCTGCTCCAACTGTACAGGGCATTGGTGAGACTACACCTGGAGTACTTTGTACAGTTGTGGTCTCTTTATTTAAGGAGGGATATATTTGCATTGGAGGCAGTTCAGAGAAGATTCATGAGGTTGATTCCTGAGATGAAAGGGTTGTCTTATGAAGAAAGGTTGAGCAGATTGGGCCTCATTGGAGTTTAGAAAAATGAGAGATGATCTTATTGAAACGTATAAGATTCTGAGGGGGCTTGACAAGGTAGATGCAGAGAGGATGTTTCCCCTCGTGGGGGAATCTAGAGCTAGGGGGCTTGTTTCAGGATAAGGGATCGCCCATTTAAAATGAAAACTAGGAAGAATTTCTTCTCTCAGAGGATCGTGAATCTTTACCCCAGAGACCTGTGGAGGCTGGGTCATTGAATATATTTAAGGTGGAGACAGGCAGATTTTTGAATGATAAGGGAGTCAAGGATTATGGGGAGCGGGCAGGGAGGTGGAGTTGAGGCCAAGATCAGATCAGCCATGATCTTATTAAATGTTGGAGCAGGCTCAAAGGGCCAAATGGCCTACTCCTGCTCCTATTTCTTATGTTCTTCTGTTCTTATGTACTACAATTACCGACCAGTCGGGATTACCACCTCAAAATGGGCGATACCGAATTTCTAGCCTCAGACTTTACACAATTTCAGTAATGCCAACTCTCGCAAACTAATTGCAAGACACGCGATTTACCTCACCTCGCGATCTCGCAATTTAACCATGAAAAGTCATGATTTTTTCCATCTTTATTAATCCTTATTATGCCTACTGGTGATTGGTTGCTCTGGGATGTTTGTTCAGGTCAATCAGTTGTAAGAGTCTTTGATCGACAACTGTTCACAGATCTTGTCGTGAATTGAGAGCATAGGGAACCAATCGGAAAGTGAAGTGACAGGGAAGAGTCAATGGAAGAGCAAAGATGGTGGTGCCGCAACAATTTTGTGAATCTGCATTTCTCCCTGCCCTGGGCTGAGCTGCACTGTGACGGTACTGTGCACAACGATGATGCTGACGCTCTTCATTGGGAAATTGCCCGCAGAGGTGCAACAGGACGAGTTCCAGGCATAGTTTGACCAGTTCGGCAGAGTCAGCGACTACGATCTGGTGAAGCTGAGACTTGGGTGGGGGAAGGAGAGATGGTGGAAAGTGACAGAGATGGGATACAGAGAGAGAAATGGGAGAAAGATGCAGGTCGAGAGAGAGAGATTGGGGAAGAGTGAAAAGGAGAAAGAAATGGAGCAGAGAGAGAAAGCGATAGGAGAGATAATCAGAGAGCTGGATGCATAGGGAGAGGGAGATCGAGAGTGCATACGATGGGGAAGAGTGACAGGGAGCGAGAGAGATGATGGTACAAAGAGAGGAATGGGAGAGAGAGAGATGAAGGTATAGGGAAGAAAGGGAGAGATAGGAGTACAGGGAGAGATGTGGAAGAGAGATGGTGGCACACACAGAGGTGGGGGGAAGATTGATGCAGAGAGAGAAGTGGGTACAGAGAGAAATGGGAGACGGATGGAGGCACAGAGAGAAGAATGGGAAAGAGAGATGGGGTACAGAGAGCAATTCAAGAGTTAGGGAGTGATGGGGGTACAGAGATAGCGAGGATGAAATTCTGAGGAGGGGGAAAGAGATTGAGACCAGTGGAGGGGGGAGAGAGAGGGATGGAGACATGAAAGGAAGAAATTAATGCGGCCGAGGGAAGTGGAGTGTGGGAGAGATTGGGGGTGGAAGAGAGAGGAATAGACACTGAGGGCAAGAGATAGTGAGATACAGGGAGAAGAGGAAGGGGGGGGGATATAGATGAGAGAAAGAAACTGAGAGATAGTGGGAAAAAGACTGAGAGAAACAAGGGAGAGAAATTGAAAAAGAAATGTGAGTGAGAGAGAATGGAAGGAGGGGGCAGAAGAGAGAAACCAGAGAGATTGGGGAATGAAACCAAAGGCAAGAGGGAGAAAGAAAAGGGAGAGAGACAAAGGTGGGGAGGGAAGAGAAGGAGAAGGAAGGAGACTAATAGATGGATGGAGGGACAGGAAAGAGGAGGTGATGAGGACGGTGTTCAAGTTATTAGGCTGCACCAGATGGTTTTCTTGAGTCCAGTGACAAAAATCATTCCAGTAGTTAAGCCCACACGCCCAGTTAACTGAAGTGACTTTATATGTCAATTTCCAGTAATGTAACATTGCCCAAGGTCAATCAGAACACTCTTGTTGTTGTAATTTGTTAAATGGGTATGACAGTATTTGTACGATGGAAAATAATCCAGTGGTTCTCAAACTGGAGTCTGCACAGACAGTTAGTAAACAGCAGAGCGGGAGGAAAAAAACCCTGAAACACTCAGCAACTGTGCAGTGAGTAGGCAGGTGGCGGAGGCTTAGACTTGAAATGGTGCCAGTGTTCCCAACAGGAGCCACCAAGCCTAATCCCACTCCAGGAAGAGGAGGGAGGTGTTGTGCAGTGAAGTATTCAACAGGCATGTTGCTGAACCTATAGAATTACTTCTCAACTGAAGGGGAATAAAAGTTTTCACATCATCAATCACATCAATGTTCTCTGGGGGTGATCACGACTCCTGTCTCCACGGGAAGGTGTTTTTGATTTTTTTCCAAAAAAAACTTACCTTTGGTTGGCAACTGCAGGGTCTGCATTGTGTAGTGGTTTTGTTGGGCACTAGGTGAAGTGCGGTGATAACGGGTAGGATTTCTTACAGGTTTTTTGTAAATCCTTTTCAGATGGAGTAATATAAGTTTGAGATTAAATAGAGCCACTAATGAAAAGAGTTTGTCTCATGATTTATGAGACAGTAGGGTTAACATTATTGCAATTTTTAGCAAATTGTGCTTCATGTGGGAAGGAATGAAGCACTTCTACTGCCCGCCCCTACATCATGACAGTTCTTTGAGGGCATTGTGAATTCTAGTACAACTGCCCATGCTAGGCCCAGTTCTGTTGTGGGCCTAAAAGGTGGGCTGAAGTTCAAAAGGCAAATGACATTCAATCTCAGAAGGATCAATTTCTGTTGCCACAGGGGCCAGACATCATTCGAACACAGACTGAAAAAATGTTGTCCCTTTTTCTTTTGCCCAATTCAGGCCACGTACTCCCCCTCTTGGAGTGGCAGAAAGCCAGCCCCAATTATTAAAGTGAACCCAACCCCAGGATTTGGGATGGGGTCACTGCAGGACAAAGTGGTAGGTCAAATTTGTGAGATTATGCCTATTTTTAAACAGGCCTTCAAACACAATACTTTCTAATCTATTTTATTCTTGATTTCAAAATTCTCATCTTTGTTTTCAAATCCCTCCATGACCTCGCTCCTCCCTATCTCTGTAAACTCCTCCAGCCCACAACACTCCTCTAATTCTGGCCTCTTGAGCATTCCTGGTTTTAATCACTTAGCTGCTGATGGCTGTGCCTTCAGCTGCCAAAGCCCTAAGCTCTGGAATTCTCTTTCTAAACTTCTCTACCTCTATCTCTCTTTCCTCCTTTAAGATGCTCCTTAAAACCTACCTCTTAGATCAAGCTTTTGATCATCTGCCCTAATTTCTCCTTATGTGGCTCAGTATCAAATTTTGCTTTTCACATTCCTGTGAAGCGCCTTGGGACATTGTACTGTGCTAAACGCGCTGTATAACTACAAGTTGTTGTATTCTAAATGTTTTAGTAAACACAAACACGTTCCCTGTATATATTATCCACTTTATCATTCAGGCATGTTGTTTGTACTTTGAATTGATATTTCCTCATTCTCAAAATATAATTGAGTAAATAGCAAGACAGCAGAAGTGATGTACTGATGGCAGTTGTCTGCCTTGATTAATAATACTTGTTTATTAGCTAAAGAACAACAGCTTGTCATCGAGCAACATCCACAGTGTGAATCTTCTGCAGGCTGCAGCTGAGGGGAATGCTTGAGCTCCACAGGGCGCTCCAGAAGAATAATATATAAGAGGGGCTGCCAAGCTACCTCACGCCTGAGCTATGAATAAGTAAGATAGAAGCACTGAACCTGAAATGAACAACTCTTCACCCCTGCTCACAGGCTGACTAATTTGACCAGACAGCAATTGTTGCAGTTGATGAGATTAAGCTAATTCAGTTAGATGACCTCTGCCTTATGAAATAAAGATCTGATTCGGCCTTTCAAGTAGGTCATTCAAAAAAGCTTTTAACTATCCAAGTTACCACATATATTGTGAAATGTGAGTCGATGAAATCTTTTATGGCCATACTGCTAGACAGATTGCCTGACAGTTTAAGCATTCTTTTTTCTTTTGATTTGATATGGATTTTAACCTATAAATTGATATACATATATGTTATGCTGTTTGCTGATTATGATCAGGTGGTTTCCAGAATATATTCTAATGTTCATAATAAGCTTTCTTTTAAATTCAGGATAAAGATATTTATGCATTCAAGCTGTTGACGGAACCCTTCTAGCGTGTTAATGAGAAGAGAGATTGGGAATTTTTAATCAGCTTCTTGAAATATATTAAAGGAAACAATTTATTTGTACTCATTATTCAACAATTTTCTATTATGGGTATAAAGTTTAACTTATTTCAATGTCCGTTGGTAATTAATTCAAATTATAAAAACATACTTTTTCAGTTTGTTGCATTTGTACTACATCACCAACTACAGGCTTTCAAAATGCAAGCTTGCCCTAATATGATTACTTTTGAAAGTATGGGAGCTTTTGTTAACTCTGTCTTTTCTCACCTTGAAATTTTTGCCCAATCTATTATCATCGATATGGATTTTGGCATGGTTGTCCCACTAGTAAACTTGATACTTACATGGCACACTTTTGGAACTTGCTTTTGAATAGTGAATCAATTGGCATCACCTTGCCACATCTCCAAAGTCTTTGCCAGGATCCGGGCACGGGCACTTCTGAAAAACTTAGCATCATATGGGCCTGGAAATCCCGGCCTCCCCGGGTCTGTACAAAGTTTCTTTCGACCCGGGAAGGCATAGGAAAAGCCGGTTTTCAGCACACAACGCGCATGTGCTGAAAACTGGCTTTTCCGATCTGTCAAGCTGGAGCTTGGCAGATCTCACGCATATCGGGAGCGAGGATATTGACATAGACAGGATTGTGGTATTTACCCATATCCTGCCCAGCAAATGTTCTCAAAAGTAGGCTACTTTTACAGGCATAAGAGTTTAAAAACATACAAAAATATCATTAAATTACATTTTTTTCAAAACATATTATTTTTTAAAACCCTGCCCACTACATTACATTTATTTTTAACCATCATTTTTTTTTTAAATTTTAAAACTCGGAAAATATTTTTTTCTCAGATATTTGTTAACTTTAATTTCAATTAATTTTAATTATGTGAGGTGTGTTTTTTATTTTTTATTACATGTCTTTAATGTCTTTGTTGTTTTTTCTCATTAATAGCAATGAGAACTCGTAGATAACATAAGAACATAAGAATTAGGAACAGGAGTAGGCCATCTAGCCCCTCAAGCCTGCTCCGCCATTCAATAAGATCATGACTGATCTGGCCGTGGACTCAGCTCCACTTACCCGCCCTCTCCCCGTAACCCTTAATTCCCTTATTGGTTAAAAATCTATCGATCTGTGACTTGAATATATTCAATGAGCTAGCTTCAACTGCTTCCTTGGGCAGAGAATTCCACAGATTCACAACCCTCTGGGAGAAGAAATTCCTTCTCAACTCGGTTTTAAATTGGCTCCCCTGTATTTTTGAGGTTGTGCCCCCTAGTTCTAGTCTCCCCTACCAGTGGAAACAACCTCTCTGCCTCTATCTTGTCTATCCCTTTCATGATTTTAAATGCTTCTATAAGATCATCCCTCATCCTTCTGAACTCCAATGAGTAAAGACCCAGTCTACTCAATCTATCATCATAAGGTAACCCCCTCATCTCCGGAATCAGCCTACTGAATAGTCTCTGTACCCCCTCCAAAGCCAGTATATTCTTCCTTAAGTAAGGTGACCAAAACTGCACGCAGTACTCCAGGTGCGGCCTTACCAATACCCTATACAGTTGCAGCAGGACCTCCCTGCTTTTGTACTCCATCCCTCTCGCAATGAAGGCCAACATTCCATTCGCCTTTCTGATTACCTGCTGCACCTGCAAACTAACTTTTTGGGTTTCATGCACAAGGGCCCCCAGGTCCCTCTGCACCTCAGCATGTTATAATTTCTCCCCATTCAAATAATATTCCCCTTTACTGTTTTTTTTCCCAAGGTGGATGACCTCACACTTTCCGACATTGTATTCCATCTGCCAAACCTTAGCCCATTCGCTTAACCGATCCAAATCTCTTTGCAGCCTCTCTGTGTCCTCTACACAACCCGCTTTCCCACTAATCTTAGTGTCATCTGCAAATTTTGTTACACTACACTCTATCCCCTCTTCCAGGTCATCTATGTATATTGTAAACAGTTGTGGTCCCAGCACCGATCCCTGTGGCACACCACTAACCACCGATTTCCAACCCGAAAAGGACCCATTTATCCCGACTCTCTGCTTTCTGTTCGCCAGCCAATTCTCTATCCATGCTAATACATTTCCTCTGACTCCGCGTACCTCTATCTTCTGCAGATACGGAGTTCTCATTGCAATTAATGAGAAAGCTGTGGAATACAGTACCTGATTGGCTGAGCAGTGCACCTTCTGTGTGGGAACCTGGAGGACGGGAGCGTGCTTCGCAGCGTGGGAAGAGAAGACCTCCCCACCGGAATCGTAGGTTCCTCCCGGACCACCAGGTAGATTCGTAGACATTTTTGCATGATGTCAGTGTGCACATCTTTCATCCCTCCTGCAATGCAGTGGCTAAATTATTATGTCTTGATATCTTCTCTTCTCTTTGATGGAAATAATTAAAATCTTATTTCTTTCAATACTTAAAAAAAACTAAGACCCTGAAATTCTTTCAGGGTTCTCCAGAGCCTCCTGTCATAACTGTAGTAGGAGATTGGTGAAACCCCCAGGAGATGGCGCAACAACCATTTTCATTTGTGTACCTCATTTCTGGCAGTTTTGCCAGTTACCCACCAGAGTTATGGTGGGAGACTAGGAGGAATCCCACGGAGTTTCAGGGTCTAGTTTTGTCATGTCCCTCACAAGTCTAAACAAAAGCTATTGTGACAAAAACAATGCATTTTTGTTAGCTTTAGCTTGATAATTATTCCTTATCAAATTCTTATCAAAGTCATGAATGACATCCTATCTGACTGTGACTATGGTAAACTGTACCTCCTCGCCCTTCTTGACCTGTTTGCAGCATTTGACACGGATAACCACACCATCCTCCTCCACCGCCTCCCATCTGTTGTCCAGCTGGATGCATCTGCACTCGCCTGGTGTAATCCTTATCGATCCAGTCGTAGTCAGAGAATCACCTGCAATGGCTTCTCTTCCCACTCCCACACCGTTACCGCTGGTGTACCCCAAGGATCTATCCTGTCCACCTCCTATTTCTCATCTACATGCTGCCCCTCAGCGACATTATCCGAAAACATGTCAGGTTCCACAGGTATGTTGACGACACCCAGCTCTACCTCACCATCACTTCTCTCGACCCCTCCACTGTCGCTAAATTGTCAGACTGCTTGTACGACCCTCCAACTAAATATTGGGAAAACCGAAGCCATTGTCTTTGGTCCCGCCACAAATGAGGAGCCTCCAACCACATATCAGCACCATCGTCTATTTCCTCCTCCGTAACATCGCCTGACTCTGCGCCCCCCCACCCGCCCTCAGCACATCTGCCGTTGAAACCCTCATCCATGCCTTTGTTATCTCTAGACTTGACTATTCCAACGCACTCCTGGCCGGCCTCCCAACTTCCACCGTCCATAAAGTTTTCATCCAAAACTCTGCAGCCCGTCTCCTAACTTGCACCAAGTCCCATTCACCTATCACCCCTGTACTCACTGACCTACATTGGCTCCCGATCAAGCAACGCTTTGATTTTAAAATTCTCATCTTGTTTTCAAATCCCTCCATGGCCTCACCCCTCCGTTTCTCTGTAACCACCTCCCGCCCTACAGCCTCCAAGATATCTGCTCTCCTGCAATCCTGACCTCTTGTGTATCCCTGATTTTAATTGCTCCACCATTGACAGCCGTGCTTTCAGCTGCCAAGGCCTTAAGTTCATAAATTCTTTCCCTGAACCTCTCCGCCTCTCTATCTCTCTTTCCTGCTTTAACATGCTCCTTAAAATCTATCTCTTTGACCAAGCTGCCCCAGTATACCATTACATAGAAACATAGACATAGAAACATAGAAAATAGGTGCAGGAGTAGGCCATTTGGCCCTTCTAGCCTGCACCGCCATTCAATGAGTTCATGGCTGAACATGCAACTTCAGTACCCCATTCCTGCTTTCTCGCCATACCCCTTGATCTCCCTAGTAGTAAGGACTTCATCTAACTCCCTTTTGAATATATTTAGTGAATTGGCCTCAACAACTTTCTGTGGTAGAGAATTCCACAGGTTCACCACTCTCTGGGTGAAGAAGTTTCTCCTCATCTCGGTCCTAAATGGCTTACCCCTTATCCTTAGACTGTGACCCCTGGTTCTGGACTTCCCCAACATTGGGAACATTCTTCCTGCATCTAACCTGTCTAAACCCGTCAGAATTTTAAACGTTTCTATGAGGTCCCCTCTCATTCTTCTGAACTCCAGTGAATACAAGCCCAGTTGATCCAGTCTTTCTTGATAGGTCAGTCCCGCCATCCCGGGAATCAGTCTGGTGAACCTTCGCTGCCCTCCCTCAATAGCAAGAATGTCCTTCCTCAAGTTAGGAGACCAAAACTGTACACAATACTCCAGGTGTGGCCTCACCAAGGCCCTGTACAACTGTAGCAACATCTCCCTGCCCCTGTACTCAAATCCCCTCGCTATGTCAAATCCCCTCGCTATGTTACGTGGCTCAGTATCAAATTTTGTTTGATACTGCTCTTGTGAAGCGCCTTGGGACATTTTGCTGTGTTAAAAGCGCGACTTAAATACACATTGTTGTTGTTGTCATTCAGTTACAATACACAAGGGGCTAGAAATCCGGTATCACCTATTTTGAGGCATTAGTCCTGTCGGGGTGGTAACAATAGCACCCCTGAAAGTTTGCGCTGCCTACCGCGAAAGTAGATTTCTATGCCCCAAGAGGGAAAGGGAGCGCTAAATCACTCATTGCACAATTCTCTTAGGGTGGTGGAACCGAAAATCACAGTGGTAAATTTCCAGAAGGAATGCCCTTGCTGTGAAGGCCGCTATTCATCGCATGGACAGCCGATTCTTAAAGGCATGGTAAGATAAGTATGCGCTTGTGCAGTTCCAACTTCTCAGTCTGCTCAGAGCGGGAAAATGGAGGAGGTTGCCAAACTGCTTCTCAGCACAGCCGTCAACGCATTAGTGGAGGCAGTGGAGAGGCGGTGGAATGTGCTACAATGGAAGGAGACCAGCTCCTAGAATCTTCCGGAGGCTATGGAGGGAGTTAGCCCAGCATATCTCCACCAGGAACATGGTGGTCAGAACTGTGACATAAAGTCTCAAGAAGTTCAATGACCTCACTAGGGTCTTGAGAGTGAGTACCCTTTTTATTAACGTTGCAATGCCATAATGTAAACTTCACTGTCTCAGACAATGTCACTTCGTTGTAGCACCTGCGCCTTCACTACGTGTACCAGGCCATGGTCTTCATTAGTGAAGACACCATAAAAATTCAGGCTCAGTTCAACAGCTATGCTCTGGCCATTCAAACGGCGCTTACCTTCTTCTTCCCTACTCAGCCTGATCCTTCGTCTTAGGTGATTGTCACCTAATCCCACCATTCACACAGTCACTCTGCACAGCCACGCAGATTCAAATGGAGATCTGCACACTTCCATAAAGTAGCAGCTATTCAACTATGGAAGGCACATGTGGCACACGATGAGCTGCACACTCACTCACACCTGTCTGCGTTTGTTATTGCAGTTGAAACTGGCACACAACAGGCGCAAGCAGAGACAACCGGAGGAGGGAAGCTTGACATCCAGGACTTCACAGAGGTGGAGGAGCAAGTGTTCGCCCTCATGGGCACACCAGTTGGTGCGGTATCCCCTGTGGACAGCTACAGTATGTTAATGCCCTTCGCGTTTTATGTGGGACACTTTACCCTTGATACCACATGCCTTACCTCCTTTACATATAAATTTCCAGTGCCACCTCCTTCTTCCTTTCCTGTCCCCTCCCCTGCTGCTGAGCACAGTTCTGTTGCTTTGTGCTTACAGATGATGAACCAGAAACGCAGTTGCCTGCCCATGAGCCATCCACATCGAACGACGGCGGAGGCAAAGAGGAAAGGGACAAAAGTCTTGTGACAGAGCGGGACCCTCCATCAGCAGCACCGAGTGAAGACACCACCTCGGTGGAAGACACGCCATTCCTGTGCTTTGAAGAGCCTGAGGCTCCTGGCCCCAGTGGCCTGCAGCAATGTCCAGCGCGAGGGGAAGCTCAGCAGCAGCTCCCCGGAGGGTGAATTGGCCCATAAGTCCTGCTCAGAGACACGCAGATGTGGACTTGGACTTGATGTGGCATGGATGCACTTGCTCTGAGGTTGGCATAGGCCGCCTCAAGCATTGCCCGTGGCTCTCAGCAGCCCAACAAGCCCATCCTTGCCCTGTTACAGAGGGAGATGGACTCAACGAGCGACAGTGGAGTTACAGAGGTGATGCCGCGTTCCATGGTTGACGTGACAGCAGCTATCACATCACAGACCGAAGCCACACAAGACCTTCATGGTGTGATGCAATCACTGGTTGCTGGTATCAACTTTCAGAGTGCTGCGTTTCAGACTCAGTGTGCTGTGAGTCAGTCTCAGATTGATGCCATGCAAACACTGACTGCTGACATCCTCTCTGTGTTCGCCACAATCCCACAGATTGCTCGGGATGCTGACGCTCTGCCCTGGGGGAGTGGGGCAGTGGGCCACTGGAAATGGAAGGTGCTGTCCTTGCTCAAGGTGACAGCATTCCAGGCATCAGCTCGATGATGTTACGGGTGGCCACATGGCTGCCATTGTAGCGTTGCTCCACTTGGGTGGTGGGGTTGCAGAGCGGGGTCAGTAGCCAGGTGACTAGGCTGTATACTTTGCCCCCAAGCAGCTAGCTGCACCCTTTCTGTGTGTGCAGTCAATGGCTTCTGAACCATCGGGAAGCCCGCTATCGTGGCAAAGCCGCATGTCCGCTCATCCTGTTTATCTCTGCTCATTGGGAGTGTTAAGAAATCCTTCTCCATCTGTACAGAGCTCGTGTCATGACGCAGATGCAACAATGTGCTCTGAATTGAAATATGCTACATATGTCCCATGGTACAGCATAGAAGGAGCCGGAGGCATAGAAGGTCAGCGCCACAGTGACCTACACTACGACAGGCAGCGCAGTCCTGGTGTCGATGTCAGGCTGCAGGTCTGGCTGCAGGAGATGGCATATCTGTTACATATCGAATAACTCCACGAGGCTAAGTACAGTGAGCTAGTTCAGGCATGGCCTTACTCCAGTTTATTTATTCTCAAAGTGAGGATTCAACATGGCTGCCAATATTATATACACGGCTTGCACGTGTCTGCCAGTGATCTTTAGGACTCCGACAGTCGCACCCTCCAGTGGCAGGTAAAATCCAGTTAACATACATAACATCATTCCCCCAAAGTCCTTGGTACAGGTTGTATTTACAAGTTGAGACGGTCCAGGGCCTTCCGTTCCCTGGTTGATCTTCTCAGTTCGAACCAAAGCTTGGGTGAGTTAGTAGGACCATTGCTGCATTGCGGAGCAGTCGGTCTGACAGGACTGTCGGGGATGGTAGGTTCATTTTCGTGAATGACACAAGGGTCAACTGATGGTTGGATGTGTGTTGGTTGGTCGATGATGATGTCATCTTCAATTTGTTCTGGGTTGTCTGTGAATCGCAGTTTGGTTTGGTCGATGTGCCTCTTGCACGTTTGGCCATTTAACAGTTTGACTACAAACTGTTCTCCTCCTTGGCCAAAACCGTGCCAGCAACCCACTTTGGACCATGACCATAATTCAGGACAAACACAGAGTCATGAACAGCAATGTCATGTGATATGGCCGTGCGATCATGGTACCATTGCTGCTGTTCCCTTCTGGTTTCGACATGATCATTGAGATCTGGGTGTACAAGGGAGAGCCTGGTTTTGAGGTATCTCTTCATTAACAGCTCTGTAGGGGGGATCCCGGTGAGCAAGTGGGGTCTCGTCCGATAACTGAGCAGAATGTGGGACAAGCGGGTCTGTAGGGGGCCGTGAGTCACGCGTTTTAGGCTCTGCTTAATGGTTTGGACAGCCCACTCCACTTGACCGTTAGACGCAGGTTTGAAAGGGGCAGACTTGACATGCTTGATGCCATTACGGGTCATAAACTCGTGGAACTCCGAACTGGTGAAACACGGTCCGTTGTCGCTGACAAGGACGTCGGGCAGGCCATGGGTGGCAAACATGGCCCGGAGGCTTTCAATAGTGGCTGTGGACGTGCTGGATGACATGATTATGCATTCAATCCATTTGGAGTAAGCGTCCATTACAACTAAAATCATTTTGCCGAGAAAGGGGCCGGCAAAGTCTATGTGGATCCTTGACCATGGTTTGGATGGCCATGACCACAGACTCAGCGGAGCCTCCACAGGTGCGTTACTCAGTTGCATGCAAGTGCTGCACTGATGCATGCATGACTCCAAGTCCGAGTCAATGCCGGGCCAACAAACATGAGACCTGGCAATGGCCTTCATCATGACAATGCATGGATGGGTACTGTGTAAATCTCACACAAAAGTTTCCCTGCCTTTTTTTGGCATAACAGCATGATTACCCCATAACAGAAAATCAGACTGAATAGACAATTCATCTTTGCGGCGGCTATAAGGCTTAATTTCATCCTGCATTTCCCTGGGAATGGCTGATCAATTTCCATTTAGGACGCACCTTTTTACGTCTGACAGTACAGGATCCTGGCTGGTCCAGATCTTAATTTGGTGAGCCGTGACGGGTGACCCCTCGCTCTCGAAGGCATCCATGACCAGCAGCAAGTCTCCGGGCTGCAGCATTTCCACCCCGGTTGTGGGCAATGGTAGCCGGCTAAGCGCATCAGCACAGTTTTCAGCGGCTGGTCTGTGGCGGATGACACAATCATAAGCGGATAATGTCAGTGGCCACCTTTGGATGCGGGACGAGGCATTGTTGTTTATACCTTTGCTCTCAGAAAACAATTAAATGAGTCGCTTGTGGTCTGTTTCAAGCTCAAACCAAAGCCCAAACATGTCGTGGTGAATTTTCCTAACCCCATATACACATGCTAAAGCTTCTTTCTCTACCATACTATAGGCTCTTTCAACCTTCGACAGACTTCTGAACGCGTATGCAACTGGTTGGTGCTTGCCTGATACATTGGCTTGCTGGAGCACACAACCAGCCCCATATGATGAGGTGTTGCAGGCCAGCACTAACCGCTTACATGGGTCATAGTGTACCAGTAACTTATTGGAAGACAAGGCTTTGTCTTGAGATTTGCCCCAAACCCAGTAGTTTCTCAGCAACATGTGCAAGGGCTCCAGCAATGTGCTCAAACTAGGTAGAAAGTTACCAAAATAGTTGAGAAGACCCAGGAACAAACGCAGCTCCTTCACACTCTGGGGTCTGGGTGCATTCCTGATGGCCTCTGTCTTCGAGTACGTAAGTCTGATGCCATCTGCTGCAATCTTTCTCCCCAGGAATTCGACCTCTGGTGCCATGAAAACGCACGAAGCGTTATAGCCTGAGTTCCACTCTATCCAGACAACATATAACCTCTTCCAGGTTGTGCAGGTGTTCGGTGGCGTCGCGACCGGTGATCAGGATGCCATCTTGGAACATGATGGTTCTCGAGACAGACTTCAGCAAACTCTCTATCTTTCTCTGAAATATGGCTGCCACCGAGCGAATTCCGAAAGGGCATCTGTGGTATATAAACAGTCCTTTGTGCGTGTTGATACACGTCAGTTTGTTCGAAGATTCGACCAGCTCCTGTGTCATGTAAGCAGAGGTCAGGTCCAATTTGGTGAACGACTTCCCCCACCGCTAGCGTTGCAAACAGGTCTTCAGCCTTGGGTAACAGGCACTGATACTGTATCGCGACTCGGTTGATCTTTACCTTGTGGTCGCTGCAGATCCTGACTGTGTCATCACTTTTCAACACCGTGACAATTGGACTGGCCCATTCGCTGAACTCGACTGGTGATATCATTCAATCCCATTGAAGTCTGTCCAGTTCGATCTCGACCTTCTCCCTCATCATGTACGGATCTGCCCGAGCCTTGTGATGGACGGGTCTTGCATCCGGGCCGAGGTGGATCTGCACCTTGGCTTCTGTGAAGTTGCCGATGCCTGGTTCGAACAACGAGGGAAACTTGCTCAGCACTTGAGCACTGATGATAAGGCTTTAATATCATTCCAGTTCCATTTAATTTTCTCAAGCCAACTCCTGCCAAACAGCGTTGGGCCATTGCCTGGAATGATCCACAATGATAAACCATGCACAGCTCCATCGTACGATACCTTTACTGCCCCACTGCCAATGACTGGTATGAGCTCTGTGCTGTAGGTACGCAGCTTCGCATTGATTGGGCTCAACTTGGGTCTTTTTGCTTTAGTGTCCCACAGCTTTTTGAAAGACCTCTGGCTCATTATTGACTGACTCGCACCCGAGTCCAATTCCATGAGTACTGGAACCCCATTTAATTTAACTTCCAGCATTATCGGAGGACTTTTGGTAAAAGAATGTACCCCATACACTTCTTTGTCCTGTACCTTCTTGATAAGGCCATAAATGTTTGACCCACAAACGGTGAGGAGAACCGCCCTGCACTTAATTGCGTTATCGGTTCCTTCCAATCCGTTGGCTATGAAGTACTGGTCGAGGCGATCAGTGAAATCCTCCCATTCTTCCCCTTCCATGAATCTCTCCAAAATTCCAACAGACATGATTGCGTGAAAGTTTGTATTTTTAACTCGTCACCAATTGTTACATATTGAATAACTCCATGAGGCTAAGTACGGTGAGTTAGTTCAGGCATGACCTTATTCCAGTTTATTTATTCTCAATGTGAGGATTCAACATGGTTGCCAACATCATATACACGGCTTGCACGTGTCTGCCAGTGACCATTAGGACTCCGCCAGTCGCGCCCTCGGTGGCAGGTAAAACCCAGTTAACATACATAACAATATCTCAGTGAGGTCCTTCTTTTGGAAGCGCAACCTTCTGACATGTCGTGATATGTGGTATGAGCATTGCTCATGGTAAACCTGTGGGGGGGTAAGGCCTCCTGTCCCGACGTCCACGGGGTCTCCTCAGTCGTGGGCCGTCATGGCCAACAGCCCTCCTATTTTGATGCCGCCTAACAAGAACATTTAGAAGGCGATGCTGGCGTGCGAGTAATGCACCCATTTAACATTCAAACGAAAGATGCGAGGAACATGTAAGATCAGATAAATTTGCCGCTGCAAAGTAAGAGGTTCATGCACCATGCTCTTTCGAAACATTGCATTCACTGTGACCTCCAATTAATCCGGTTTCTCCTCTCTTCAGATAGCCTCCAGGTATCGCTTAAAAAAGTTGGGACCACCTGGTTTCTCCGGTGTGTTCAGCGGTGGATGCCACAGTAGGAGCCACCTAATTTTGCAAGCATGGCACGAGCGGGTCGTTGTACGTGTACTGACATCATGATCTGACTGACTGAAGCAAGGTGGTAGCGTTTTGCGCCGCCGGTAAATCTGAACCAAATTTCGTGTTGGGGCGCTACCATCTGCGCGGCCAGGCGGTAAACCATTTGAGACAAATTAACGCCCTCTGGGGCGCTAAATGAGAGGCTACACAACCGAATTTCTCGCCTAATGAGTTACAAACCAGCTGCATTTAGAATCATGTCCCTTATCTAAACTGATACAAATTTTGCGAAGACAAGTTTGTTTCCACCTCAGTGGATAGCTTATAGGTAGTGCTAAGCCCCATAATTCAAACAAAAATATATTATGTGATTTGTTCAGTTTTGCTTAAACTTAGCAGTCAGTTATTTAAATCCATAACGTCAACTGTTTCAAGGATATTTAATTCGATTGACTGTTCAAATCGGAGAGATTCAAGTCAGTTTGGAACTTCAAAGAGGTTAAGTCAGATTAATTAACTCCTGCAGTTAATAATATAAGAAAAGAATGACTGCATTTAAGAATAACTATAAACTGTAAAGTATATTTTTATCCAATGTTCATTTTTAAAGATGCTACATTAAAGGTTTTGTATTCTTTTTGGATCGCTGTTTCTGCACTAGAAATAATTTAGGGCACTTTGGGTTTGATTTTCGGCTTTTGTGATTTTGGGGCGTTAATGGCAGCGGAACTGTTCTGGTACCGCCAGGGAAAATTTTGTGCCCTCGTCTGAAAAGTTCTGTAAGAAAAGAGTTTGAATGATCGGGGGCGCAAATTCCGGCGTTACACAAGAACGTTTTTGCGCTTCAGCCGAAAATTGCGCCGGTAAAATTTTCAAAATTCGCGCATGCGCAGGCATGTTTAAATTTTCCCACGTGCAGGCGAGGCTTCAGGGCGCGGCGGTTTCCTTTGCGCATGCGCAGATAACCCGGCCCACTTCCAACACAGCGGGATGGCATAGCAAGAGGGTAGGCAGCGTGCACGTCGATTCTTTTCAGCGGCTGCTGAGGCCTTAGTGCAGGCCATTGTGGATTGCTGGATCGAGCAGAAAGCTGGAGGCTCAGTTCTCCAGCCATTCCCCCTGCACTCAGGATGCACGTATCCACTTGTCCCCTAATCATTGTCAACCCTCCTCGCACTCCACTCCCACTGTTGATATGCGTTGTCCAAACATGACCCTGAGCCGCTATGCTACCTGCCTCTTACCTCCTCCCAGTCTTTGAAAAACCTCAGTCAACAGCCACATAGATTGAACTGAACATATTTGCACATCCACACAGTGGCAGATATTGAACTATGGAAGGCACATGTTCCACAAGAGGAGGTGGACCCTTACTGAACCCTTCTTCTTGCTCTTATTGCAGGCCAAGCTTTCCCATAATAGAAGGGAGCAACGTCAAACAGGAGGCATACAGGCGTAACTGCTGGAGCTCAAGAGATTGAGCAGCAAGTGTTCGCCCTCATGGGCACCCCGTTAGCGCAGTGGCTGGGGGCGAGCCCCCTTTGAGGAGTGATGGTATGTGAATGGCACTTGCGACTGATGTGACTTCCTTGACCCCTAATAACAAGTAGTTTATCCCCTTTACATATACATGTCCAATGCCACCTTCCTGTTATCATCCTGCCCCCTCCCCTGCTGTTAACCCCACGTTTGTTGTTTTGTGCTTACAGATGTTCAGCCTGAAGCGCGCCAGCCTTCCCGTGAGCCATCGACATCTGGCCATGGGGCAGATGAGGGAGGGGATGATAGTCTGCTGCCTGAGCATCAGAGCCCACCAGTCGCACTGTTTGGGGACACAACTTCGGGGGATGAAGGTAACTTCGAGGGGTTTGAGGACTCTGAGGCTCCAGGCCCCACTGGCTTACAGCAACACTGAGCGGGAGGGAAAACTCAGAGGCCAGCTCCCCGAAGGGTGAGTCGGCACAGTAGTCCTGCTCAAGAATAGGCAGATGTGGAGCTGGACTTGGTGGCAATGTCCAGGGAGAACACAGAAATGCACCGTGAGCAAATGGGTGCATTGGCAAGGGTCCCCAAGAGCACAGACGCACTTGCTGTGAGTATGGCAGAGGCAGCCTCATGCATTGTACGTGCATCTGAGGACTCCAGCAAGCCCATCCTTGGCCACTCACAGAGGCAGATGGGCTCCAGCAGCGACAGTGGCATTCTAGAGTGTGTGGTGCATGCCATGGGTGAGGTTGCAGCAGCGATCGCATCGTAGGCACAAGCTACACTCCAGCTTGATGATGCAGTGCGGTCACTGACTGCTGCCATCCTTTCTGTCTTCCCCACTGTCCAACGGGGAAGTGATGGTGCCGAAGCAGGCCAGCAAGTTGTGGTGACACAGCGTGCTCTGGATGCTGAGGTCCAGCTCCGTGTGTCATTGGTTCCCAGGAAATGGAAGGTGCTGTCCTTCCTCAACATGACAGCATTCTGGCTCCCACCACTGACTCTCCCACCATGCACCTTACGCGGTCCACACTTGAGCCATCAGAGACTGCTACCACTGATGCTGAGGCACAGCCGTCCGCAGCCAGGCCTTCCAGGGCCAGAGCTGGTCCAGGGTGTCATCCTAGACTATCTGCACTGTCTGGCCCACCAACACAGCAGCCCTCAAGCAGCCTTGCTGTAGGCACTGAAGCACTGAGGAGGAGCAGCAGACGTGGGAGGGGAATGAAGATAAGTTGGAGAAAAGCTCAGGTTAAGTCTCTTTAAGGGGTGTGAGAACATTGTGGAGATGCCCTCATGTATTGTGATGATGCATGTAAATAGTTCAGTTGAAGTAATGCAATGCATTGTTCTTGAGTGCCTTGCAGCAGAACGCTGTTTATTGAATGGTTTTGTTTTGTTGCGGGGGGGGGGGGGGGGGGGGTCTGTTTGTTACTTTGTTTGAGTAAATTGTCACTTTGACCGTTTATCTTTGATATCGTGTGTATCATTCCAAAGTTCACCGGAGATGTGCCTTTATGGTGGCACAAAGCGTGGCCAGATTTAGCTGCATCCCTTAACTTCCTCCATTCAAGCAAACTGATCCATTATGAGCTGGCGACATGCGGCTCTTGGTCCGACAACATCTCGACGCGGCCTCCCCCATGAATGGGGTGGCTGTGCAATCGAGGCCTCGCCAGGCTCCTCTTCATCATCCTTCTCCTCCTGAGGTCGTCCTGCAATCCCTGGCAATATCTGTCCCCTCATGATGACCAAGTTGTGCAGCATGCAGGACACCACAATGAATTCGTAAACCTGTTGAGGGGAGTACTGAAGGCTGTCTCCAGAGCGGTCCAGACATCGGAAGTGCTGCTTGAGCACCCCTATTGTTTGTTCGCTGATGTTGCGGGTGGCTGCATGGTTCTCATTGTAGCGTTCCTCGGCTTCTGTGGTGGGGTTGCGGAGGGGGCTCATGAGCCAGGTGACCAGGCCGTACCCTTTGTCCCTGAGCAGCCAGCCCTGCCCTTCTCTTTGTCACTGAAATATTCGTGAGACACAAGATGAAAGCATCATGTGCACTCCCTGGAGAGCAGGGCATTCACTGCAAAGATGTGCTGAGTGTGGTCGCACACCAGCTGCATGTCTAGGGACTGGTATCCCTTTTGGTTTCTGAATACCTCTGCGTTGTGGAATGGTGCTTTCAAGGCCACGTGTGTACAGCCAGTGGCTCCTTGAACCCTCGGGAAGCCCGCAATTTTGTCAAACCCACATGTTCGCTCAGTCTGGCTATCCCTGCTCATTGGGAACTTTCTGAAGTCCATTCTGCAGGCGTACAGAGCCTTTGTGAAGTGCCGAATGCAGTGATGTGCAGCATATTGAGAGATGCTGCATATGTTCCCTGCTGCTGCCTGGAAGGAGCCGGAGGCATAGAAGGCCAGCGCGGTTCTATTGGTGCTGGAAGGCTACAGGTCTGCCTGTAGGAGATGGCATATCTCTGTCAACACTTTCTTTCAGAAGCACGGCCTTCTCACACACTGCTCCTGAGAGAGCTGGAAGTATGAGCATTAGTGTCTGTAAACCCATGGTGGGGTAAGCCCTCCTCCCCAGACATCTTCAGCCTCTCCTCATCCATGGGCCAACATGATCAAGAGCCCTTCTTATATCTTGATTCCACCTAGCAATAGCATGGAGCATGATACGCTGGTGAATTAGTAATGCCCCCATTAAATTCTCTCACTGAAGTTGTAAGGACATTGCAACAGCAGAAAAAACTGCTGCTTTCAAGTCGGATCTTCATGCAGCCTGCTGTGTGCAACCATTGCAGTCAATGTGACCTGCGATGTAGGATCCTCCTCCCTCCATTTAAATATGCCACAAATACTGCCTGCTGCACTTTGGGAATGCTGTTTTTTCAGGCGTTTCCTGGGGTGGGCGTATAATGGGGAGTTAGGGCCTAATTTTGCATCCAGGGCACTAGTGGAGATTGACATCATCATCTCACTGAAACTAGAGGGTGGGGCAGTAAGTTTTTGCGCTGCCGCAAACCCTGAGCCGAATTTGCCGACCAGTAAAAGCTGGCGCCCGTCATAACGCCTAGAAACACCCTTTACCACCCCTCCAGGGCGCTACCAGAGGCGCAAGGGAGCCAAAAATCCAGCCCTTTATATCACACTATTTGATTCTGTGCCCCAATGCGAGAAGTATTCGGAATAAGGTGGATGAATTAACTGCGCAGATAGCAATTAACATATATGATGTAATTGGCATCACGGAGACATGGCTCCAGAGTGACCAAGGCTGGGAACTCAACATCCAGGGTTATTCAACATTTAGGAAGGATAGACAGAGAGGAAAAGGAGGCGGGGTGGCGTTGCTGGTTAAAGAGGAAATTAAAGGAATAGTAAGGTGGGACATTAGCCTGGATGATGTGGAATCGGTATGGGTGGAGCTGCAGAATACCAAACGGCAGAAAACGCTAGTGGGAGTTGTGCACAGACCACCAAACAGTAGTAGTAAGGTTGGGGACAGCATCAAACAAGAAATAAGGGATGTGTGCAATAAAGGTACAGCAGTTATCATGGGCGACTTTAATCTACATATTGATTGGGCTAACCAAACTGGTAGTAATGCAATGGAGAAGGATTTCCTGGAGTATATTAGGTATGGTTTTCTAGACCAATATGTCGAGGAACCAACTAGAGAGCTAGCCATCCTAGACTGGGTGACGTGTAATGAGAAGTGACTAATTAGCAATTTTGTTGTACGAGGCCCCTTGGGGAAGAGTGACCATAATATGGTAGAATTCTTTATTAAGATGGAGAGTGACACAGTTAATTCGGAAACTAGGGTCCTGAACTTAAGGAAAGGTAACTTCAACGGTATGAGGCGTGAATTGGCTAGAATAGACTGGCTAAGGACACTTAAAGGGTTGAGGATGGATAAGCAATGGCAAACATTTAAAGATCACATGGATGAACTTCAGCAATTGTATATCCCTGTCTGGAGTAAAAATAAAACGGGGAAGGTGGCTCAACTGTGGCTAACAAGGGAAATTAAGGAGAGTGTTAAAACCAAGGAAGAGGCATATAAATTGGCTAAAAAAAGCAACAAACCTGGGAGAAATTTAGAATTCAACAGAGGAGGACTAAGGGTTTAATTAAGAGGGGGGAAATAGAGTACGAGAGGAAGCTTGCAGGGAAAATAAAAACTGACTGCAAAAGCTTTTATAAATATGTGAAGAGAAAAAGATTCGTGAAGACAAATGTATGTCCCTTGCAGTCAGATTCAGGTGAATTTATAATGGGGAACAAAGAAATGGCAGACCAATTGTAAAAATATTTCATTTCTGTCTTCATGAACGAAGACACAAATAATCTTCCGAATGTATTAGGGGATAGTGGGTCTCGTGAGAAGGAGGAACTGAAGGATATCTTTATTAGGTGGGAAATTGTATTAGGGAAATTGATGGGATTGAAGGCCGATAAATCCCCAGGGCCTGATAGTACCCCAGAGTACTTAAGGAAGTGGCGCTAGAAATAGTGGATGCATTGGTGATCATTTTCCAACAGTCTATTGACTCTGGATCAGTTCCTATGGACTGGAGGGTAGCTAATGTAACACCACTTTTTAAAAAAGGAAGGGGACAGAAAACGGGGAATTATAGACCGGTTAGCCTGACATCGGTAGTGGGGAAAATGTTGGAATCAATCATTAAGGATGAAATAGCAGTGCATTTGGAAAGCAGTGACAGGATCGGTCCAAGTCAGCATGGATTTATAAAAGGGAAATCATGCTTGACAAATCTTCTGGAATTTTTGGAGGATGTAACTAGTAAAGTTGACAAGGGAGAACCAGTGGATGTGGTGTACTTGGACTTTCAAAAGGTTTTTGACAAGGTCCCTCACAAGAGATTGGTGTGCAAAATCAAAGCACATGATATTTGGGGTAATGTATTGATGTGGATAGAGAACTGGTTGGCAGACAGGAAGCAGAGAGTCGGGATAAACGGGTCCTTTTCAGAATGGCAGGCAGTGACTAGTGGAGTGCCGCAGGGCTCAGTGCTGGGACCCCAGCTCTTTACAATATACATTAACGATTTAGATGAAGGAATTGAGTGTAATATCTCCAAGTTTGCAGATGACACTAAACTGGGTGGCGGTGTGAGTTGTGAGGAGGATGCTAAGAGGCTGCAGGGTGACTTACACAGGTTAGGTGAGTGAGCAAATGCATGGCAGATGCAGTATAATGTGGATAAATGTGAGGTTATCCATTTTGGGGGCAAAAACACGAAGGCAGAATATTATCTGAATGGCGGCAGGTTAGGAAAAGGGGAGGTGCAACGAGACCTGGGTGTCATGGTTCATCAGTCATTGAAAGTTGGCATGCAGGTACAGCAGGCGGTGAAGAAGGCAAATGGTATGTTGGCCTTCATAACTAGGGGATTTGAGTATAGGAGCAGGGAGGTCTTACTGCAGTTGTACAGGGCATTGGTGAGGCCTCACCTGGAATATTGTGTTCAGTTTTGGTCTCCTAATCTGAGGAAGGACGTTCTTGCTATAGAGGGAGTGCAGCGAAGGTTCACCAGACTGATTCCAGGGATGGCTGGACTGACATTTGAGGAGAGACTGGATCAACTGGGCCTTTATTAACTGGAGTTTAGATGGATGAGAGGGGATCTCATAGAAACATATAAGATTCTGACGGGACTGGACAGGTTAGATGTGGGAAGAATGTTCCCGATGTTGGGGAAGTCCAGAACCAGGGGACATAGTCTTAGGATAAGGGGTAGGCCATTTAGGACTGAGATGAGGAGAAACTTCTTCACTCAGAGAGTTGTTAACCTGTGGAATTCCCTGCCACAGAGAGTTATTGATGCCAGTTCATTGGATATATTCAAGAGGGAGTTAGATATGGCCCTTTCGGCTAAAGAGATCAAGGTGTATGGAGAGAAAACAAGAAAGGGGTACTGAGGGAATTATCAGCCATGATCTTATTGAATGGTGTTGCAGGCTCGACGGGCCGAATAACTTACTGCTTGCACCTATTTTCTATGTTTCTATGTTGCTATGTAAGTTGCATGTCTGGGCAATGCAGCCCAGTCTCAAAATGAACATGGTGCTGGGCTGTATTGCTGCGATTGTTGAATGTAAAGCCAACACCACAATAGTAGCATTGTATAAGGTTTTGGTGAGACTCTAGCTAGAGCATTGTGTACCTTTTTAGTCCCTCCACCTCAAGAAGGACATTGTGGCACTCGAGAAAATACAGAGAAAGGCAATGAGGATGGTCCCTGGCCTAAGGAGATAAGACTTCAGGGCTTGGGTTTGGATTCGTTGGAGCGGCGTAGATTCAGAGGGGATCTAATTCAGGTCTTAAAAATTATTACGGATACAGAAAACATACCCGTACCCAAGTGGGCAGATTGTTAGAGGTGATGTGTCGGGTAGAATTTTTGACAGAGCTTTTCTGATTTAGCTATGGTTCTTTTTTTGCCCTTAGTGCAGAAGATCACTTCAGTGCACCAAAGCCAAATTAATAGATTTTAGGTCGTGCAAAGTTATTAAAGGTATCTCTCTATTTTCTATGCCATATTGAGCTTTGTTGCAGAGACTAAAGACAAAAACATAGCAACTGTATGAATGTGAATGAAGAATGTATAAAGCACAGTCATGTTTGCATTCTCCTTTTATTTTTATAATGTGTCCCTCTTTTAGATTCACCCAATTGGTTTTTCAATTCTCCCATGTCTACATTATTTGGCTCTCTTAATTGGGAACTCACACACAAGAATCTTAGATGTACAGTAACTTTGCATTTGTTTGCCTTCATTTTATAAATTATGGAAGTGCATTATTAAAATGTTGCCATTAATTCAATATTATATGGCTTGCAGCTGAGAAAGTGCATTCATATCATAACATGCTGTCAGGATGTTGCAAGGATACTAAATTTCCCATGTAATGGGTTGTCAATCAGAGCTGGGTTATACAGGCAAAGAGCAGGAGTCAAAAACATCCCTAGTGACAGAGAGGGAAAATGAGACATTGAGTCAACTATTGGCAGGTTTGTGTACCATCCCAGCAGGTCCAAAAGTTCCTCTTGATATTTAATTCTTCTTGAGCTTTGAGGAAGTTGATGATGAGGAAATCGGGGAGAAGCGGATGGTAGCCAGGAGAGTCCATCATCATATATGCAGGCAATACCCAATCCATAGATACCTGCGGCAGATGTTCTGCAGATCAACGAGATCAGATATGGATTTTGCTCAGGGGCTTCGTGTAAGGAGACTTCAGTTGCCTCCAGATGCAGTAAGTGTGTTGTGCCAGCTGTTGGCACCAGATCTGCAGCCTCTTTATACCGGGCACAGCCTTGTTAATTGCTGTAAAGTTAAAAACAGCTCCAGATTTCTATGTTGCTAGATATTTCCAGGCAGCCTCAAGTGACATAAGTCAATTGGCACGAAACAGGTGCTGGGCAACCTGTTCAGATCATGCAGACCAGCAAGGGTGTCAAGTATTATAGTGACATGCTGCACCTTTCATCCACAGATGAAAAGGAAGAAGATGGAGGACTTGTATCCCCTGATCATGATGAGGGAGCTCAGGAGAGAGCGGATGTGGCACAGGATAATCCATTGCCAGCAGCATGTGAGATTGGGCAGGAAATTATCAACAACTGTTTGTAGTGGAAAGGAGGTAATCCATCTCCAGTATCCATAATGCCTTTACATTGCTCCTTGCTAACCATTACACAAATCCGCAATACATTGCATATCCTTTAAGCGAAAGGACATGTCCAAACCTTTGTCACCAAAAAAAAAACAGAAGTCTTCATAAAATAATTCACAAACACACCAATCTGCAATAGATTTCCACATTTACAAAATGTCTCTTTATTATGTCCTATTAATATTTCTTATCAACATACCGACCCATTATGCCTAACATTCTTCATATATTACTCAACTTATTCCGCCGGGGCCTACCTCAGTGTCGGTGTGCTGTGAAATTAGTTGTGGTATATTCTCTACGACATCACAACGCACACAGACTCCAAGATGGCTCAATTCCTTTTATTCTTGGAAACAGCAATGGCTGCATTACCACAATAGTCCACCAGGTGGAGCAGTCGGCCACTCGACGGAGCTATATATTACACTTCTCCATCCTTAATAAAGAAGTAATTATAACAAACAATCATCATACATAACTTGCATGGTTATACATAACAAAAGGGCTAGAAATTCGTTTTTTGGTCACAGCGGTATTTTTCCGCTAAAAATACCGCCATGACTCCGCGATGATTTTGAGGCCTAACATTCGGGAAAAAATGCGCCCAGCGGTAAAAATCAGCATTGCACAAGCATTCGCAGCGCAAACTGTGAATTTTCTGCAACTTTTCTTCGAGGCCGATACCGCTGTGTGTTGGGCCTGGGGAGGAGGGAAAACACCCCAGAAAATTCCAAAAAACAAAAAATTTTAAAAATCACAAAACATTCACAAGACTCTTTTCTAGCAAATCACTGCAAAAGAATTCAAAAATAAAAATTTCACTTACCTTTTTTGCAGGTCTTCATACCTACCGCCGTTCCAAGAGCTGCAACACAGCTTTTTCCCCGCCGTTTTTTTTGGTCCTATCTACAGGTCACTGCTTTCTCCAGTCTTGCATGCCGGCAGTCCGCTCCCCAGTGGTATTTCAAAACCGCCAGCGCAAGACTTCAGGGAATTTCCCACCGCACCGCTTTCCACCAAAAACGACGAAATATCGCCGAAAAACCCGCCGCAAGTTTGGGGAATTTCTCGCCCATATTTTGCCATATTTACAAATCAAACTTAACCACTGGTTTTCTGTTTCAAAGAGGATACCTTCGCTTTCGAACAGAACTTTTCAAACATGGTGTCAAACTTAGACTCGTTCTAGACTGATCCTGAGGAACGTTTTCCTCCAAAGGATGCCCTTGATGTACATTTGAACTCTCTGCAACTTCAGACTGTTTGTCTGCCTGACTCTGACTCAGACTTAAATTCTGACTTTCTCTTGGACTCGTTTCTAGTACATTTGATGTAGGATATGCAACTGGTACTATATTTGTGATAAAACTATCTGATGAGTCAGAAATAATCAAATCATTCCAACTTTCAACTCCTTCCACATCTGTAGGTAAAATATGATCAATGTGAACAAATCTAACCTGTCCATGATCAAACATCTTGACCAAATATGTGCGAGGACCACATATCTTCACCACTCTTCCTGGTAATGACTTTAACCATTTATGGTGATGGTTCTTCACTCTCACCTTTTGATGCAATTTCACACTTCTCTCTCTTACTCTACCTCTATCATGATTCTCTTTCTGCTTAATTGTTTCTCTTCTACTGATGGTGCCAAGTTTGACTTTAACAACGAGAACGTGGTTCATGGCTGTCGTTTGAGAAACAACTCTGCTGGTGTTCTACCAGTAGTTGTATGAGGAGTATTACGAGAAGTAATCATAAAATTAGTCAATTTGTGGTCCAATGACAACTGCCATTTATTTGGATTTGGATCCAACATTTGTTTGATGAGGGAACGCTTCACAATTTGTACAGTGCGCTCTGCTGCACCATTGGAAGCAGGGTGGTACGGTGGAACCTTGGTATGTTTCACACCGTTTCTGCTTGTGAACTGTGCAAATTCTTCGGGAAAAAATTGTGGTCTATTTATCAGACACAATTTCTTCTGGGAGGCCATATGAAGAAAATAATCTTCGCAAATTGTCTAGTGTTTTACTAATTGTTATTTTCCGCATCGGAAAGACCTCTACCCACCTCGAATGGCTATCAACCACAATGAACAATTGCTGTCCTTCTAGCTCAGCAAAATTGATATGTAACCTTTGCCACACCCTGGGAGGCCATTTCCATGGCTGTAATGGTACTGATGGTGGTTTCTTGCTTACCGATTGACATATTGTATACTAATGATGCATTCTATATCTTTATCTAAACCTGGCCACCATAAGTAACTGCGTGCAAAACTCTTGGTCAAGCACATTCCCAGGTGCTGGTCATGAAGATCTCCTAATAATTTGGACCTGAATTTATTTGGGAATAACCACTCTTGAACCTCACATGGTACAATCCTTATCCACTGATAATTCATTCCTATGAATGAAGTATGGATGAATAGCTTCCTCCAATACCTGGTTTCACCAGCCATTTGCTATGTAATCATACACCTTTGACATAACTAGGTCACGCTTGGTTGCTCTACCAATCTCGTCAGCTGTGACTGGCAGCTCATCAATGTATGAAAAATAGAACACTTCTTCCCTATTGGGTGTAACATGTGATGAGGATGGCAACCTAGACATAGCATCAGCATTACTGTGATCAACTGATCACCTGTACTTAATATCATACGTATATGCTGACAAAATCAAAGCCCATCTCTGCATTCGGGCTGCAACTCAGGTTGGAACTGGGGACTTTGAATGGAGGATTGCTGTCAGGGGCTTATCGTCTTTAACGATGGCAAACTTACGACCATACAAGTATTTGTGGAACTTCTTGACCCCAAAAATGAATGCCAAAGCTTCCCTTTCAATCTGCGCATAATTACGTTCACTGGCACTGAGAGTGCGTGAAGCAAAAGCAATTGGTCTCTCCTCCCCACTAACTAGTTCATGAGAGATCACTGCCCCAACTCCATACGGAGAGACATCACATGCTAGCTTGATCTCCTTAGATACATCATAGTGAACTAACATGGTGCTCTCTACCAACTGGCTTTTACACTCCTTCAATGCTGTATCGCATTCTTCTGACTACTTCCACAGGACCTGTTTTTTCAAAAGTTCATTCAGTGGATGTAACACTGTAGCCAAATTTGGTAGGAACTTCCCATAATAGTTCAAAAGACCCAAAAATGATCTAAGTTCTGTGACATTCTTGGGAGTGGGTGCATATCTAATTGCATCCAGATTTCCCTTGGTTGGATGTAAACCATCCTTGTCTACTCTGTGCCCAAAGTACTCCACTGAGTTTTGAAATAACTCACACTTGTGAGCAGTCACTTGTACTCTGTGCTTCTCTAGCCATTTGCGCACTTCATTCAATATGTTATTATGGATTTTCCTGTTTGTCATCTAAATAACATACTACCCCTTCAATGCTTTGCAAAATCTGGTTCATAACCCCTTGGAATATGGCGGAGGCGGAAGACACTCCAAATGGTCGCCTATTAAATTGATATAGGCCCAGATGAGTATTTATAGTCAAGCATGATTTGGACTAGCTCCAGTTGTTAGTAGGCATTTGTGAGATTTAACTTTGAGAAGTTCTGACCACCTGTCAGCATTGTGAACAAATCTTCTACATTTGGCAATGTGTTGGGAAGATTACCCTTGAGAACCTGGTTTACGGTTACTTTATAATCACCACACAACCTTACCTTAGCATCTGACTTAGGTACAACAACAATGGGTGTTGCCCTATTACATAGATCTATCTTAGAGATAATGTGTTCAGTCTCTAGTCTTTTGAGTTCTCGCTCAACTTTCTCCTTGAATGCGTATAGTATGGGACGTGGCTTGCAGTAAACTGGTCTGGAGTCCTTCTATATAGTGACACTCACCTTGAAGCCTTGGATCAGACTGCTTGTTTCACAGAACACCTTCAGTTACTTCTTGATGACATCATCCTTCGATGCAAATCTCATTTCAACTTGAAAAATCTCATTCCAATCCAACTTCAGTGATCCCAAACAATTTCTACCGAGTAAGGCAGGCTTGTCTCCTGCCACTAAGAGAGGCAAGCTCTGAAATTGATCCTTGTATTTTACTGGTACGGTGATACAATCTACCACAGGAATTTGCTCTCCTGCATTGCCTCACAGTTCTACCTTGGATTTCTCCAATGGGAAATCACGCAATTTGTCGAGATAGAGCAATTCCAGCACTACGCTCACGGATGTGCCAATGTCGATTTCCATGGGTATCTTGATTCCTGCATCATCTAACTTGCTTAGAATTTCTGTAAGTGATGTGTCCTTTGACTTGATAGGAACAAGCACATTTTTCAGGGTTTCATACACCTCGGGGCCTGCTTCAGTCAGGAAAATAACCCGTTTTCTTTCTAAAACCACCCAATTACTATTTTCATCTTCATGGACTTCGATGATACTATTTGTGGTGAAAAACATTTCTAGTAGCTTCACATACACACCGAAAGTCTGTCGGTCATGATGGAATTCACCCAAACGCCCTATTATTTCCATAGGCGCAACCATCAAGACTCTACAGTTCAGCCAAGTGTGCTTCTAATTTACCTCAGATTTTTAGCTGTTCTGCAACACAAAGGACCTCTCAAGTCTCTCTGTTGTTTGGCTGGAATCACCCACCATCAAAAATTTCAACTAGAGTATCCACGAATCCGATCCTACGTCGCCAATGTAGGTATATTCTCTATGACATCACAAACATAGAAACATAGAAACATAGAAACATAGAAAATAGGTGCAGGAGTAGGCCATTCGGCCCTTCTAGCCTGCACCGCCATTCAATGAGTTCATGGCTGAACATTCAACTTCAGTACCCCATTCCTGCTTTCTCGTCATACCCCTTGATCCCCCTAGTACTAAGGACCTCATCTAACTCCTTTTTGAATATATTTAGTGAATTGGCCTCAACTACTTTCTGTGGTAGAGAATTCCACAGGTTCACCACTCTCTGGGTGAAGAAGTTCCTCCGCATCTCGGTCCTAAATGGCTTACCCCTTATCCTTAGACTGTGACCTCTGGTTCTGGACTTCCCCAACATTGGGAACATTCTTCCTGCATCTAACCTGTCTAACCCCGTCAGAATTTTAAATGTTTCTATGAGGTCCCCTCTCATTCTTCTGAACTCCAGTGAATACAAGCCCAGTTGATCCAGTCTTTCTTGATAGGTCAGTCCCGCCATCCCGGGAATCAGTCTGGTGAACCTTCACTGCACTCCCTCAATAGCAAGAATGTCCTTCCTCAGGTTAGGAGACCAAAACTGTACACAATACTCCAGGCGTGGCCTCACCAATGCCCTGTACAACTGTAGCAACACCTCCCTGCCCCTGTACTCAAATCCCCTTGCTATGAAGGCCAACATGCCATTTGCTTTCTTAACCGCCTGCTGCACCTGCATGCCAACCTTCAATGACTGATGTACCATGACACCCAGGTCTCTTTGCACCTCCCCTTTTCCTAATCTGTCACCATTCAGATAATAGTCTGTCTCTCTGTTTTTACCACCAAAGTGGATAACCTCACATTTATCCACATTATACTTCATCTGCCATGCATTTGCCCACTCACCTAACCTATCCAAGTCGCTCTGCAGCCTCACAGCATCCTCCTCGCAGCTCACACTGCCACCCAACTTAGTGTCGTCCGCAAATTTGGAGATACTACATTTAATCCCCTCATCTAAATCATTAATGTACAGTGTAAACAGCTGGGGCCCCAGCACAGAACCTTGCGGTACCCCACTAGTCACTGCCTGCCATTCTGAAAAGTACCCATTTACTCCTACTCTTTGCTTCCTGTCTGTCAACCAGTTCTCAATCCATGTCAGTACACTACCCCCAATCCCATGTGCTCTAACTTTGCACATCAATCTCTTGTGTGGGACCTTGTCGAACGCCTTCTGAAAGTCCAAATATACCACATCAACTGGTTCTCCCTTATCCACTCTACTGGAAACATCCTCAAAAAATTCCAGAAGATTTGTCAAGCATGAGTTCCCTTTCACAAATCCATGCTGACTTGGACCTATCATGTCACCTCTTTCCAAGTGCATTGCTATGACATCCTTAATAATTGATTCCATCATTTTACCCACTACCGATATCAGGCTGACCGGTCTATAATTCCCTGTTTTCTCTCTCCCTCCTTTTTTAAAAAGTGGGGTTACATTGGCTACCCTCCACTCCATAGGAACTGATCCAGAGTCAATGGAATGTTGGAAAATGACTGTCAACGCATCCACTATTTCCAAGGCCACCTCCTTAAGTACTCTGGGATGCAGTCCATCAGGCCCTGGGGATTTATCGGCCTTCAATCCCATCAATTTCCCCAACACAATTTCCCGGCTAATAAGGATTTCCCTCAGTTCCTCCTCCTTACTAGACCCCCCCGACCCCTTTTATAACCGGAAGGTTGTTCGTGTCCTCCTTCGTGAATACCGAACCAAAGTACTTGTTCAATTGGTCCGCCATTTCTTTGTTCCCCGTTATGACTTCCCCTGATTCTGACTGCAGGGGACCTACGTTTGTCTTTACTAACCTTTTTCTCTTTACATATCTATAGAAACTTTTGCAATCCGTCTTAATGTTCCCTGCAAGCTTCTTCTCATACTCCATTTTCCCTGCCCTAATCAAACCCTTTGTCCTCCTCTGCTGAGTTCTAAATTTCTCCCAGTCCCCAGGTTCGCTGCTATTTCTGGCCAATTTGTATGCCACTTCCTTGGCTTTAATACTATCCCTGATTTCCCTTGATAGCCACGGTTGAGCCATCTTCCCTTTTTTATTTCTATGCCAGACAGGAATGTACAATTGTTGTAGTTCATCCATGCGGTCTCTAAATGTCTGCCATTGCCCATCCACAGTCAACCCCTTAAGTATCATTCACCAATCCATCCCAGCCAATTCACGCCTCATACCTTCAAAGTTAGCCTTCTTTAAGTTCTGGACCATGGTCTCTGAATTAACTGTTTCATTCTCCATCCCAATGCAGACTTCCTCCATATTATGGTCACTCTTCCCCAAGGGGCCTCGCACAACGAGATTGCTAATTAATCCTCTCTCATTACATAACACCCAGTCTAAGATGGCCTCCCCCCTAGTTGGTTCCTCGACATATTGGTCTAAAAACAACATACACAGACTCCAAGATGGCTCAGTTCCTTTTATTCTTGTATACAGCAATGGCTGCATTACCACAGTAGTCCACTAGGTGTAGCAATAGTCCATTAGATGGAGCTATATATTATAAGTGTCTGGGACAATATTGATTGAAGCTTTGAGGACTGAGGTGGCACTTGACTCAACAATGCTAATGTCCTTGAAGACCTGCTTTCAGTGACAGGTCACTTGCTCATCCAATGCTTACCATGCCCAGATGAGAAGCTTTATTCTGTGTTGGCATTGGAGGGGGCTGCAGTGATGTAGTCACATTAGTACTGTCATTAGAAAAAATGGCATCTGCTATCACGTCTTGTAGCCCACTTGTACTAGGCAGTTGGGCTAATATCCTGTGTGACAACAGACCAAATAATTACAATTAAGCTGTGAACTATGGTGCTCTTGAGGGTGTCACACAAGGAATCTATGGAATCTGGAAACAACAATTATCCTTGGAATCTTTCAGAAATCTTCTGGACTGTCACATTCACCAGGGTGTTCTGCATGCCCTAACATGCCTCCTGCATTGTGTTGTAGATGTAGGTCATGGATTCCTCCAACGTATTCACTATCTCCAGCGCATAAGAAAGAAAAAAAACACTTGCATTTATATAGGGCCCTTCATGTTCCTCAGGACATCCCAAATCACTTTACGGCCAATTAAGTACTTTTAAAGTGCAGTTACTGTTGTAATGTAGGAAATGTGGCAGCAAATTTGTACACAGCAAGGTCCCACAAATAGCAATAAGATAAAGACCAGATCATCGATTTTAGTGATGTTGGTTGAGGGATACATTTTGTTCAGGACTGCAGGGCAAACTCCCCTGCTCTTCTTCGAATAATGTTGAGGGATCTTTTATGACCATCTGAAAGGGCAGATGGGCGCTTGGTTTCATCCAAAAGTCAGCACCTCCAACAGTGCAGCACTCCTTCCATACTGAACAGAAATGCCTGCATTTATCTTATGCTCAAATCTCTGGAGTGGCGCATGAACCCACAACCTTCTGACTCAGAGGCGAGAGTGCTGCCACTGAGCCACAGCTGACAGTGTCTCCACTGCTGATACAACAAAAACAACTTTTATTTGTATAGCACCTTTAACATAGTAAAATGTCCCAAGGCGCTTCACAGAAATATTAGAAGACAAAAAATTAGACACCGAGCCACATAAGGAGAAATTAGGGCAGATGACCAAAAGCTTAAGGAGCATCTTAAAGGCGGAAAGAGAGATAGAGAGGCAGAGAGGTTTAGACAGGGAATTCCAGAGTTTAGGGCCAAGGCAACAGAAGGCACCACCACCAATGGTTGAGCGATTATAATCAGGGATATTCAATTGGGCATAATTAGCAGAGCGCAGATATCTCTGGAGGGTGTGGGGCTAGAGGAGATTACAGAGATAGGGAGAGCTGAGTCCATGGAGGGATTTGAAAACATAGGCAAGAATTTTGAATTTGAAGCGCTGCTTTATTTAACCTGAAGCCAATGTAGGTCAGCGAGCACAGGGGTGATGGGTGAGCGGGACTTGGTGCAAGTTAGTACATGGGCAGCCGTGTTTTGGATCACCTCAAGTTTAAGTAGGGTAGAAAGTGGGAGGCCATCCAGGAGTGCATTGAAATAATCAAGTCTAGAGGTAACAAAGGCATGGATGTGGGTTTCAGCAACGGATGAACTGAGACAAGATTGGAGAGGGACAATGTTACGGAGGTGGAAATAGGTGGACTTATGTTGCAGATATGTAGTCGAAAGCTCATTTCAGGGTCATATATAACACCAACATTGCGAAAAGTGTGGTTCAGCCTCAGACAGAAGTTGGGGAGAGGGATGAAGTCAGGGGCTAAGGAATGGAATTTGTGGTGGGCACTGAAAATAAGGGCTTCGGTCTTCCCAAAAATTAATTGGAGAAAATTTCTGCTTATCCAGAACTGGATCTCTGACAAGCAGTCTGACAATTTAGAGACCGTGAAGGAGTCGAGAGAAGTGGTAGTGAGATAGAGCTGGGTGTCATCAGCGTACATGTGAAAACTGACACTGTGTTTTCAGATGATGTCGTCATGGGGCAGCATGTAGATGAGAAATCGGAGGGGGCCAAGGATAGATCCTTGGGAGACACTAGAGGCAACAATGCGGGTGCGGGAAGAAAAGCTGTTGCAGGTGATTCTCTGGCTATGATTAGATAGCTAAGAATGGAACCAGGCAATTGCAATCCCACCCAACTGGACGACGATGGAGAGGCGTTGAAGAAGGATGGTCAACCATGTCAAAGGCTGCAGACATGTCAAGAAGGATGAGGAGGTCATAGTTCGCCTTTGTCACAGTCACAAAGGATGTCATTTGCGACTTTGATGAGAGCCATTTCGGTACTGTGGCAGGCACGGAAACCAGATTGGAGGGATTCAAACATGGAGTTGTGGGAAAGATGGCCAGGATTTGAGAGGCGACAACACGTTCAAGGACACATTCAATAATGTATAAAGTCACACTTTGGTTTGTAGGAAGTAAGGGCTCACTTACTGAAGTGCTCCTTGATTGAGCGCAATTGAAATATCTGACGAAGCATGAACATCATAACAATCACATCGTATCATAAATGCTTCTAGCATGGAATATGCTGCAGGAGAATACAGTGAGTTCATACAGTGAATACTCTCAATGTAAAATTAGTACATTTTATTCTATGTTAATACAATAATTCACGTGTGAATAAATGCTTTGCTATAATTGACCATTAATCCTTTGAGTACAGAAAAACATTTTCCACTTCTCAATAGATGCAAATCCTTTCTTTTAAATTTGTAGAATGGGTTTTCTGTAAATGTTCGATGATGCTAGTTCTAAAATATGTGGATCAGTGAAATTTGCAGAATCAAAGATTAATTTTTCATTCATATTATGAAATAAATTGAATATAAATTAATCTTGTTATAAATTTGAATTTGGTGCAAAATTGCTGCAGTGGTCCATGAATTTAGGGAATTGTTTAAGTATAATTATTAAAATCATATCAAGGATCAGAACTTCAATTAAAAGCCACAGAGATTTTACATACCATAATTTCACATGTATCCATCAATATACGGTATATATATTAAAATAGACCATGGGCTGAGTCTCAGGAAAATGCTTTTCCGTAGTCCCCTCTGTGGAAGTACTTCATATTTACACCAATATTAGTTTCGGGACCACTTATTACAAAAATCAATGTTCCCATCTTCAAAAAGTGAACATTTTGCAGAAATTTTCATCAGAAAATAGGCAGAAATTGATGACGGAATTGCGAGTAATACAAGTTGTTGTTGTTGTTGTTGTTGTTGCTTAAATGACCAATCACAACTGCTGTATTTGTCATTACCGCAAAAACAGCCAATCACAATCTCTGTACTAGATCGATTAGAGTCAATGGGCTAGAACCTCCAATTTTGTGCTTATCGGCCAAAAATAGACGTTATTTTCGACGTGGGCATTAAAAAAGGGTTTTCAGATCGTCGGCTTCTCGCCCATTCTCAAAACACCTCGTTTCCATTTTTGAAAATGGGCGTTACCGCAAGTGATATCAAATGGGTGATAGCGTTAAATCTCTCTGACCTTCTGCCGTAAAGTGTTCCCGTCCTTAGCAACGGCATGGCAACGCTCAATTCCTGCGATTCAGGAGGTCAAGGGTCATCATGGCATGCGCAGAAGAGGAGACTGAGAGAGAGGGAGCTCAGAGGCACTGAAAGCATGTGTGGCTGTGGTGTGTGCTTGTCTCGCTGTTGTGGGAGGCACGAGGGAGATTCACCAGTAGCAAAAAGCCTACTAAGCACCAAGAACATAGTTGGCACCAAGTTTTTGTCCAACAAATAAGATATAACATGAAAGGGATGGAGGAGGCCCTGGAGCTGGTAGCCAGGAACACTGGTGGCAGAGGGCTCCCAGTGGTCCCGGAGCGCCGCACTGCACCCCAAGGTGACGCACCCCCATTGCCAACCACACCTGAGAACCAGCAGCAACATCTTGCTTCTGGCTCGGAGCATGTTCCCACCTCAGAACTGTCCTCTCCCGTATCATCCAAGCAGCGCTTCGGTCGTCACTCCCCTCCCCCAATGAAACATTGCCTGAGGACCTCCTCGGCCAGGTGGCTTGGAGTCAGGAGGGGAAGGGGAAGGGGTAGAGGTGGCTGGGAAAGAAGTGGGTAGGGGGAGGGGAAAGGGTTGGTTTGTACAGAAATACTGGTGATTTCAGACGAATGTTCGGTTTAAATGTTTTTTATTCAACAAAACCTTGCAGCACATTGGCTCGGATAGCTGCACCATTACACGCTGGTGATTCCTTAACACCAAAGGGTATAATCACACTTAATGCCAATTAACTTAAACTTTATCTGTTAGCAAGGTGATGCCCACCATTGATGTATGAACTGCATACCCAGCAGTGTGTCAGCCTTGTAAATAACAGCAACGTTCTTTCAGGCAAAGCGATCATTGATGAGCTCCTGACATAAGGCCCTTGCAGCTATGATGCCACCATGGGCCCTTTCATGTGGTCTACAGGGGGCGGGGGCATGGCTTTAGCATCAGACTGATTGTCTGGGCCGATGTCAGCGTCCACCTCCTCGTCCTCCTCTTCCTCTCTCTGGTGAGGTGGACTGTCAGATTCATCAGGCAAATCTTGTCCCCTTCTGATAGCCAAGTTGTGTAGCATGGAGCTCACCACCACGAATTGAGCTACCTGCTCAGGGTGGTATTGGAGCTCGCCTCCTGAGTAGTCCAGGCATCTAAAGCGCTGCTTCAGCACTCCAATGGTTTTCTCCACGATATTGCGAGTGTCTCAGTGGCTTTCATTGTATCGCCTCTCGATGTGGGTGTCACGCAGGCGTGTCATCAGCCAGGTGGTAAGGCCATATCCTTTGTCACCAAGCATCCAGCATTGACCTTGTGACTCATTGTTAAACAAGTCAGATACAGTGCTCTCACGCAGGATGTGAGCATCATGGATGCTGCCCGGAAATTGAGCATTCACTGCCAGTATAATTTGCTGGTGGTCGACAACCAGTTGGACATTCAGGGAGTGGAATCTCTTGCTGTTCCTGAAAACCTCAGCATCCTGAAAAGGTGCCCGTATCGCGATGTGCGTACATCTATTGCTCCCTGCACCTTGGGGAAGTTTGCAATTCTGGAGAATCCGAGAGCCCTCTCACTCTGTGCCTCCCTGGTCAGAGGGAAGCTGATCAAGTCCTTCCTGCGTGCGTACCGGGCTTCAGTGACCTGTCTAATGCAGCGATGTGTTGCATGCTGAGAAAGTCCGCAAATGTCACCAGCTGTAGCCTGAAAAGAACCCGAGGTGTGGAACGACAGTGCTGCAGTGACTTTGACCTTGACAGACAGTGCAGTACTGATGGTGCTGGCAGGCTGCAGATCTGCCCTTATCAGCTGGCATACCTCAGTGATAACCTCTTTGTGGAAGCGCAGTCTCCGAAGGCATGTGGTGTCGGGCAAGTCAAGGTAAGAATGCTTCTCCTTGTACATGCGGGGGGTGTAACGTCCAGTCCTCCTCATCTGTCTATCACGTCTTACATTGGTCACGTAATGCAGTGGAGCGTTTCTTCGGCGATGTCCAGTCTGTTGCATGTATTTGGTCACCGAGAGGGTGAGAAGCTCTCTATTTTCCACCGATTGGTCACAAACAAGGAATGTCCCGACGAAGACACCTCTTCAATTCCAATCGGTCACAGTATGGTCAAGATTTTTTCATAGATGTTTGCATCAACTCCAACGACCTGCAGAGTACATCTGAACTCCCCCGAGGTTGAAGCACAGCAGCCTTTTAAAGGACGCGACATGTGATCTAGAACATGGCATCCATAACGCTGTGATTAGTTCCGGTTAGTTCCACTTTTTGTGAGCGTTTTTTTGGGCGAGCGATATTGTGGGCGATATGTGTGCGAGGTGGTGAAATTGACGCTGGGCGATCTCATGGCCGCTAGTTTCAGTAAATATGCTCTTTACGACCAAAAAAAGTGGGCAGGCGTTAATATTGAATCTCGGCATTAAATCCGTGCGGAAAGTAACACTGGGCGATATTATGGGCGTTGAATTCACCCATTCTGCTGCTTCCGCCCAAAAAAAGTGGGCGGGCAGTAATATTCTTTCTCACCATTAAGCACATGGGGAAAGTAACGCTCGGCGATAAGTTTCCGAAAAATGCCTGCCAGTTTCCATTTTGTGCCAAAATGGGTGATATATGGGCGTTATACGTCATTTCAGCAGTAAAATGGGCGTTAAGTGGTGTTAAGCATGCAAAAAAAGTGGAGGTTCTAGCCCAATGACTGCAGGCACCGAAAAAATGGCGTGCTGCATGCACATAGTTGTGGGAACCAAAGCAACATAATTTATTTTTCGGACTCTTGCTGGATAGAATTTTTCACTAGTGTTCATCAGTGGAAATTTACTGGAACTAGAGAAGTTAAAATTGCAGAGAATACCATCAAAAGTTTAGATCTGGAGCTGGTTATTGCAGCAGAAAGATTCACAACAATCCCACATTCCATTGGATATCATCATCAATGCTACATGCGTTTCACTGATAAATCCAAGATCAACAGAGCCAAGAAAAAACAAGAAAGGGAAAATCAGAACTATGAACATCAGTACACGTGATTTTACAGTATTTCCTATGAAATTGTGTCAGCCTACAAATGTTGATATCCAACTTTCATTTCTTAGTTCAATGGTTATGCCGTTTGACATGTTCCATTTTGTGGGTCTGCTTAAACCCCATATACTTATTTCTGTGTAGACTGACTGACTCTAAACTTCTCACTCTGGTTATAACACGCACAAACACAGCAAAAACAGTTTTTTTGACCAAAGGGCATTTTCAGTGGGGCTGATGAGAATATCCATTTTATCATTCCTTTGCAACCATTGCAGAACCAGTACAGAAAGAAGAGGAGAGGAGTGAAACCGACACCAAGGTTCGACTGCTTCGCTCAAAGACAACAGACCCCAATGTTATACCTGCAAGGGCTTCCCACCTTCTTCCAGTGCAGTGCCTTCTCTGCAAGGACAAGAACATTGTGGAGAGATACAGCTGAAAGAGCTGAAAGAGGCTCGTACAATGTGAGCCTTGCAGCAGAAACCAGCAAAGATGAGACAATCCTGTTGCATATCCGTGGACAAGATCTTGTTGCCCTTGTATCATCTTAGCTGCTACCAGAGCGACACCAGATTTCTGACCAGAAAGGAGCAGGTAGACCCTCCAAAAGGCAACCTCTACCAGACAGGATTATCATCATCATAAGCAGAGGATGATTTGCTTCAACGCCAAAAAAAAAGGATGAGTTCACCGGTGTTTTGAAAGAAGAACCCAAACTACATCCTGAAGGGTGGATTTTTTTTAAGTGTGGTGACCGTTGCACACCAGCCATCACACGGGCTTGACAGATCTAGGTCTTGGTCCAGTGGCAAGGATTACCCAAGACAACTGGAGACCTGCTCTGCTGCACGGACCTAGTGTGCACACATATCGCAGTGTGGGCTGGCCCGTGCTGCCCCAGGGTCCCTGGCCCTGAACTCACGCCTCCCCTGCACCCCGATCACATCCCTCCAGTCTCTCGCCGCTCCTGCTGCATCTGCCCATGCTCCAATCACCGACTTGGACCTTGCTAAGGTCACTCTTCACTGCCGTCACCCTCCTACAACAGCTTGCACTGTATCTTGGAGTGGCATGCCTCCACGCTGCTCCCTGGGCCGCACACCGCTCCTTATGCAGGTACATCAAGTAATCAGGAAGGCAAATGGAATGCTGGCCTTTATTGCAAGGGGAATGGAGAATAAAAGGATTATAGGCACTTCTGTAATACAGTGATAGAGGGCAGGATTGCAAAGAACTGTGAAGTTCTTAGAACGACAAAGCTGAATAGTTTGTTTAAGGAGGGTAAAGAGCAGCAGCCAGCCCATGCCCAGCAGAGCACCGACTCCCCCGACCTAGGAGGGAACACCAGCATCGGCACCGGCAGCGGGGTGAATAAAGAGCAGCAGCCAGCCCAACCCCAGCACAGAGTGCCGACTCCCCGACCTAGGAGGGAACACCAGCAAGGGCAGCGGGGTGGATAAAGAGCAGCAACTAGCCCAGCCCCAGCACAGAGTGCCGACCCCCTGACCTAGGAGGGAACACCAGCAAAGGAGTAGCCACCACAGGGAGCAGCACGAACAGCTCAGAGAGGGCGACAAAGACAAAGAGGGCGACTACATTCGATGTCACTGGAACCCAGAGAGCAGATTAGTGGGGTATCGTGAAGCGGAAAGAGCGCGAGAGCAGGAGGAGCAGCAACCCTTCAAAGATCGCGAGAGAGCCAAGCAGCCAGCCCAACCAGCAACAACTGACCTGCTAAGATAAGTAGTAAAAAGAATCAACATGTGACATCACAGGAAAGTAAGAAAGTGATTGGTTGGTGAGTTTCTCCCTCTTTTCTTGGGCAATGCTTTAAATTAAGGGCCGGAATTAAAAACAAAATCTAATTAATGAAATACATTATAGATGGCAGGGCAGGCGATGTGGTACTGCTGCAACATGTGGGAGCTGGTGGACACCATTGAGTAAAAAGAAACATGGTGGTAGGGGACAGTGTCATTGGGGGGATAGATAAGGTTCTCTGCAACCGAGAGCGGGAGTTCCAAACACTGTGTTGCCTGCCCGGTGCCAGGGTTAAGGACATTTCCTCAGGGCTGGAGAGGAACTTGGAGTGGAAGGGGGAAGATCAAATTGTCGTGGTCCACATGGGTACCAATGACATAGGTAGGACAAACAAAAAGGTTCTGCTGAGGGATTATGAGCAGCTAGGGGCTAAATTAAAAAGCAGAACCCCAAAGGTAATAATCTCTGGATTACTACCTGGACCACAAGCAAATTTGTATAGGGTAAATAAGATCAGAGAGATAAACACATGGCTCAAAGACTGGTGTGGGAGATATGGGCTTTGGTTCATGGGGCACTGGCACCAGTACTGGGGTAAGAAGGAGCTGTTCCATTCGGATGGGCTTTACTTGAACCATGCTGGGACTAGTGTGCTGATGAATCAAATAACTAGGGCTGAAGAGAGGGCTTTAAATTAAATAGTGGGGGTGGGAGGATTCAGGTGAGCGGAAATGTAAAATGTCAAAGAGCAAGGAGAAGGCAATAGAGCAAGGTAATACTGGGGGAAATGATAACAAAAGCGTCACTGGAAGGGACAGAATGTATAAACGTAAAGGTGAATCAGAAAGTGGGGTCAAAGCAAGGAAAAATGGTAAAAAGACAAAATTAAAAGCTCTTTATCTGAATACATGCAGCATTTGTAACAAAATAAATGAGTTGACAGCACCAATAGATACAAATGGGTATGATCTGATAGCCATTACAGAGACGTGGTTGCAAGATGACCAAGGCTGGGAACTGAATATACAGGGGTATTTGACAATTCGGAATGTAGGGTGTTCGTTTTCCACCCTACTTTGATTCATAGACTTTGTGAATTACAGGAAGGACTCCACGTAACATAAAGTTTAGGCTGAAACCCAACTGTTAGTTTATTACACAAAAAAACAATTAAAAATGAGAGAACAAGACTTCTTAGAGATTGATCAAAGACATACAATCACCCATCCAGCCAGTTGCTGCTGTTGTCGATTGTAGGCTTGTGGAGCTCGGGAAGATGTTGGGTCCCAGCTGCTTGCTTCGTGGTTGTTGTTCCTTTTGACCTGATGTTCTGAGGTGTTTCTTCGACCTGTTGTTCTGCGCTGTTGTTCTGCGCTGTTGTTCCTGTTATGTATGTAACCCTTGGCAACCTGTATCACACCACCACCAGAGGGCCTACCTGTTGGAGTCCCAAGGGATCCCAGCATCCCTTGAGAGCACTGTATATAAGCAGGCCTCTCATGCTGTACCAACACTCTGGAGTTTAATTAAAGGAGCTAAGGTCACACTTACTCATTGCATACAATACTCAGGTTCGTCCTTTATTATGAGCATAACAATTGGCGACGAGGTAACGAACAACCACGCGAAAATACAAAGAACTGTTGGTATCCTGGAGAAACTCTGAGAAGGGGATGATTGGGAGGCCTTTGTGGAGTGACTCGACTAATGCTTCGTGGCCAACGAGCTGAAAGGGGACGAGAACGCTGCCAAAAAAAGGGCAATCCTCCTTACCATCTGTGGGGCAACAACCTATGGCCTCATGAAGAATCTTGTAGCTCCAGTGAAACCAACAACCAAATCCTATGAAGAATTGTGGACGCTAGTCCGGGAGCACCTAAATCCGAAGGAAAGCATTTTGATGGCGAGGTAAAGGTTCTACATGTGTCAATGGTCGGAGGGCCAAGAAGTGGCATGCTACATCACCAAACTAAGGCACCTTGCAGGACATTGCAAATTCAATGGATTCCTTGAACAAATGCTAAGAGACTTTTTTGTGCTTGGCATTGGCCATGAGGTTATCCTTTGCAAACTATTGACTGTTGAAACACCGAATCTGAGCAAAGCCATAACGATAGCCCAGGCATTTATGTCCACCAGCGATAACACCAAACACATTTCGCCGCATAAAGAGGTTTCAGCAAGTACTGTGCACAAAGTAATGTCGTTTTCAAGCAGCAATGCATATGGCAGAACGTACACGCTGGCTGCTGCACGACCTCAGATGATCCAGAGTCCGCCATCAATCGTTAATGCGAGGCAGTTAACACCTTGTTGGCATTGTGGAGGTGATCATCAATGCCGCTTCAAACACGATGCGTGCAAAGGCTGTGGAACAATGGGACACCTCCAGCAAATGTACAGATGAGCTGCAAACCCTGCAAATGCTGCAAACCACCACATTGCAGAGGAAGATCGATCTGTGGCGATTCAGGCTGAACTAGAGACTCGAACTGAGGAGGCAGAAGTGTACAGGGTACACACCTTCACCACGAAATGTCCACCGATCATGTTAAAAGTTGAACTGAACGGAATTCCAGTATCCATGGAACTGGACACGGGTGCGAGTCAGTCTATAATGAGCAAAAAGGCCTTCGACAGGCTGTGGAGCAAGAAGGCACACAGGCCCAAGCTTAGCCCCATTCACACCAAGCTAAGAACTTACACCAAAGAGCTGATCCCTGTAATTGATGGAGCCGTGCACAAACTCCCACTCTGGATCATGCCATGGGATGGCCCCACACTGTTTGGCAGAAGCTGGCTGGGAAAAATCCACTGGAACTGGGATGATGTCCAAGCGCTTTCGTCTGTTGACGATGCCTCATGTGCCCAGGTTCTGAGCAGATTCACTTCGTTGTTTGAGCCAGGCATTGGAAATTTCTCGGGGGCTAAGGTGCAGATCCACTTGGTTCCCGGTACACGAACCATCCACCACAAGGCACGGGCGGTACCATATATGATGCGAGAGAAAGTGGAAATTGAGGCAGCAGCGAGAAGGCATCATCGCGCCGGTGAAGTTCAACGAGTGGGCCAGTCCGATTGTCCCGGTACTCAAAGGTGACGGCAGGGTCAGGATTTGTGGGGACTATAAAGTAACGATTAACCGTTTTTCGCTACAGGACCAGTACCCGCTACCTAAGGCAGACGACTTATTTGCGACCCTGGCTGGAGGAAAGACGTTCACCAAGTTGGACCCGATCTCAGCCTACACGATGCAGGAGCTGGAGGAATCTTCGAAAGGCCTCACCTGCATCAACACGCACAAAGGTCTGTTCATCTATAACAGATACCCGTTTGGGATTCGTTCGGTCTCGGCACTTTTCCAACGGAACATGGAGAGCCTGCTGAAGTCGGTTCCATGCACCGTGGTTTTCCAGGACGACATACTGGTCACAGGTCGGGACACCATTGAACACTTGAAGAATCTGGAAAAGGTTCTAAGTCAGCTAGATCGTGTGGGACTCAGGTTGAAACGCTCAAAGTGTTTTCCTGGAGCCAGAGGTCGAGTTCTTAGGAAGAAGAATCGCAGCAGACCGCATCAGACCCACCGACTCCAAGACGGAGGCCATCAAGAATGCACCAAGACCACAGAACGTGACAGAGCTGCGGTCGTTCCTGAGACTCCTCAACTATTTTGGTAATATCCCTCCTGGGTTAAGCACCTTGCTAGAACCCCTACATGTGCTATTGTGCAAGGGAGATGACTGGGTATGGGGGAATTGACAAGAGGCTGCCTTTAAGAAAGCCAGAAATCTGTTATGTTCAAACAAACTGCTTGTTCTGTATAACGCATGTAAAGGATTAGTGCTAGCTTGCGATGTGTCGTCATACAGGGTCGGGTGTGTGTTACAACAGGCTGACGAATCAGGAACACTGAAACCGGTCAGCTATGCATCCAGGAGTCTGTCCAAGGCCAAAAGGGCCTACACCATGATTGAAAAAGAAGCACTGGCGTACGTTTATGGGGTGAAGAAATTTACCAGTATCTGTTTGGTCTCAAGTTTGAGCAAGAACTGACCATAAGCTGCTCATATCGCTATTCTCAGAGCAAAGGGATTAACACCAATGCCTCTGCCTGCATCCAAAGATGGGCGCTCATGCTGTCAGCATACAACTATGTAATCTGCCACAGACCAGGCACAGAGAACTGTACTGATGCTCTCAGTCGGCTACCATTGTCCACCACCGGGGTGGAAATGGCATAGCCTGCAGATTTATTCTTGGTGATGGATGCATTCGAAAATGAAAAGTCACCCACCAGATCAGGACCTAGACCAGCCAGGATCCCTTACTATCCCTGAGTCCTGTATCCTCCATGGGAGCTGGTCCAGCGTCCCAGCGGAGATGCAGGAAGAGATTTGTGATATATTCACAGAGCACAAGCACACACAGCTCCTAACATGGAGGCAGTTCTCTCAGAAGTCTCCAGAAACTGCCGAGTTCTGTTAAATGATTAACTATGCACTTGCAGTACACAATATGTCCACATCCACAGTGTGGAGCTACAAACATTACAAGCTTACAGACATCACACTTCTCCCTCCTTAATGAAGAAGCCATCATAATAAACATCATACATAACTTTCATGTTTATACATAACACAGGATATAAACTTATTTTTTTCCCATATTTACAAATTTAACTTCACCACTTGTTTTCTGTTTCAAAGAGGATACCTTCACTCTCGAACAGAACCTTCCAAACATGATGTCGAATCTAAACTCATTCGAGGCTTATCCTGAGGAACGTTTTCCTCCAAGGAATTTCCTTGATTTTCATTTGAACTCACTCTAACTTCAGGCTCTTTGTTTTCCTGACTCAGACTCAGACTTTCATTCTGATTCTCTCCTGGATTTGTTTCCAGTGCATTGAATTTAGGATTTTCTACTGGTGTATCAAAACTATCTGATGAGTCAGGAATAATTGAATCATTCCCACCTTCAACTCCTTCCATGTCTGTAGGTAAAATATGATCAATATGAACAAACCTAACCTGTCCATTATCAAACATCTTTACCAAATATGTGCGAGGACCACATATCTTCACCACTCTTCCTGGTAACCACTTTAATCATTTATGGTGATGGTTCTTCACTCTCACCTTCGGGTTTAATTTCACACTTCTCTCTTTTACTCGACCTTTATCATGATTCTCTTTCTGTCTTAATTGTGTCTCTTCTATGGACTGTGCCAAATTTGGCTTTAACAACGAGAATCTGGTTTGTGGCTGTCGTTTGAGAAACAACTCTGCTGGTGTTCTACCCGTAGTTGTATGAGGAGTATTTCGATATGTAATCAAAAAAATTGCCAATTTGTGATGCAATGACAACTGTCATTTTCTTGGATTGGATCTAACATTTGTTTTATGAGGGCACGTTTTATAATTTGTACAGTGCACTCTGCTGCATCATTCGAAGCAGGATGGTATGGTGGAACCTTGATATGTTTCACACCATTTTTGCTCGTGAATTGTGCAAATTCTTCTGAACGAAATTGTGGTCCATTATCCGAAACAATTTCTTCAGGGAGGCCAAATGCAGAAAATAATTTTCGCAAAATGTCCAATGTTTTACTTGTTGTTATTTTCCACATTGGAAACACCTCAACCCACTTCGAATGGCTATCAATCACAATGAACAATTGTTGTCCTTCTAACTCAGCAAAACCAATATGTCGCCTTTGCCACACCCTGGAATGCCATTTCCATGGCTGTAATGGTACTGGTGGTGGTTGCTTGCTTACCGATTGACATGTCATACACTGACTCATGATGTACTCTATATCTTTATCAAGACCTGGCCACCATAAATAACTACGTGCAAAACTCTTGGTCAAGCACATTCCCAGGTGCTGGTCATGGAGGTCTCCCAATAATTTGGACCTGAATTTATTTGGTATAACCACTCTTGCACCCCATATTATACAATCTTTATCGACTGATAATTCATTCCTACGAATGAAGAATGGATGTGTATCTTTGGCTGTTACCTGATTTGGCCATCCATTTGCAATATACTCATACACCTTTGACATCACTGGGTCACGTTTGGTTGCTCTACCAATCTCTTCAGCTGTGACTGGCAGTTCATCAATGTATGAAAAATAAAACACTTCTTCCCTATCGGGTGTAACTTGCGATGGGGAAGGCAATCTAGACATTGCATCAGCATTACTGTGATCAGCTGATGGTCTGTATTCAATATCATATGTATATGCTGACAAAATCAAAGCCCATCTCTGCATTCGGGCTGCAGCTAAGGTTGGAACTGGGGACTTTGGATGGAGGATTGCTGTTAGGGGCTTATGGTCCGTAACGATGGTAAACTTACGACCATACAAGTATTTGTGAAACTTCTTGACCCCAAAAATTCATGCCAAAGCTTCCCTTTCAATTTGCGCATAATTACTCTCACTGGCACTGAGAGTGCGTGAAGCAAAAGCAATTGGTCTCTCCTCCCCACTACTTAATACATGAGAGATTACTGCCCCAACTCCATATGGAGAGGCATCACATGCTAGCTTAATCTCCTTCGATATGTCATAGTGAACTAACATGGTGCTCTCTGCCAATTTGCTTTTACACTCCTTGAATGCTGTATCGCATTCTTTTGACCACTTCCAATGGGCCTGATTTTTCAAAAGTTCATTCAGTGGATGTAATACTGTAGCCAAATTTGGTAGGAACTTCCCATAATAGTTCAAAAGACCCAAGAATGAACGAAGTTCAGTGACATTCCTGGGAGTGGGTGCATTTCTAATTGCATCCAATTTTTCCATGGTTGGATGTAAACCATCTTTGTCTACTCTGTACCCATAGTACTCCACTGAGTTTTTAAATAACTCACACTTACGAGCAGACACTCGTACTCTGTGCTTCTCTAGCCATTTGAGGACTTAATTCAAAATGTTGTTATGAATTTGCCTATTTGGTGCTGAAATTAGTATGTCATCCAAATAACATACTACCCCTTCAATACCTTGCAAAATCTGGTTCCTCACCCTTTGGAATATGGCAGGGGCAGAAGACACTCCAAACGGTAGCCTATTAAATTGATATAGGCCAAGATGAGTATTTATAGTTAAACATGACTTGGACTCCTCATCTAGTTCAAGCTGTAAGTAGGCATTCATAAGATCCAGTTTGGAAAAGATCTGGCCACCTGTCAGTGTTGAACAAATCTTCTATATTCGGCAATGTATTAGGGACATTACCCTCTCGAACCTGGTTTACGGTTACTTTATAATCACCACACAATCTTACCTTACCATCGGACTTAGGTGCAACATCAATGGGTGTAGCCCAATTACATTGATCTATCTTACAAATAATGTTCTCAGTCTCTAGTCTTTTGAGTTCTTGCCCAACTTTCTCCTTGAGTGCATATGGTATGGAACGTGGCTTGTAGTAAACCGATCTAGCATCCTTCTGTACCCTGACACTCGCCTTGAAGCCTTGGATCGGACTGCCCGTTTCACAGAACACCTTCGGATACTGCTTGATAACCTCATCCGTTGATGAAAATCTCACTTCCACACAGAAAATCTTACTCCAATCCAGCTTCAGTGAGCTCAACCAATTTCTTCCTAGTGAGGCAGACTTGTCTCCTTTCACTACTATTAGAGGCAAGTTCTGAAATTGATCTTTATATTTCACCGGTTAAGTGATACGACCTACCACAGGAATTTTCTCTCCCAAGTAGCCTCGCAGCTCTATCTTGGATTTCTCCAGTTGGAAATCACACAATTTGTTGCGGTACAGTGACTCCGGTACTATATTCACAGATGCACCCGTGTCAATTTCCATTGGTATCTTGAATCCCGCAATATCTATGTGGATTTTGATGTTTTCCGAATCGCTGTCCGTTAACCTCGTGCTCCTGATGACGTGTAACTCTAACATCTCCTCGTCCTGTTGTTGTTCTTCCATGTTATGTAGTCTCTTGGGATTTCTACTCATAGCTTTGAACGCTGGACTCATAGCTTTAAAAGCTGGTTTACCCTTCAGTCGGCATGCCTTCGCCAGATGCCCAGTCTTTCTGCAGAAGAAACATTCTGCCTTCACGTATGGACAACTTTGAGCAATGCATTGTCCCAGGCACCAATAGCACGACTTTGACGCTCTGGTAGAATTTCCAGTTTTTGAGACTTTCGGCCATGCCCGTCTTTTACTTTGAACCTGCAGGTGATTTACCTCGGTTGACTGACAACCGTAATCATTATTTAATTCTCGGGAATATTGTTCGGCCATGCTGATCGACCTCGCTGTCTGACAAGCAATCTCAAAAGTCAAGTCATCCGTCGTCAATAATTGCATCATTTTTCACCCCACAAACAAAACGATTCCGTAATGCTCGGTTTTGAAAGTTTCCAAAATTACAGTGCATCGATAGCTTTTTTTAATGCTATGATGTAATCACCAATACTTTCATCAGCCTTTTGATTCCGAATCCCAAAACGATAGCTTTCAGCAATTTCTAATGGTTTGGGGTTATAGTGCTGTTCCAACTTCGTTAAAATCTCTTTAAGCGTTGTGTCCTTTGGCTCGTCAGGCACAAGCAGATTTACAAGGGTGTCATACAATGCCAGACCTGCCTCCGATAAGAAGATCACTCTCTTATGTTCCAACACAGCCTGGTTCTAGACTGCATTGTCTGTAACTTCGATTATGTTATTTGCAGTGAAATATATTTCCAGCCGATCCACATACACTTTAAAATGTTCCCGGTCGTGTCTATATTCACCCAAATGTCCCAATAAACCTGCCATTTTAATCTCTAGCTGTTCATACCATGTGCTGTATTTTACCTCAGATTTTGTAGCTTTTTTCCAAAGACAGAAACTTCCAAAGTCTCTCTGTCAGCTGGCTGAATCCTTCACCAACAAAATTTTAGCTTTAAATCATCCGAAAAATCCCATCTCAATCGCCAACTGTGATATATTCACAGAGCACAAGCACACACAGCTCCTAACATGGAGGCAGCTCTCTCGGAAGTCTCCGGAAACTGCCTGGTTCTGTTTATTATTAACCCTGCACTTGCAGTACACAATACGTCCACATCCACAGTGTGGAGCTACAAACATTACAAGCTTCCAGACATTACAAGATTAAGCCGTTCGAGAGGCGCAAAGACGAAATATCCTTACAGGCGGATTGTCTTTTGTGGGGTAATTGCGTGGTCTTGTCCAAGAAAGGCAGGAAAACGTTCATACGTGACCTACACAGTACCCACCCAGGCATAGTAATGATGAAAGCTATAGCCAGATCCCATGTGTGGTGGCCTGGCATGGACTCAGATTTAAAGTCATGTGTGCGCCAGGTCAACACTTGCTCTGAACTGAGCAATGCACCCAGGGAGGCACCGCTAAGTTTGTGGTCGTGGCCCTCCAAACCATGGTCTAGGATCCACGTTGACTTTGCGGGCCCATTTCTAGGCAAAATGTTCTTGGTTGTTGTGGATGCTTATTCAAAATGGATTGAATGTGTAATAATGTCTGTAAGCACGTCCATCGCCACCATCGAAAGCCTACGAGCCATGTTTGCCACACACGGCCTGCCTGATGTCCTTGTCAGCGACAATGGGCCGTGTTCACCAGTGCTGAATTCAAGGAATTCATGACCCACAATGGGATCAAGCATGTCACATCTGCCCCGTTCAAGCCCACAGCCAACGGCCAGGCAGAACAGGCAGTTCAAACCATCAAGCAAAGCTTGAAACCTGTTTCGGAAGGCTCCCTGCAGACCCGACTGTCCCGAGTCCTGCTCAGCTACTGCACCTGACCTCACTCGCTCACCAGGGTTCCCCCAGCCGAGCTGCTCATGAAAAGGGCGCTCAAAACAAGGTTCTCTCTTGTTCACCCTGATCTCCATGATCACATCGAGGGCAGGCGGCATCAACAAAGCATGTACCATGATCGCGCAAACTTGTCTCGCAATATTGAGATCAATGACCCTGAATTTGTACTCAATTATGGACATGGTACCAAATGGCTTGCTGGCACGGTCATAGCCAAAGAAGGGAGTAGGGTGTTTCAGGTCAAATTGGCCAACGGACTAATGTGCAGAAAGCATTTGGAGCAAACCAAATTGCGGTTCACTAACAGCTACGAGCAACCTGAAGAGGACACCACCAACTTCGACCCTCCAACACACACACAAGTGGCAACCGACATCGCGGTTGACCACGAAGCCGAACTCACCATCCCAAGCAGCCCGGCAAGGCCAGCTGCCCAGTAGCCCAGTAAAGAACCAACCAACTCATCCACACCCCCATTTGTACCGAGACGATCAACAAGGGAGAGAAAAGCCCCAGATCATCTCACCCTGTAAATAAGTGTACTATTGACTTTGGGAAGGAGTGATGTTATGTATGTAACCCTTGGCAACCTGTATCACACCACCACCAGGGGGCCTACCTGTTGCAGTCCCAAGGGATCCCAGCATCCATTGGGAGCACTGTGTATAAGCATGCCTCCCACGCTGTACCAACACACTGGAGTTTAATTAAAGGAGCTAAGGTCACACTTACTCATTGCATACAGTACTCAGTTTCATCCTTTATTATGAGCGTAACAGTTCTGACCTGTTCCTCTGCTCTTACATATATATCCATTGGATTATACAAATCTCCTACTGGGCTGCTTTCAGTTAATGCATCTGGATGAGTCTCGATGGCTGTGACGATGGGTCTGGATCTGTTTGGATGGCCACCATTCGCATCATGTTCTGTGCATGAAATCGGCAGGGCAAAAGATAACTCCTTATCTTTTGTGCCCCGTTATCCAAAAATGTACGCCTTATGGGATCCTTTGCTGTCCTAGGTTATCGCAGACTTGTAGTCTTCATAGGGAACTGGTTTTCACCTCTGGCCAATCAATCCATGAGCTTCTCTGTTTGATTGTATCAAAATCCTTTGTCTCGATTTTAATCGGGTCTTGCTCCTGACCATAGAAATTACATTAATCAGTTATGAGTCACCACCTGCCCCAGGCTGGTGCTCTGTTTCCCTCTCAACTGTCCCACAGGTTTTCTTTTAAACCATTTTAGTCTGTGGCCTCTTGCTGTGCCTTGATTGTGAAATGTGTAACCCTTACAGGAAGGATAGACAGAAAGGAAAAGGAGGTGGGGTAGCTCTGTGAATAAAAGAAGAGATCCGTGCAGTAGTGAGAAATGATATTGGCTCAGAAGACCAAGATGTAGAATCAGTTTGGGTGGAGATAAGAAATAATAAAGGGAAGAAATCACTGCTGGGCATATTCTCGAGGCCCCCTAACAGAAGCTACTCTGTTGGATGGAGTATAAATCAAGAAATTATGAAGGCTTGTAAGAAAGGTATAGTATTAGGCAGTCCCTCCTAGCGAGGAAGACCTGCTTCCATACCAAAAAGGGATGAGTTCACAGGTGTTTCAATGAGGGACTTGACATTCGAGGACCCGAACTACATACTGAAGGGTGGAAGATGCCTGTGCATGGATTCTTTTAACGTGGAGTGACAGAGCCAGGTCTTGATCCAGTGGCAAGGGTTAACCAAGACGAATGGAGACCAAGCTCTGCTGCACGGAGCTAATGCGCATGCATGCTCCTACTCTCCATAGATCGAAGCGTGGGCTGGCCCGTGTTGTCTCTGGGCCCTTGGCTCTCCCGGGCCCCGAACCCCCGCCTTTCCTGAGCCCCAGTCATGACGCTCCTGGGCCCCGATCTCTCACTGCTCCTCCGTCCCGATCAAAAACGGAGCAGTCAGAAACAGGATATCAATGAGTCTCCTCTTATCTTGGAGACATCAAATATCGACAGTTATTTGAAATATCAAAATATTAAACTCTAGCCTAGTTTAAGGGTTATTAACATAAGCAGAAACAAACACTAACTAACAGCATGAACACGATCCAGTAGGAAATGAATAACAGCAGCAACAACAGCAGAATCCAACCCCTGCAGTCACTTGTGAACCCGCTGGTGTGTTAGCAGGTTGGATGACCGAGTGAATACCTTCCCACACTCAGAGCAGGTGAACGGTCTCTCCCCAGAGTGAACTCGCTGGTGTACCAACAGGTCGGATGATGTAGTGAATCCCTTCCCACATTCAGAGCAGGTGAACGATCTCTCCCCAGTGTGAACTCGCTGGTGTTTCAGCAGGTCGGATGACACAGTGAATCCCTCCCCACATACAGAGCAGGTGAACGGTCTCTCCCCAGTGTGAAATCGCTGGTGTTAGAAGGTGGGATAACCAACTGAATCCCTTCCCACATTCTGAGCAGGTGAACGGCCTCTCCCCGGTGTGACTGCGCCGATGAATTTCCAGCTCAGACAAGGAACTGAATCCCTTCCCACAGTCCCCACAATCCCACGGTTTCTCCGTGGGAAAGGTACGGCAACAATCATGGGCGATTTTAATCTTCATATTGATTGGACAAATCAAACTGACTAAGGTAGCCTTGAGGAAGAGTTCGTAGAGTGCATCCTGGATGGTTTCCTGGAACAGTACATTGTGGAACTATCTAGCGAGCAGGCTATCTTAGATCTGGTACTGTTTAATGAGACAAGATTAATAAATGATCTCCTAGTAAAGGATCCTCTAGGAAAGAGTAATCATAGCATGCTTGAATTTCAAATTCAGTTGGAAGGTGATCAAGTTGGATTTCAAATCAGTGTCTTAAGCTTAAATAAAGGAGACTACAAAGGTATGAAGGTAGAGTTGGCTAAAGTGGACTGGGAAAATAGATTAAAGAGTAAAACGGTGATAAACAGCAGCAGACAGTTAAGGAGATAAACATAGAAACATAGAAAATAGGTGCAGGAGTAGGCCATTCGGTCCTTCGAGCCTGCACCACCATTCAATAAGATCATGGCTGATCATTCCCTCAGAATCCCTTTCCTGCTTTCTCTCCATGCCCCTTGATCCCCTTAGCCGTCAGGGCCATATCTAACTCCCTCTTGAATATATCCAATGAACTGGCATCCACAACTCCCTGTGGCAGGGAATTCCACAGGTTAACAACTCTCTGAGTGAAGAAGTTTCTCCTCATCTCAGTCCTAAATGGCCTACCCCTTATCCTAAGACTGTGTCCCCTGGTTCTGGACTTCCCCAACATCAGGAACATTCTACCCACATCTAACATTTCCCGTCCCGTCAGAATCTTAGATGTTTCTATAAGATCCCCTCTCATCCTTCTAAACTCCAATGTATAAAGACCCAGTTGATCCATCCTCTCCTCTTATGTCAGTCCTGCCATCCTGGGAATCAGTCTGGTGAACCTTCGCTACACTCCCTCAATAGCAAAAACGTCCTTCCTCAGATTAGGAGACCAAAATTGAACACAATATTCCAGGTGAGGCCTCACCAAGGCCCTGTACAACTGCAGTAAGCCCTCCCTGCTCCTACACTCAAATCCCCTAGCTATGTAGGCCAATATACCATTTGCCTCCTTCACCGCCTGCTGTACCTGTATGCCAACTTTCAATGACTGATGAACCATGACACCCAGGTCTTGTTGCATCTCCCCTTTTCCTAATCTGCCGCCATTCAGATAATATTCTGTCTTCGCGTTTTTGCCCCCAAAGTGGATAACCTCACATTTATCCACATTATACTGCATCTGCCACGCATTTGCCCACTCACCCAACCTGTCCAAGTCACCCTGCAGCCTCCTAGTATCCCCCTCAGAGCTCACACCGCCATCCAGTTTAGTGTCATCTGCAAACTTGGAGATATTACACTCGATTCCTTCATCCAAATCATTGATATATATTGTAAAGAGCTGGAGTCCCAGCACTGAGCCCTGCAGCACTCCACTAGTCACTGCCAGCCATTCTGAAAAGGACCCGTTTATCCCGACTCTCTGCTTCCTGTCTGCCAACCAGTTCTCTATCCACGTCAGTATATTATCCCAATACCATGTGCTTTGATTTTGCACACCAATCTCTTGTGTGGGACCTTGTCAAAAACCTTTTGAAAGTCCAAATACACCACATCCACTGGTTCTCCCTTGTCCTCTCTACTAGTTACATCCTCAAAAAATTCCAGAAGATTTGTCATGCATGATTTCCCTTTCATAATTCCATGCTGACTTGGACCGATCCTGTCACTGCTTTCCAAATGCGCTGCTATTTCATCCTTAATAATTGATTCCAACATTTTCCCCACTACTGATGTCAGGCTAACCGGTCTATAATTAGCCACTTTCTGTCTCCCTCCCTTTTTAAAAAGTAGTGTTACATTAGCTACCCTCCAGTCCATAGGAACTGATCCAGAGTCGATGGACTGTTGGAAAATGATCACCAATGCATCCACTATTTCTAGGACCACTTCCTTAAGTACTCTGGGATGCAGACTATCAGGTCCCGGGGATTTATCGGCCTTCAATCCCATCAATTTCCCGAACACAATTTCCCGTCTAATAAGGATATCCTCCAGTTAGTACTTCTCACTAGACCCTCGGTCCCCTAGTGCTTCCGAAAGATTATTTGTGTCTTCCTTCGTGAAGAAATAACCAAAGTATTTGTTCAATTGGTCTGCCATTTCTTTGTTCCCCATTATAACTTCACCTGAATCCAAGCTACCTTTGTCTTCTCTCATCTTTTTCTCTTCACATATCTATAGAAGCTTTTGCAGTTAGTTTTTATGTTTCCGGCAAGCTTCTTCTTGTACTCTATTTTCCCCCTCTTAATTAAACCCTTTGTCCTCCTCTGCTGAATTCTAAATTTCTCCCTGTCCTCAGGTTTGTTGCTTTTTCTGGCCAATTTATATGCCTCTTCCTTAGATTTAACACTGTCCTTAATTTCCCTTGTTAGCCATGGTTGAGCCACCATCCTCGTTTTATTTTTACTCCAAACAGGGATGTACAATTGCTGAAGTTCATCCATGTGACCTCTAAATGTTTGCCATTGCCTATCCACCGTCAACCCTTTAAGTATCCTTTGCTAGTCTATTCTAGCCAATTGACACCTCAAACCATCGAAGTTACCTTTCCTTAAGTTCAGGACCCGAGTTTCTGAATTAACTGTGTCACTCTCCATCTTAATGTAGAATTCTACCATGTTATGGTCACTCTTCCCCAACGGGCCTCGCACAACAAGATTGCTAATTAATCCTTTCTCATTACACATTACCCAGTCTAGGATGGCCAGCACCCTAGTTGGTTCCTCGACATATTGGTCTAGAAAACCATCCCTAATACACTCCAGGAAATCCTCCTCCATCGCATTGCTACCAGTTTGGTTAGACCAATCAATATGTAGATTAAAGTCGTCCATGATAACCGCTGTACCTTTATTGCATGCATCCCTAATTTCTTGTTTGATGCTGTCCCCAACTTTACTACTTCTGTTTGGTGGTCTGCACACAACTCCCACTAGCGTTTTCTGCCCCTTCATATTCCATAGCTCCACCCATACTGATTCCACATCATCCAAGCTAATGTCCTTTCTTACAATTGCATTAATTTCCTCTTTAACCAGCAATGCCACCCCACCTCCTTTTCCTTTCTGTCTATCTTTCCAAAATGTTGAATACCCCTGGATGTTGAGTTCCCAGCCTTGGTCACCCTGGAGCCATGTCTCTGTGATGCCAATTACATCATATCCGTTAACTGCTATCTGCGCAGTTAATTCGTCCACCTTATTTCGAATACTCCTCGCATTGAGGTACAGAGCCTTCAGGCTTGCCTTTCTAACATACTTTGCCCTTTTAGAATTTTGGTGTAATGTGCCCCTTTTTGCTTTTTGCCTTAGGTTTCTCTTCCCTCCATTTTTACTTTTCTTCTTTCTATCTTTTGCTTCTGCCCCATTCTACTTCCCTCTGTCTCCCTGCATAGGTTCCCATTATCCTGCCATATTAATTTAACTCCTCCCAAACAGCACTAGCAAACACTCCCCCTCGGACATTGGTTCCGGTTCTGCCCAGGTGCAGACCGTCCGGTTTATACTGGGCCCACCTCCCCCAGGACCGGTTCCAATGTCCCAGGAATTTGAATCTCTCCCTTCTGCACCATTCCTCAAGCGACGTATTCATCTGAGCTATCCTGCGATTCCTACTCTGACTAGCACGTGGCACTGGTAGCAATCCTGAAATCACTATTTTTAAGGTCCTTTTTTTAAATTTAGCTCCGAGCTCCCTAAATTCGTTTTGTAGGACCCCATCCCGTTTTTTACCCATATCGTTGGTACCTATACGCACCACGACAACTGGCTGTTCACCCTCCTTTTTCAGAATGCCCTGCACCCGCTCCGAGACATCCTTGACCCTTGCACCAGGGAGGCAACATACAATCCTGGAGTCTCGGTTGCAGCCGTAGAAATGTCTATCTCTTCCCCTTACAATTGAATCCCCTATCATTATAGCTCTCCCACTCTTTTTCCTGCCCTCCTGTGCAGCAGAGCCACCCACGGTGCCATGAACTTGGCTGCTGCTGCCCTCCCCTGATGAGTCATCCCCCTCAACAGTACCCAAAGCGGTGTATCTGTTTTGCAGGGGGATGACCGCAGGGGACCCCTGCACTACCGTCCTTGCATTGCTCTTCCTGTTGTTCATCCATTCCCTACCTGGCTGTGTACCCTTTACCTGCGGTAAGACCAACTCACTAAACATGTTATTCACGTCATTCTCAGCATCGTGGATGCTCCAGAATGAATCCACCCGCAGATCCAGGGCCGCAACGCGGTCCGTCAGGAGCTGCAGGTGGATGCACTTCCCGCAGTAGTAGTCGTCAGGGACACCAGAAGTGACCCGGGCTTCCCACATAGGACAGGAGGAGCATAACACGTGTCTGAGCTGTCCTGCCATGACTTAACCCTTGAATTGGCAACAACAATGCTAAAGGTTACTTACTGATATAGAAAAGAGAAAGAAAAACTACTTACCAATCACCAGCCAATCACTTACCCCCTTGTCTGTGACGTCACCTTTTGATTTATTTTTACTTCTTTGTTGCCTCCCTGCTGCAGCTGCACCAGCTGGCCTCATCGACGTCCCGCTCCGCCTCCTCCACTGCCGCCGCCTCTCGACTGCCGCTGGGCCTTTATAGGTCTCACCAACGGCCCGAACTCCTGCCTCCTCCACTGCCGCCGCCTCTCGACTGCCACTGGACCTTTATAGGCCTCACCAACGTCCCGAACTCCCGCCTTTCCGACTCTCAACAAAAATATATCCAGTGAGAAGGAAAGACTTTAAGAGAAGGGAGAACAATCCGTGGCTAACTAAGGAAGTAAAGGATGGTATCAAATTAAAAACAATGCCATACAATGTTGCCCAGATTAGTGGGAGGGCAGAGGATTGGGAAAATTTTAATAACCAGCAAAGGACGACTAAAAAAATAAGAGAGAAGATGGATTATGAGAGTAAACTGCAAGAAATATAAAAACAGATAGTAAAAGCTTCTGCAGGTATATAAAAAGGAAGATTCATTCATAGGCGGTCCCTCAAACGAGGATGACTTGCTTCCACAGGATTTCACAGACGTTTCAATGAAGGACCCGATGTTCCAGTCCTGAATTCCAATTGAGGGGGTGGAAGATGCCTGTGCGTGGACTATTTTTTTAACATCAGCCACCACACGGGCTTGACAGAGCTAGGCCTTTATCCAGTGGCAAGGGTTGAACCAGGATGACTGGAGACCTGCTCTGCTGCACGGACCTAGTGTGCACATATATTGCAGTGTGGGCAGGCCCGTGCTGCCCCTGGGCCCTCGGCTCTTCTGGGCCCCATACCCTCATTCGCCCACCTTCGCCCACGATGTTCCAGGGCCCAGCGCTCCAGGTCTATTTATAGCCCCGACCTGCGGAGGTGTTCTCACACAAGTCGCGGCGGCCCACGATGAAAAAGGACGAGTGAAGCTAAAGTAAATGTTGGTCCCTTAGGGGCTGAGACTGGAGAATTAATAATGGGGAACAGGGAAATCGCAGAGACTTTGAACAAATATTTTGTACAGGTCTTCATGGTAGAAGGCACTAAAAACATTCCAATAATAGATTATCAAGAGGCTCTAGGGAGGGGGAAACTTAAAACAATCACTACCACTAAAGAAAAATAATGGGACTAAAGGTGGACAAGTCCCCTAAACCTCCTTATTTAAGGAGGGATATACTTGTATTGGAGGCAGTTCAGAGAAGGTTCACTAGGTTGATTCCTGAGATGAAGGGGTTGACTTATGAAGAAAGGTTGAGCAGGTTGGGCTCATACTCACTGGAGTTTAGAAGAATGAGAGATGATCTTATTGAAACAATAAGATATGTTACAGAACGTTTAGAACTAAGATGAGGAGGCATGCTCTCGGCGACGAGACTCGAGGAGCTCAGCGCCAAGAGAGAACATGACTACTGATTACGCACCTGTTGTAGATTTTCAACACATTCTATAAACTCCAGTTAGTGTATTAATCTGAGCTTTTATAATTGAACAATTTCTTTGAATTATGAAAGCAAACAGAAATGCTTGAATTATTATATACATTTTGTTGATAGAAAATGTAAATATTCTAATTAACAACAGCTGTCAGGCTCAGCCCTTTCCCCTCCCCTCACTTCTGACAGCCACCAGGAATTCACCAGTAAACCAAACCACACATTCCACCCTTGGTTCTGCCAAATATCATTGCGCCCCTATGCTCCAAAGATTGCTGTTTTTCAGCTCCAGACTCAACTGCTTCCACACGCTCCTTGTTGGCCGTCCGCCCTCTATAAACTTCAACTGTCCAGAGCTGTGCAGCATGTATCCTGTCCCACACTAAGTTGTGTTCACCCTTCACCCAGTCCTCCCTTGACATTTCAAGTTTAAAATATTCATCCTCATCTTTACATTTCTCCATGGCCTTGCCTCAACTCATGTCAACACTCTTTTACAACCGTATATCACCCCTAACTCTCAATTCCTCTGACTCTGGTCTCACCCACCATCAGAAGAAAATCCTTTTCCAGCTGGTATTTCTTCTCTAAATTCCTGCATCCCTCTCTTCTCCTTTAAAGATCTCCTCAAAACACATCTTTCTGGCCATGCTTTTTGTCATCCTATTCTAATCTCTCTCTCTTCTGGCTCAGTGCCCATTTTCCAGCCTTTTATGAAGCACTGATATTTTTATGTTAAAGATCTAAATCAATGACAGTTGTTTTAGCGTATCACCTACAGCCTCCACTGTTTGCGTTATATAGCCCAACATTATATTAGCTTTATAAATTGCTTCATCACATTGTCCAGACACTACAAGTCATAAGTCTATAATTACTCCAATGTCTTTTCTACTCTTCTAACTGGACCAATGAGGAAACAATGGGTTGCCCCGGTGTCATCAAACAAAATAATCGAACAAAAGTACCCCCTTTTTAAAGAGGCACAACTAATAAAAAACTAAATTCTAAAAAATAAATATCAAATTAAATCATAATATTTCCACCCGTGTCAATTATGGACTCCAGTCCCTGCGGTGCCCAGTTGTTGCGGAACGCCTTCAGCGTACCGGCAGACACCACATGCTCCTTCTCCAGGGCCACCTGGGCGGAGGAGCCAGAGTGCCAGAGTGAACATCCCCACCCACCGCCTCGAACTTGGACCTGTGGTTGGCCACCTTGGCCAGGCCTAGGAACAGTCACACGAGGAGAGGAATGGCTTTTCTAAGTCACTGGATGCTAATCAATTCCAATCCTTGTATATGTATTACATATATTTTTCAAACAATGTGCAATACATTGCATCTGTCAGTGCTGAAATTAATTTGCCAATTAGAAACATAGAAACATAGAAACATAGAAAATAGGTGCAGGAGTAGGCCATTCGGCCCTTCTAGCCTGCACCGCCATTCAATGAGTTCATGGCTGAACATTCAACTTCAGTACCCCATTCCTGCTTTCTCGCCATACCCCTTGATCCCCCTAGCAGTAAGGACCTCATCTAACTCCTTTTTGAATATATTTAGTGAATTGGCCTCAACAACTTTCTGTGGTAGAGAATTCCACAGGTTCACCACTCTCTGGGTGAAGAAGTTCCTCCGCATCTCGGTCCTAAATGGCTTACCCCTTATCCTTAGACTGTGACCCCTGGTTCTGGACTTCCCCAACATTGGGAACATTCTTCCTGCATCTAACCTGTCTAACCCCGTCAGAATTTTATATGTTTCTATGAGGTCCCCTCTCATTCTTCTGAACTCCAGTGAATACAAGCCCAGTTGATCCAGTCTTTCTTGATAGGTCAGTCCCGCCATCCCGGGAATCAGTCTGGTGAACCTTCGCTGCACTCCCTCAATAGCAAGAATGTCCTTCCTCAGGTTAGGAGACCAAAACTGTACACAATACTCCAGGTGTGGCCTCACCAATGCCCTGTACAACTGTAGCAACACCTCCCTGCCCCTGTACTCAAATCCCCTTGCTATGAAGGCCAACATGCCATTTGCTTTCTTAACCGCCTGCTGCACCTGCATGCCAACCTTCAATGACTGATGTAACAAAATCACACAACCAATCTAAACCCTTCTGTAAATTTTTAGCTCCACCTTCTGTCTTTATTTCTCTGTTTATTTTGGTGTCATCAATAGGTCTGGTAAGCCTACATTTGGCTTAGTTTCTCAATCTTCAACTATTGATCCCTCTCCAGTGTGACATAAAAGGTCCAGATTTACAAATCGGCATCCCCTGTAGGGAGCTTTGCCAGTCAGAAGCACATATCGTGAAATTGCGAGTGGACTCCATCCCAATTTCTGCCCATTCTTAAAATTGGACCTTAATCTCTCAGAGTACCCACTACTTTTTCTGAATCAACTTCTTATCAAGTCCAAAAGCAAAATACTGCAGATGCTGAAAATCTGAAATAAAAATAGAAAATGCTGGAAATACTCAGCAGGTCAGGCAGCATCTGTGGAGAGAGAAATAGAGCCGTCATCAGCGCTCTGATGAAAGGTCATCGACCTGAAATGTTAATGCTGTTTCTCTCTCCATAGATGCTGCCTGACCTGTCGAGTATTTCCATAATTTTCTGTTTTTATTTCTTATCAAGTCCCATGCTTTAACTTTCCTATAGCTTTTGATTTAATTTTGTATGCAAAACTTTGTCAGAAGCCCAGAGAATTAAATGGTACCTCTATATAGTGACAACAATTTGCATTTATATAGTTCCTTTAGCATAATAAAATGTCGCAAGATACTTCACAGGAGCGTTAACAAACAAAATTTGACACCGAGCCATGTAAGGGGATATTAGGACAGGTAATCAAAAGTTTGAAAGGAGCATCTTAAAGGAGAGAGAGGAAAAGAAGCACTCACGTTTAGGGGAAATTCCAGAGACAGGGAGCAGTGAGGTCATGGAGCGATTTAAAAACAAAGATGAGAACTTTAAAAACCGAGGCAGTGCCAGATCGGGAGCCAATGTCGGTCAGCGAGCACAGGGATGACAGGGGAATGGGACTGAAGAACATAAGAAATAGGAGCAGGAGTAGGCCATATGGCCCCGCGAGTCTGCTCCACCACTCAATAAGACCTCAACTCCACTTTCCCGCTCGATCTCCATATCCCTTGATTCCCCTAGACCCCAAAAATCCATCTATCTCAGCCTTGAATATATTCAGAGACTCAGCATCCATAGCCCTCTGGGGCAGAGAATTCCAAAGATTCACAACCATTTGTGTAAAGTCCTGTCCCTGCAGTACAGACTCACACGAGGCACATGTTGAAGTCAAGGTCACTCAGGACCTGCACCTTTATTATACAGCTCTCGAATGGCACACTTACCTGAGACCTGTCTTTATATACCTGTCTGGGTCAGGTATCCAGTGTCTCCTGCAAGTGCACCCCTAGTGGTAAGGTAAGCTTGTGGTTACAGGTATTCTCTAGTTACAGTCATGTACAGCATGGTAAGATACAGTTATGTACAGTAGTGTGAGATACATGACATCACCCTCCCCCAAGGTCTTATTGTCTTTATAGGTTCAGTCTCTCAGGTGGGCTACGCTCTCGCGTGGAGCGTCTTAGTTGTGGTTCAGTTGTTTGCCTTGGTGCCTGTTTTTCTTTTGGTGTGATTGCTGGTATCTCGCCTGGGCTGTCTGTTTCGTTCAGTATGATTGTTGGTGTCTCGCCTAGGCTGTCTGTTGGGATTGCCCTTTCCTCAGGTTGTTCCCTCTGTCTGTCCACCAGGTGTGGTGTGAGTTCCACATTGTAGTCTGCTTCTGGTTCAGCAGCGTTGTTGGTAAATCTACTTTTGACTTGGTCTACATGCCTCCGGCAGGTTTGGCCATTGTCCATTTGTATCACCAGTAGCCTGTTTCCTTCCTTGCCTGTTACTGTCCCTGAAAGCCATTTGGGACCCCTGCCATAGTTAAGCACAAACACTTTGTCCCCTATCTCATTCCACCTCCCCCTCGAGTTTCGGTCATGGTACTCAGTTAGCTTACGGTGCTTTGCCTCAACGATTTCATGCATGTCTGGGAGGATTAATGAGTGCCTTGACTTTAAGGTCCATTTCATCAATAGTTGTGCGGGGGGAACTCCAGTTAATGAATGCGGACGAGATCTGTATGCCAGCAGCAGTCGCGACAGGCGGCCCTGCAGTGTGGGACCTTGGATTTTGAGCATGCCTTGTTTAATGATCTGCACTGCTCGCTCCGCCTGGCCATTGGAGGCCGGCTTGAACGGTGCCGTCCTAACATGATTTATGCCGTGGTCACTCATGAAATCTTGGAATTCTGCACTGGTGAAGCACGGATCATTATCACTGATCAATATATCAGGAATGCCATGCATTGCGAACATGGTTCTAAGGCTCTCCACAGTGGTGGACGTGGTGCTCAAGTTTAAAATGGTGCATTCGATCCACTTTGAAAATGCATCTACAACTACGAGGAACATTTTGCCCATGAATGGGCCCGCGTAGTCTACGTGCACCCACGACCATGGTTTGGTGGGCCAGGGCCAGGGGCTCAGGAGGGCCTCCCTGGGGGCATTACTGAGTTGGGCACAAATGGTTCACCGTCGGACGCAGAGCTCCAAGTCTGCGTCAATGCCAGGCCACCAGACGTGGGTTCTGGCAATGGCCTTCATGAGAATGATCCCCGGGTGCTCGCGGTGGAGTTCCCGGACAAATGCCTCTCTGCCTCGCAGAGGCAAAGCTGCTCGGCTGCCCCACATCAGGCAGTCTGCTTGTAGTGACAACTCATGCATGCGCCTATGGAAAGGTTTGATCTCCTCGGGGCAGGCATCGCGAGCCTCTGCCCAGTCACCGGTTAAGACACATCTTTTTACTCGGGATAATGTGGGGTCGCTGGTCGTCCAGGCTCTGATTTGGCAAGCGGTCATGGGCGAACCTGTGGACTCAAAGGCATTGATTGCCATGACTATCTCACAGTCCTGTTCGTCAGATCCTTCCGTGGACGCTAGGGGTAGCCTGCATAGCGCGTCGGCACAGTTGTCTGTGCCTGGTCTGTGCCTTATGGTGTAATCATAAGAGGCCAGCATGAATGCCCACCTTTGAAAGCGCGCCGAGATGTTGGCGTTTATTGCCTTGCTCTCGGATAGTAGGGACGTGAGGGGCTTATGGTCGGTTTCTAACGCGAACTTAGCCCCGAAAAGGTATTGGTGCATCTTTTTGACACCGTACACGCACGCGAGCGCCTCCTTCTCCACCATTCCGTAACCGCGCTCCGCCCGCGAAAGTGACCTGGAGGCATAAGCTATGGGTTGTAATTTACCCGTACTATTGACATGTTGTAAAACGCACCCGATCCTGTACGCTGACGCATCACACGTAAGAACCAGCTTTTTACCTGGATCAAAAAAAGCCAAAACACTGTTGGAACACAGAAGGTTGCGTGTCTTGTTGAAGGTGCGTTCCTGGGCATCCCCCCAAAACCAATCGCACCCCTTTCTGAGTAGCACGTGGAGAGGCTCCAGCAGCATGCTTAAGTTCTGCATAAAGTTCCCAAAGTAATTGAGCAGCCCGAGAAAGGCGCGCAGATCTGAGACATTCCGGGGCCTGGGTGCCAGGCGAATTGCTTTGGTTTTGGACTCTGTTGGGCGGATTCCATCAGCGGCAATCCTTCTGCCCAAAAATTCAACCTCGGGCGCGAGAAACAAGCACTTGGATTTCTTAACTCTTCGGCCTACCCGATCCAGCCGCTTTAGTACTTCCTCCAAATTGCGGAGGTGGGAGTCATTGTCCCTGCCCGTGATAAGTATGTCGTCTTGAAATACAACCGTCCCCGGGATGGACTTGAGCAGATTCTCCATGTTGCGCTGGAATATAGCAGCCGCCGACCTGATGCCGAATGGGCATCGATTGTACATGAAAAGGCCTCGATGCATGTTGATGGTGGTGAGTAGCTTGGACTCGTCGGTCAATTCTTGCGTCATATACGCAGATGTGAGATCTAGTTTTGAGAAAAGTTTACCTCCAGCCAATGTGGCAAATAAGTCCTCCGCTCTGGGCAGCGGGTATTGGTCCTGTAGGGAGACTCTGTTTATGGTAGATTTGTAGTCCCCACAGATTCGTACGGATCTATCAGGCTTCATAACTGGGACGATGGGACTTGCCCAGTCGCTAAATTCCACGGGTGAGATAATGCCCTCCCGCAGAAGCCTGTCCAGTTCATGTTCAATCTTTTCCCTCATCACATAAGGCACAGCTCTAGCCTTGTGATGGACCGGTCTAGCATCCTGTGTGATGTAGATTTTGACTTTAGCCCCTTTGAAGGTGCCCACACCTGGCTGAAAGAGATGTTCAAATCGACTTAGAACTGTTGAGCAGGAGGTCCGTTCCTCTGACGACATGGCGTGAACATCATCCCATTTCCAGTTTAGTTTTGCCAGCCAGCTTCTCCCCAGCAGTGCTGGGGGGTCTCCGGGGACAATCCACAGGGGAAGTCGGTTCACTGTCCCTTTGTGTGTGATTGAGGGCATGCCGCTGCCAAGGACTGGGACGATTTCTTTGGTATAGGTCCTTAGTTTGCTGTTGACCCTTGTGAGCTTTAGTCTGTCTCTTTTGTGCGGCCACAGCTGTTCAAATTGTTGAGCGCTCATGAGAGATTGACTCGCTCCCATATCCAGCGCTATGTTGACGGGTATCCCGTTGAGTAGGATCCTCATCGTTATTGGAGGCGTCTTGTTGTAAGAGCAGTGGCCATTGATCGTGTTGACCCGCTGTACCTCGGTGTCTCAGGTACTGTCCCACCGTCTTCTGGTCCGCTTTCCGACCCTTCCGCTTCGTATACCATCCGAGCTGCCATTTTTCTGCACATGTGGGCCAGATGCCCAGTATAGTCGCAGTTTCTGCAAACAGCATGCTGAAATCAACACCCCCTTGATGAGTGCCTTCCCCCACATCTCCAGCACAGACCACTTCCATTGTTTCCAAAGAATGAGCTGCGTCTGGCTGATCTCTCTTGAGCTTCTCTCAGTTTATAGTTGATTGCTCGCATTGTGGGTTGATGAGGTGTGAACGGCCATTCATGTGGCCCTTGATGGCTTCTGACGCCACTGCCTGCTGTTGAGGGCCTGCTCTCCTGCCTTTGTCTGTGTGTGGGGGTAGCGGCTTGTTTCACGCTGTGAACCCATTGTTCCGATGTTTTGTTAGTTGTCGTACCCGCAGTGTAGATCAACCTCGTTTCTTCTTCTCCTGCCAAGAATGTCTGTGCAACCAGTGCTGTTGCCTCTAGGGTCAAGTTCTTGGTCTCTATGAGCTTTCGGAATATGCCTGCATGGCCTATTCCTTCAATAAAAAAGTCTCTCAATACTTCTCTCCTTAGTTCATCGGAGAACTCACATAAACTAGCCAACCTCCGAAGTTCCACCACGAAGTCGGGTATGCTCTGGCCCACACAGTGTCTGTAGTTGTAGAACCTGTGTCTGGCCATGTGTCGGCTGCTCGCTGACTTCAGGTGGTCTCTTACCAGTGTGCTCAACTCTTCAAATGACTTGCTTGCTGGTTTCTCGGGTGCCAGCAGGTCCTTCATTAAGGCGTATGTTTTCGAGCCACAGCTGGTCACGAGATGGGCTCTTCTCTTGTCTGCCTTGTCGTCGCCTAACGAAGCTTTGGTTACGAAGCTTTGCTGGAGCCTTTCTATAAAGTCCTCCCAATTATCTCCAGCATTGTATTTTTCATCTGAGCCGTTGGTCGCCATTCTGTGGATTCTGTGATCCCGTAACTCGTCGTCACTGTAAAGTCCTGTCCCTGCAGTACAGACTCACACGAGGGACATGTTGAAGTCAAGGTCACTCAGGACCTGCACCTTTATTACACAGCTCTCGAATGGCACACTTGCCTGAGACCTGTCTTTATATACCTGTCTGGGACAGGTATCCAGTGTCTCCTGCAAGTGCACCCCTGGTGGTCAGGTAAGCTTGTGGTTACAGGTCATCTCTAGTTACAGTCATGTATAGCATGGTAAGATACAGTTATGTACAGTAGTGTAATATACATGACAATTTGAGTGAAGAAATTCCTCCTCATCTCTGTCTTAAATGGCCTATCCCTGATCCTGAGACTGTGCCCCGCAGTTCTAGACACTCCAGCCAGGGGAAACAACCTCTCAGCATCTACCCTGTCAATCCCTTCAGAATCTTGCATGTTTCAATGAGATCACCTCTCATTCTTCTAAACTTCAGAGAGTAACGGCCCGTTCTACACAATCTCTCATCATAAGACAGACCTCTCATCCCAGGAATCAATCTAGTGAAGCTCCCTTGTACTGCTTCCAAGGCAAGTATATCCTTCCTTGGATAAGTAGTCCAAAATTGTGCACAGTACTCCAGGTGTACCAAGGTCCAATACAATTATAGCAAGACTTCCTTACTCTTATACTCCAACCCCCTTGCAATAAAGGACAACAAGCCATTTGCATTCCTTATTGCTTGCTGTACCTACATACTAGCTTTCTGTGTTTCTTGCACAAGGACACCCAAATCTCTCTGAACAAAACATTTCAAAGTTTCTCCATTTAAAAAATATTCTGTTTTTTTACTTTTCCTACTAAAGTGAATAATCTCACATTTCCCTACATTATACTCCATCTGCCACCTTAATGTCCGCTCACTTAGTCTATCTATATCCCTTTGCAGGCACTTTGTGTTCTCCTCACAGCTTACTATCCCACCCAGCTTTGTATCATCAGCAAACTTAGAGGCATTACACTCGGTCCCTTCATCTAGGTCATTAATATAGATTGTAAATAGCTGAAGCCCCAGCACTGATCCTTGCGGCACCCCACTAGTTACAGCCTGCCAACCTGAAAAAAACCCGTTTATCCCAACTCTCTATTTTCTGTCCATTAAGCAATCCTCTATCCAGGCTAATACATTATCTCCAAGCCCTTATCTTGTGTAATAATCTTTTATGTGGCACCTTATCGAATGCCTTTTGGAAATCCAAATATACTACATCCACTGGTTCCCCATTAACCACCCTGCTAGTTACATCCTCAAAAATCGGATACCACAACTCTTTTAGGAAGTACAAAACAAACATTAGATCGAGTGTCCCCCGGGGACACTCCAGACACTTATACCTGCCCTCTTTTTTTGTTTTTTTGGGGGTTTTTTAAAAACTTTTTTGGGGGGGTTTGTTGTGATTTTTTTGGGGGGCAATAAAATCATTAATTTTACAAGTGCCCCCTATAAAAGGGGAGGGAGACACTAAAAACCCCAGCAATTAAAACAAATTAAACTTTAAAACATAAAATCAAATTAAAATTTGGTTGCCGGGCGTGATGATGCACTCCAGTCCCTCTGGCGCCCACCTCTCGCGGAAGACCGCGAGCATACCGGTGGACACCGCATGATCCATCTCTAAGGACACCCTGGCCCGGATGTAGGCGCGGAAGAGAGGCAGGCAGTCAGGCTGAACGACCCCCTAAAATCGGATACTACTTCCTCAACAATGGATTCCAGCTGTTAGGCTAATTGGCCTGTAGGTCCCTGTTTTCTCTCTCTCTCCTTTCTTGAATAGCGGTGTTACATTTGCTACCTTCCAATCCACTGGGACCGTTCTACAATCTAGGGAATTTTGAAATATCAAAACCAATGCATTCACTATCTCTGCTGCCACCTCTTTTAGAAGCCAAGGATGTAGGCCGTCAGTTCCAGCGGATTTGTTGGCTTTTAGTCCGATTAGTTTCTCTAGTACTTTTTCTCTACTTATATGAATTTCATTAAGTTCCTCACACTCATTAGACCCTTGGTATCCTTCCATTTTAGGTATGTTTTTTGCATCTTCGACTATGAAAACAGATACAAAATATTTGTTTAACTTTTCTGCTATTTCCTTAATCCCCATAATAATTTCTCCTGCCTCAGCCTCTATAGGTTTACTTTTGTTACTCTCTTCCTTTTTACATACTTGTAGAAGCTCTGACAATCTGTTTTTATAATTCTTGCTAGTTTTCTCTCATAGTCTATTTTTTCCCTTTTTATCAATTTTTATTGGCTCAGAAGATGAAGGTGTTGAATCAGTTTGGGTGGAGATAAGAAATAATAAGAAGAAGTCATTGGTGGGCATAGTCTGTTGGCCCCCTAACAGTAGCCATACTGTTGGACAGAGTATAAATCAAGAAATAATGGAGGCTTGTAAGAAAAGTATAGCAATAATCATGGGCGATTTAATCTTCATATTGATTGGACAAATCAAACTGGCCAAGGTAGCCTTGAGGAAGAGTTCATAGAGTGCACCCTGGATCGTTTCCTTGAACAGTACCATTGCAGAACCAACCAGAGAGCAGGCTATCTTAGATCCGGTACTGTGTAATAATAAATGATCTCCTAGCAAAGGATCCTCTCAGAAACCATGATAGCATGGTTAAATTTCAAATTCAGTTGGAGGGTGAGAAAGTTGGGTCTCAAATCAGTGTTTGGATCTTAAATAAAGGCGATTACAAAGGTATGAAGGCAGAGTTGGCAAAAGTGGACTGGGAAAATAGATTAAAGAATAAAACGGTTGATTAAACAGTGGTAGACATTTAAGAAGATATTTCATATCCCTCAACAAAAATATATCCAGTGAGAAGGAAAGACTTTAAGAGAAGGGAGAACAATCCGTGGCTAACTAAGGAAGTAAAGGATGATATCAAATTAAAAACAATGCCATACAATGTTGCCCAGATTAGTGGGAGGGCAGAGGATTGGGAAAATTTTAAAAACCAGCAAAAGACAACTAAAAAAATAAGAGAGAAGATGGATTATGAGAGTAAACTAGCAAGAAATATAAAAACAGATCGTAAGAGCTTCGACAGGTATATAAAAAGGAACAGTGTAGCTAAAGTAAACATTTGTCCCTTCGAGGATGAGACTGGGGAATTAATAATGGGGAACAGGGAAATTGCAGAGACTTTCAAGAAATATTTTGTATAGGCATTGTGTATCTGTAAAGCGTGCACTCCCATGTTCCGCCACCAGGGAGCGCATCACCTGAAGTCCCAAGGGATCCCAGCATCCCTTGGGAGCACTGTATATAAGCCGGCCCCTAAGGCCTGTTCCTCACTCTGGAGTGTCTTAATAAAGACTGAGGTCACTGTTACTTTAACCACCCTGTGTGCAGTCTCATCTGTGTTAGGAACACAATAACTGGCGACGAGTATACGAATCAAATGCAAAGATGCAGTAAACTGTGGGCATCCTGGAGAAGTTCTCGGAGGGTGAGGACTGGGAAGCCTATGTCGAGCGGCTAGACCAGTACTTTGTAGCCAACGAGCTGGACGGAGAAGGAAGCGCTACAAAAAGGAGAGCGGTCCTCCTCACGGTTCGCGGGGCACCGAATTACAGCCTCATGAAGAATCTTCTGGCTCCAGTGAAACCCACAGATAAGGAGGAGCTGTGTACACTGGTTCGGGAGCATCTTAACCCAAGGGAGAGCGTGCTGATGGTGAGGTAACGGTTCTACACATGCCAGCGATCTGAAGGTCAGAAAGTGGCGAGCTACGTCGCCGAGCTAAGGCGACTTGCAGGACAATGTGAGTTTGATGGCTACCTGGAGCAAATGCTCAGAGACTTTTTGTACTAGGCATTGGCCACGAGACCATTCTATGAAAACTTTTGACTGTAGAGTCACCGACCCTCAGTAAGTCCATTGCGATAGCACAGGCGTTTAAGTCCACCAGTGATAACACCAAACAAATCTCTCAGCACACAAATGCCAGCAATGTTCATAAATTAACTGGAACTGTGTTTGCGAGCAGAAATGTACAGGGCAGAAACCACGAGTCTGCAACTGCCAGCAGGCCTCAGGTGACCTAGATGACTCAGAGTCTGCAACAAAAGATGAATGCAAGGCAATTCACACCTTGTTGGCGTTGTGGAGACTTCCATTCAGCCTATTCATGCCACTTCAAAGGGTATGTTTGCGAGAGCTGTGGAACAATGGGGCATCTCCAATGAGCTTGCAGACGAGCTGCAATCTCTGCAAAATCTGCTAACCACCACGTGGCAGAGGAAGATCGGTCCATGGTGGATCAAAGCAATTTCGAGCCTCAGAGAGAGGAGGCAGATGCTGAAGTACATGGGGTGCACACATTTTCGACGAAATGTCCACCTATAATGCGAAATGTAAAATTGAATGGCTTACCCGTAGCCATGGAACTGGACACTGGCGCTAGCCAATCCATGATGAGTAAAAAGATGTTTGAGAGTCTGTGGTGCAACAAGGCACTCAGACCAGCCCTGAGCCCCATCCACACGAAACTGAGAACGTACACCAAAGAGCTTATCACTGTCCTGGGCAGCGCCATGGTCAAGGTCACCTACAAGGGCACGGTGCACGAACTGCCACCTTGGATTGTCCCGGGTGATGGCCCCACACTGCTTGGAAGGAGCTGGCTGGGCAAAATCCGCTGGAACTGGGATGACATCCGAGCGCTATCACATGTCGATGAGGCCTCGTGTACACAGGTTCTTAACAAATTTCCTTACCTTTTTGAGCCAGGCATTGGAAACTTTTCCGGGGCGAAGGTGCGGATCCACTTGGTCTCAGAGGCATGACCCATTCATCACAAGGCGCAAGCGGTACCTCACATGATGAGGGAGAGAGTGGAAATCAAGCAGGACAGGCTGCAACACGAGGGCATCGTCTCCCCAGTGGAATTCAGCGAGTGGGCCAGCCCGATTGTTCCAGTAATCAAAAGTGATGGCACGGTCAGGATTTGCGGCGATTATAAAGTAACTATTAATCGTTTCTCGCTACAGGACCAATACCCGCTACCTAAGGCAGATGACCTATTTGCGACGCTGGCAGGAGGCAAGACGTTCACCAAGCTCGACCTGACTTCCGCTTACATGACGCAGGATCTGGAGGAGTCTTCGAAGGGCCTCACCTGCATTAACTCACAAGGGACTGTTCATCCACAACAGATGCCCATTTGGAATTCGGTCGGCTGCAGCGATCTTCCAGAGAAACATGGAGAGGCTACTCAAGTCGGTACCATGCATGGTGGTTTTTCAGGACGACATATTGGTCATGGGTCGGGACACCGTCAAGCACCGACAAAACCTGGAGGAGGTCCTCCAGCGACTGGATCGCGTAGGGCTGTGGCTGAAGAGGTCGAAATGCGTCTTCATGGCAACAGAAGTGGAGCTTTTGGGGGAAAGATCGTGGCGGAAGGCATTCGACCCACAGATGCCAAGACAGAGGCTATCAGGAATGCGGCCAGGCCACAGAATGCCATGGGGCTGCGGTCGTTCCTGGGACTCCTCAACTATTTCGGTAACTTCCTACCGGGGTTAAGCACCCTCTTAGAGCCCCTACATGTGTTATTGCTTAAAGGTGAGAACTGGGTCTGGGGAAAAAAAACAAGTAATTGTTTTTGAGAAAGCCAGAAACATTTTATGCTCCAACAAGCTGCTTGTATTGTATAACCCGTGTAAAAGACTTGTGCTAGCATGTGATGCATCGTCGTACGGAGTCAGATGTGTATTACAACAAGCTAATGTTGCGGGAAAGTTGCAACCTGTTGCCTATGCCTCCAGGAGCTTGTCTAAGGCCAAGAGGGCCTACAGCATGATTGAGAAAGAGGCATTAGCGTGTGTGTTCGGGGTAAAGAAAATGCATCAGTACCTGGTTGGCCTCAAATTTGAGTTGGAAACCGATCACAAGCCCCTCATATCCCTATTCGCTGAAAACAAGGGGATAAATACTAATGCCTCAGCCCGCATACAAAGGTGGGCACTCACGCTATCAGCATATTACTATACCATCCGCCACAGGCCAGGCACCGAGAACTGTGCAGGTGCTCTCAGCCGGCTACCATTGCCCACCACGGAGGTAGAAATGGCACAGCCTGCAAACTTGTTGATGGTGGCACAGCCCGCCGACTTGTGATGGTCATGGAAGCGTTTGAAAATGATAAATCACCTGTCACAACCTGCCAGATTAGGACTTGGACCAGCCAAGATCCTCTGCTGTCCCTAGTAAAAAAAACTATGTACTGCATGGGAGCTGGGCCAGCATCCCCGTTGAAATGCAAGAGCTAATCAAGTCGTTCCAGCGGCGAAAGGACGAACTGTCTATTCAGGCAGACTGCCTGTTGTGGGGTAACCGCGTAGTGCTACCAAAAAAGGGCAGGGAGACATTCATCTCGGATCTCCACAGCACACACCCGGGTATAGTAATGATGGAAGCAATAGCCAGATCCCACGTGTGGTGGCCCAGTGTCGACTCTGACTTAGAGTCCTGTGTATGGCAATGCAGCGTGTGTGCTCAGTTGAGCAACGCGCCCAGAGGGGCACCACTAAGTTTGCGGTCCTGGCCCTCCAGATCATGGTCGAGGATCCATATCGACTATGCGGGCCCGTTTCTCTGTAAAATGTTCCTGGTGGTGGTGGATGCTTTTTCAAAATGGATTGAATGTGAAATAATGTCGGGAAGCACCGCCACCACTACTATTGAAAGCCTGAGGGAGTATGTTTGCCACCCACGGCCTGCCTGACACACTGGTCAATGACAACAGGCCATGTTTCACCAGTGCCGAATTTAAAGAATTCATGACCCACAATGGGGTCAAACATGTCACCTCGGCCCCGTTTAAACCAGCCTCCAACGGGCAGGCAGAGCGGGCAGTACAAACAATCAAACAGAGCCTCAAACGAGTCACAGAAGACTCACTCCAAACCTGCCTGTCCCGAGTACTGCTCAGCTACCGCACGAGACCCCACTCACTCACAGGGGTGCCCCCGGCTGAGCTACTCATGAAAAGGACACTTAAAACCAGACTCTCGCTGGTTCACCCCAACCTGCATGATCAGGTAGAGAGCAGGCGGCAGCAACAAAATGTAAACGATGGTCGCGCCACTGTGTCACGGGAAATTGATCTGAATGACCCTGTGTATGTGCTAAACTATGGACATGGTCCCAAGTGGATCGCGGGCACGGTGATAGCTAAAGAAGGGAGTAGGGTGTTTGTAGTCAAACTAGACAATGGGCAAATTTGCAGAAAGCACCTGGACCAAACGAGGCTGCGGTTCACAGACTGCCCTGAACAACCCACAGCAGACACCACCTTTTTCGAGCTCACAACACACACCCAAAGGATCAACGACACCACCCTGGACTAGGAAATCGAACCCATCACGCCCAACAGCCCAGCAAGGCCAGGCTCACCCAGCAGCCCTGCACGGCCAACAACACGCCAGTCCAGCGAGGGCACAGCCAACACACCAGAACAGACATTTGTACCGAGACGGTCCACCAGGGAAAGAAAGACTCCCAACCGCCTCACCTTGTAAATAGTTTTCACTTTGACTTTGGCGGGGAGTGATGTTGTGTATTTGTAAAGCATGCACTCCCATGTTCCGCCACCAGGGAGCGCATCCCCTGAAGTTCCAAGGGATCCCAGCATCCCTTGGTAGCACTGTATATAAGCCGGCCCCTCAGGCCTGTTCCTCACTCTGGAGTGTTTTAATAAAGACTGAGGTCACTGTTACTTTAACTTCCCTGTGTGCAGTCTCATCTGTGTTAGGAACACAATAGGTCTTCACAGTAGAAGACACTAAAAACATTCCAATAATAGATTATCAAGAGGTTATAGGGAGGGGGAACTTAAAACAATCACTATCACTAAAGAAAAAGTACTCGGTAAAATAATGGGACTAAAGTCCCCTGAACCTCCTTATTTAAGGAGGGATATACTTGCGTTGGAGGCTGTTCAGAGAAGGTACATTAGGTTGATTCCTGAGATGAAGGGGTTGACTTATGAAGAAAGGTTGAGCAGGTTGGGCCTATACTCACCGGAGTTGAGAAGAATGAGAGGTGATCTTAATGAAACATATGAGATATTGAGGTGGCTCAACAAGGTAGATGCAGAGAGGATGTTTCCACGTGAGGGAATCTAGAACTATGGGGCATAGTTTAAGAATAAGGGGTCACCCATTTAGAACTGAGATGAGGAGAAATTTCTTCTCTCAGAGGGTCGTAAATCTGTGGAATTCTCTGCCCAAGAGAGCTGTGAAGGCTGGATCATTGAATATATTTAAGGTGGAGATAGACAGATTTTTCAACAATAAGGGAGTGAAGGGTTATGGGGAGTGGGAAGGGACGTGGAGTTGAGCCAAGATCAGATCAGCCATGATCTTATTAAATGGCGGAGCAGGCTCGAGGGGCCAATGGCCTACTCCTGCTCCTATTTCTTATTACACAATACAAAATCTAAAATAACCTGTTCCCTGGTTGGTTCCATGATGTATTGTTCCAGGAAACTGTCCCGAATGCATTTCATGAACTCATCCTTTGGCAATTTGATTTGTCCAGTCTATATGAAGATTAAAGTCCCCCATGATTATTAATTACCTTTGTTACAAACTCCTACTCTTGATTAATATTCTGTCGAATGATATAGCTACTGTTTAGGGGGCCTGTATACTACTCCCACCAGTGTTTTCTGTCCCTTGTTATTCCTTATCTGGACTCCATACTGATTCTACTTCCTGATCTTCCGATCCAAGATCCATTCTCTCTACTATCCTTATGTCATCCTTTATTATCAGGGCTACCACCCCCCCCCCCCACCCCCCCCACTGCTTTGCCATTGTGGAAATGTATTTTTTATCTAAGCTGATACCACACGGTATTTGTGTGCCCTTTGCAATATATATATAACAAAATGGAGTCCTGGTCCTTCCAGAACTTTCTGCATAAAAGCAGTCGGCTTGCATAAACAGCTAAACCTGGTTTGAGATGGCTGATGGCCATCAGACAGCTAGGAGACAAGTCTTGCTGAGACAAGTACCCCCCCCCCATGGTGCTCTCCTATTGTCTATACGACACCAGTTCCATGCCACCCCACCCTTTTCGAAGTACTCAAACCACCAGCCATTATCTCTTGTAGAGACCTCATCCATTTGATGCAAAAAGATAACTGACTAGGAAACTGGACAATCCTGACACAATGCAAGACAGGTAATAGCTCATCACCACACTCTCATGGAGTAATGGCCGGCTGGCCAACTAATAACCCTGACAAAAGGAAATATCTGGAAACCATGTCAGGACAAGGATGCAGTAATTAACTCTTTATCTGTATTCACTGACTGCGAGACAGAGCCAATACACAGGGCGAGGCCATAACTTGGGTTTTACTGTATAAATATCTCGTGAAACTGTACCATTTCGGAGGTGTTCACTTAGCCATTGACTGAGTGTGACCTGCCCCTTGCGAGCAAGTAAATTAAAGGAACTTCTGCCGGAGCTGAAAGTGTCGGAGTCATTTTTTTCGGAGGTCGAGATTTCGACACCATTCTGCCTGTCTTTTTGAAACGTCAAGTGCCTTGGAACATTTAGTTCCCAACCTTGATCATCTTGCAACCGACGGTGCAATTTAGTTTTGGGCAGCAGAGTTTTGGATGAGATCAAGTTTATGGAGAATGGACGATGGAAGGCCAACCAGGAGAACGTTGGAATAGTCAAGTCTAGCGGTAACAAAGGCATGGATGAGCACAATCAAATCAAGTTCAAATATAAGATGCGAATGAAGAGTTGCATTTCTATAGTACCCACTCCAGGACTTGAGGGCATCTGAGAAACTTTTCAAAGAAATTCAACTCTACTCACTTGAACATATTTAAGATCACAATGAGTTGGGATTTCTGGATTGTTCTACTCATTTCCCCACTTGTTGAGATCCCAATGTCAGCTAAAACCAATAAGAAAGATATGAAGCAAAGCCTCGGGGCTTTCCAAAGGGAAGCTACAATATTAAAAAATTATGAAGAACACGAATGTAGCACACATGCTTCTTTGCTTGAGCATCTGCGTCATTGTTGTGCAACGTGAAGTGATATTGCAGAGTTTGCTTCCTGGTTTAATTTATCGCGAAGCGTGGGAGTTGGGTGGCAGCTGAGAGAGCTGCTTTGCAGCCCTCCGGCCTGAGGGGGGTGCTCGCTCGCTCTTGGCAGCATTACACGGGTGTGCGCGGCGCGTCCTCTCCGACGTCTGGTTGCACTGGGACAGCGCCATATGGCAAAGTGAAAGTTAAGGCTCTCGGGTGGTAAAGTTTAGTCGTTAGGAATCCCAGCAGCGCGCGGTGCCCGGCCCAGCATCAGCCGGCGCTGCCGCCTTGCTCTCAAAAATGCCCAGACGGTGAGTTCTCGCGTTTTGCGTCAGGTTTCAGTCGTGTTCGGAGTGCAGGCCGCGATGCCTGGAGCTGCTGGTGATCAGGAAGCCGGGCAGAAAGTGCGTTGGCTCGGTAGCTTACGTGGACGCGCTGCAGGCTGAGGTCGGGCCCACACGTGTCTGTGTATATGTGTGGCGGCACTGTGCCGCAGTGGTTCGGGGGTTTGACTCGGGCCGAGGCGGCGGGGAGCCGCACTGCTCGCAGTGTAAAGACAGCGAGCGCGACTCGGCTCTTTCCATGCCGGCCGCAGATCGATGCTGCTGTCTGACAAACCTGCTGCTTTCAAACTTGGGATTGTGTCTCAAACTCCAGGTCAAAGCAACTGCTGTTAACTCTGGGGGAATAACAGTTTTTATTTCTTCTGTGAACTTTGTGTTGCTACAGATGTTTGACATTGCTTTGCTTGTAATAATCACAATTAAAAAAAAAATATGGTTTAAAGGCGAAACACATTTCTCAAAGTTAATTTCAAGTAGGCTGAGCTCTTTTGCCGTTTCCTTTTCTCAGGCTAATCCAATAATTTGTTAGGTTTGACGAAATAATTCTGCAAATTCATTGCAAAAACTTTGCAGGGACCTTTTTGTATTTTTAAGCCTGAGATTGTTTATACAGTACTGGGTAATAGAACAAACGTTGTTTTACTTCATGTTAACAATCCATGTTTGTAGCAAATAGTTAATAGACTGATGGTAAACCATTGTGTATTCATCATGAAATTGTGGTCTGTTAAAGTTTCCCATATACATTATGTATAATGAAAACACATTCAAGTACAAGATCTGGGTGGTGATTGATTTGCCTTGTTTTTCATTTGTATATTTAAAATTATCCATGAATTTGATGTACTAAAAAAAATGGTAGCTCCTTGATGGCTCAGCAAATGTATCAAGTGACTAGTCAAACCATTCAGACAAGGTCCCAGACTTGATTCCTGATGTGTTTGAGTTAGCTGATCTTAATTGGAGTGGCAGTTGGGATGCTGCAATTGGTTTCAACAGTTTTGGTTAGGGAGGGGAAATCAGAGAACGTTTCTACTAATGAATATCCAACAACCCCTGCTGGAATTGCATGTGAAAAATTAGGGAAGACATAATTGATCTTGGCTCTGATGTACCTCCCAAGGTCAAATAGTCTGCTGGTGCTCGCTGTCAAGCCTTCATGCATGAATCTGTGCGAAGGCTTGACAGCTATACTTCAAGTGCCTTCAGAAGAGAAGAAAATTGGTAAGGGAGGAAAAGCTTACCGAGAAACCTTAAGACAGAAAATAAAATTCTGATACAATTCCGTGAAATACTTGTGTTTTTTTTTCACGGTTGCCAATGGGTGCCCCATAATGTTTATTATGGTTAGCCAGATAACTTTTTTATCAATCATGCTTTGCAATTTTAAGCATCTCCCCCATTTTTGTGGTTGCTGCTCAGATATGTCGCCTGTGTGGTTGTCCCCATGTATATCGCTGAATTAAACACGCATTGTGCTTTGGAAAGCTCCCAGGGCAAAGGAAAGTTGTAGATAAGTATTGGGCTATGAGTATGGGGAATCTAAGGTCACAGTGGTGCTGATGGGCTGCAGACCTGACCATTGCTAACAGGAGACGGCCACTACAATCCAGTAGCCAGAAACTGGTTAGGTGGCGAGTCTGAACTCAAAGCTGTCCCAGGAGTCAGTGAATTATGCATCAGTAGTTTTCATGTCTTAATACCATTTTTTTTTGTCCTCCCCCCCCACAAAGTGTCCACATTAACTCTTCAACATTAATGTAATGTATTTTATTTCAGATTAATTTAGTTGAAGTGCAGTTTAGGTGTCGGCCTGGAAATTATGGTCGCATTCTTGCCTCTGTTTCAGCAGGTTGTGGGTTCAAGTCCCACTCCAGAGACTTGGGCTGATACGTTGGTGCACAACTGAGACACAGGTAGCCTGTCAGTAGTGCTGTCTTTTGGATGCAATGTTATACTGAGGCCCTATTTCTCCTCTCGGTTGAATGGAAAAGATCTATGACACTATTTGAAGAGCAGGAAACTTCTCATGTGCTGGCCAAAATATTTGTCCCTCACCAACATTACTAAAAATCAGATTCTCGTCATTATTTTATTTCTGTTTTTGGGATCCTGGCGTGCACAAATTGGCTGCCGCATTTCCTACACAACAAAAGTGACTACACCTCCTAAGTACTGTATTGGCTGTAAAGCATTTTGGGATGTCCTGACGATATAACTATATATGAAAGATACGATATAAATGCTTGTCCTTTCTGGATATTGTGCGGAATTTTTCTTGTCTTTTTAATTTGAATATACCTTAATTGCAATCGGTTACATATGTGAACTTGGATTGTGACTGCAAGTTATCTGCAGATTGTATCAAGGAATCACCTAGTTTCAGACTTTGAACTCAAGTGTGCCTGAATTTTCATGCGTCAATGCTTTTGTTAAAAATCACCTGAATTTCCAAATTTAACATCTTTGAACTGGTTTACATGGATTTTTAATTTCACTTTTGTTTATCTTCAGGTAAAACAATTAATTAATATTTGTGCATGTGAAGCTATTTAAACCAGAAGTATTTGAGTTATATTTGTTTTTTGAGCACAAAGGCGATTCAGGTACCACATGGGTGATTATTAGAGATTAAGGGGCATGGAATGACAGGGAGGTTAGAAAACTGGATTAAAAATTGATTAAAACAGAGAGCAGGAGTTAACGGTGGGGGTTCACAGTGGCTGGAAGTGGGTTGCAGTGTGCCTACAGGGTTCAGTTCTGGAGCCACTTTTCTTTATTGTTCAGATCAATGATTTAGATATCGGCTGAGAGAGAGCTTCTATGGAGACTTCACAATGTCTGTGGGCTTTTGTGGTGGTATGCTCCCCTGGCTGTAATTCTGAATATATCATGGTGAAACAGCAGAACAAAATGTAGTGCCCACAGTGCTCACATACAAGGAAATATCAAATGGCATTATTCAAATTGGTGAGATAACATCATTAAAACTCAATCTAAATGTAGTCCAAAGAGAGCTGAATTCTTGCAATATTTTCCATAAAGTAGTCAATGTAAAACTTTGAAATGGTGAATAAAGGGGCTTGAACAAACAACTAGATTTCATTTTACAAAGAAAAAGTAAAAATTGTTCAGTTTTCAGCCTTCAGTCAATTTTGTTGATTGCGTCTGTTGCACTCATTGGTGATAATGCTACCTGAGATATTGGGGAAAAAATATACACACCAAGAAATTAATAATTTGTTTTAAATTATTGGATGAATGTTTAAATGCAAGTAAATTGGTTTCTTTACTGAATCATATTCTTTGCTCTTCCACCTCCCCTCCCCGATTAGCGAACGAACTTTCATCTGTGTTGTTAGGTTGTTCAGAAAGCTGAATATCAAATTGCTTTGCTGAAGAGCTTATTGATTTATTTATAAAGAATATGCAGCCACTGATAATTCCTTGGGATTTGTAAGCTTGTTTTGAGAGATTAGTTTGCTGAAAAGAAACTAAATATTTTTATCTGTTTTAACATTTCAAAATAAATAATTTAGATACCCCAATACAAAATCAAAAGTAAATCTGTTTGGATTTGAGAGATTTTGCTTTGCAACAAAACCAAAGCAGGCAAAACTAACTTGGTGTCTATGCCAGATGACTACAAAACATATTTGCAAGTTCCATTAGATTACAGATTTGTTCTCTCTTGTCTTGGTTTCTATGGGCCCAAAATTGCCCAGGAGTTGCTCATTTTTTGGAGCAACTTGATTTTTCTGGAGTATCTTAAAAATCCCCATTTTGCACATTCAATTTGCGCCTGTGTGAGTTAGTTGGAATTTTTTTAGTTTAGTTTAGTTTTGTTCAAAATAGGGCCTTACCAGCTACCTATGCCTGTTTTGGCCATTTAAGCCAGTTTGGACAGCTAATAGTTGCGCCAAACTATCTTAGGCCAGCGTATGTGGACAATTGTGGCCGCACAGAAAACACTTGCGGAGAGTTAAGAAATCAGCTCAGGTAGATAAAGATCAGGGGGGTGGGGGGAGCGGGGAAGGAAGGGGAGAGGACCTTGCAAAGCACGAAACACCTTCACAACAACATACAAGAAGCATAAAAATCATCAATAATGAATAAAAAATAAAACTTAAGTCCTAACTTCCTGACTTGGCCTGGGAAGTCAGCGGGCCGTCCCTTGACTCCGACTTTTTTTTTTCTCTCTCCCTCTCTCGGGCACTCGGACTCTCCCTCACACTCTCTCTCTCTTGGACTCCGTCTCTCTCTCTGTCTCTCTCTCTCTCTCTCTCTCTCTCGGACTGCGTCTGTCTCTCTCTCTCTCTCTCTCTCTCTCGGACTCCGTCTCTCTCGGACTCCATCTCTCTCTCTCTCTCTCTCTCTCTCTCCTCGGACTCCATCTCTCTCTCTCTCTCTCTCTCTTGGACTCCGTCTCTCTCTCTCTCTCGGACTTCCTCTCTCTCTCTCGGACTCTCTCTCGGACTCCGTCTCTCTCTCTCTCTCTCGGACTCCGTCT